>NW_027526295.1:194176627-194541436 GCF_048455015.1 Haemaphysalis longicornis | reverse complement strand
GCCAGGCTGCGCGCGCCCATCTCCACGTGCGCGGACATCGCCGGTGGACGCAGGTTCAGGGTCGCTTAAGAAGTGCATTGCACTTAACAGACAGACAGACAGACAGACAGACAGACAGACAGACAGACAGACCAAAATTTTCGCGTTAAGGTATCCCAATAAATCCCAAGAAGATACACGTACGTGTTACGCAACTTGCGGTAACGTGCCCTTTCCCGCCCTCTAATGTCACAATGGCACGCGTAGGACGCGGGACTGGCGTTCCCAACGCATTCATCCTTTCGCGGCCTTGTGGACGTATGCGGAAAGAAACGGGCCGGCGCGGCTTTGATTGCTGTCCGATTAGGAAATAGCGAGGTAGCAGCGGCAGACAATCTCTCCAGCCAACTTTATAGCAGCTTTGCACCGGTCCTGTATACGCGGCTGGACGCGCCGAGAATACCGCTCAGCGTGGTATTTCTCTCTCTGTTCATTTTCCTTTTTTTTTTTTCGCTCGACTCATTCGCTTGAAGGATTTAGGCTTACTGGTCAAATCTGGAACATTGACGGAGAGTGAAAGAAAAAGAAACGGATGTGAAATGTTGGCAGGCCATTTGCGGAAGGCGTGTTGCGATTTCAGTGTAACTAAGGCTGGTTCTGACTTAGGTTGAAATGGAATTGCAGAAGTGGCCAAGTAGCAGGGAAACATTCATTCTGTGTTTCGTTCCGCGAAGACTACAGCAGCGATTACTGCGCTGTAAAAGGCACGATGAAGCAAGTTAATCGCCTCGTCAATTTCCCCGCATTCCAACTTTGCCCGGGAATCCACCGAAAAATTATTCGTGAACGGCTCCCTATTTCAATTGTAATACCAAGATTTATTTGAGACAACTGAGGATGCAGATTAGTCTGAAAATTCGACTGGTAGATAGGTATCACTATTCGCTATTGTAGAGAACGAACTTATCGCTTGCGTATCCATCTATATATGATCTCCGTCTTTCGGACGGTACGTCATCACAACGCCTTCATCGTAACGTAGCTTGCACCAATAAATGCTTCCACCATGTTCAATTCGCTGACGATGCCTGCTGCACTTGTGGCATCAAACCGAAGATGTGTGTCATGTACTACTGTAATTCCCTCCAAGATGCGACCGAGCGGCCAAGATTAAGGGACGAGCTTAACACATTAAGAATATGACTCTCCTTTATTTGAAAAAAAAAAAAAAAAACCTATTGGGTCCGTGACAAAATCTACAAAAAGAGCCTTCCTTGCCCTAAGGGAACTATTCCATGCCGCAAAGATGTGCGACCAGTATACTGATTGTGTATATTATCTATGTACAGTCATGGAAAAATGAAAGTGAAAACGAAAATAATAAACAGAACACGCCAAATGAAAGAACATATCTTTTAATGGGGCGGTTGTGGTACATTGGAAAGTCACTCTTCAAAACTTTGTTACACTTGCAGAGCCATGCGACAATTGGACTTAATTGTTTGGAGAGAAACCGAGCCTATTTGTGTGTTCTGGTTCATATTTTTGCGTTTGCATTTCATTTGGGCATGAGTGTACGTACGTACCTGCGGAGGAGTGTAGCAACGCACATTTTGGTTTTATATTGTACTGTATATAGACCTATGAATACAGTATAACGGTCATTTTCTGTTGTTTGCACACGTATTCATATAGGTTTAGGCCACCAGTATTGCGGTGTTTCGGGAAATGTATGTATTTACAGCAGGCCGAATCTTTAAGTAGCGTGCGTGAGCGGCGATTTTTCAGTCTTATGACGCCCTTAGGAAGAAACAGCTTAGCGCAGACGATGGGCCCAGCTGAGCGCGGTTTCAGAGCATTCACTTAATCTCAAATTGTCTGTAACTTGGCTCCCGCCATACGGCGCTGACGCATGAACTTTGTTACTTGGGAAACTACTTTTTTGACTTTTGAAGTATAAAAATCGCCGCTCCCGAACGCCAGTAATACTTGGCCGAGTGTACTATATGAACATTTGTTACTTTACACATAGTTGTGTATACATGCTATGCCGTTATGTAACTGGTGTATATACTACTGCACATAGCATATCGCACACGGAACGCACGCAGAATGTTTCCGGGTTTTTTCTTTTTCAAATGTATATATTTTTTCCCTCATAGTTTTTTGTCGCTGCCACTGTAGCATTTCAATATTCCAAAGTGCGAAGTAGCCAGCTTCTCTTTCGGTTGAAGCGATAACCTCTCCAATAAACCTATATTTCTCTCCGTAATTCTTTACTTTTAGTTCCTGGCCGACCTTTTGTGTTGACGAGGACGCGTGATGTTTGCGCTGACGATGCCGCTCCGGCTGC
This sequence comes from Haemaphysalis longicornis, assembly GCF_048455015.1. NCBI lineage: Eukaryota > Metazoa > Arthropoda > Arachnida > Ixodida > Ixodidae > Haemaphysalis > Haemaphysalis longicornis. The sequence continues at coordinate 194,539,104 of NW_027526295.1, read as the reverse complement.
TTCGCGAGCACTAAGAGCAGGCTTACGGTGACGTGTTGCCCCATGCCGAAACAGCAGCTGAGGCAAGGACAGAAGATACAAACGTGTCCTTCGGAGGTCCAGGGTGGCACGTCTCTCTCGTGTGACCATGATTCAGCTGTTCTGTTTCCGCCCTGGCAAAGTGAACTTACGGGGGGGTGTTCCACGTGTCGATGCGTCGTTCCGTGCCAGCTCGCTTTATTTTAGGGGCGACGCTGCTCCGGACGCTAGCTCGAGCTTGGTAGGGCGCATTCTAAACCGGCGGTACACCGCGACTCCAGCTGTCTGAATTGACGAATTAATTATCTTGCTGACGCAATGGCCGCGTTGGAGGTCATGCTGCTCATTGGATACGATGCCTATGCAATTGTATTTGGAGGAATGTCCATGGAGCTAGAAATTAGTGGCCATGAGGCCTTCAAATGAAGAAATAATTCCAAATCTAAGCGTTGCAAGTTCATCCAGCTCGAGAGTAGCTGGCTTCCAGTCATTGCCAGCATACTCTGTGGTTGTGCTGAAGGCGCGTGACAACCTTGTAGCTAACTTTTTGAGCGTGAAATCGGAGACGAGATGACAGACATGTTGTGTCGTGTTGTGCTAGCGCTGAGTCAGCGGCGGGTTTCAGAACAGTTCGCTCAACTGAAATGTTCCTTCAAATTGAGTGCGTTCAGGTATATAGGTAACGAAGGACGCCAGTAAGCCATCCAGTAATCTGGTCTCGAAGGAACCACTGAGAACGAAGACATCCGTGTGTGTGTCCGAAAACAATTCTAAAGTCATTGAACGGCTGGAGAAAAGAAACAGGTCAGGTTGAGAGGGCATATGCATGGCACGTTGTAGGACAACTATAGCGAGTGGGCTTCCTGTCTATTTTCTGACAGGTTGTCGGGCTTTGGTCGACTATGTAAAGCTCCAATAATCTTGGAAAGTTAGTTTTCGACCTAATACACGGAGCCCGACCAGAACTTGAAGTAGCACTTTCATAATTTATGTCAATTAGAATATTGCGCTACATACTATAGTGACTGCGATCGAATGCAAGGGTAATGAAAGTTTTACAAACATCGCTTTGCCCGCGGCCTTTGATCGAACACATTGCAGAAATAAATAAAAAAGATATACCTTCCTGAGGATAAATTTTTCTGCACACACACACATAAACGGTACAGCCATAAAATTCCCTTTAATTTTTTTTGCATTATTGTGTCTGGGCATACTTTTACAAATATTTTTCCTCCTTTCACCACACCTGGGGCGGTATTCTCGAGTTTTGTCCCTTTTGTGTCCCTTTCAAAAGTGTCCCTTTTGGCGAGCCCTGATTGGCTAAAAGCAAACAACCGGAAGTGACGTAACGCAAGCGCGGCAAACCTACTGCCAACCTTCCTCCATGCTGCCAACGTCCACTTCTTAACCGGAAGTGCGTCACAATGGAACGGACGCAAAAGGAACGTTTTCAAAAGGGACAGTTACGAGAATACCGCCCCTGGCCCAAACTTTACGCATACCTTCTACATCCCTCGAATATGGTTATGCGGAAAGGGGTGAAAGGCGGAGAGATTTGGCAATGTTGTAAAAGCCTGTACTCTACACATCGCGCGGATCGAACTGCAAGCACAGCTAGCACTTTTGCAGCACGCGCCATGGGCAGCCGGGTACGTGGTGTCTGTCTTCATACACAAAGACTAGCCAGTCTGACAGTCTGACAACCTCAAAACTACCTGCTATATATATATATATATATATATATATATATATATATATATATATATATATATATATATATATATATATATATATATATATATATAGAGAGAGAGAGAGAGAGAGAGAGAGAGAGAGAGAGAGAGAGAGAGAGAGAGAGAGAGAGAGAGAGAGGTGAAAATTAACAGTGGTTAACACTACCCGATTAGCCCGATTACAGGGGCTGTCTCTATAGACTGCCGAACTCTGCTCTAGTACATTTGTAACGCATTGCGGCGAGAGTCAGCCACGTAGAGTCGATGGGATACGAGAAACTGCATTGGTGTCCACAAGACAGGTGTGTTCGGGGGCATTGTGAAAACATTCCCATATGGCACGCCGTTTATACGGATATCCGCCATAGCGTTTCGACGCTAATGGTTCTTTTGTCTTTTCTTTGGTTTGCACGAACAATGCTATACGCTGGATCGATCGCGCAAACCATGTACGGCTTGAGTAATCGTTAGCTCGTGTCGTTTCAAATGACGCAGCCTGTATGGTGTAATTATATACAGACCAACTTCGCGTTCGTAAACAAAACGCGAAACGGCGGTAGACGTTCGCCTCTGGAATGCCTGCAGCTGGGGGTGCACTGTAATTGGAAATGTGTCGTGTGCTTTCGCAAGGCCCACGCGCAATTCTCACATTTATATTACCCTTGCATTGTTTTCGTTTTTAAAGGGGGAGGAGGTGACTTCGTTTTATCTTCCCTGTATCGCTACTGACGTCAGCACCAGCGCATTTTAGCGGCGCCACTGTGATGTTAGTTGGTTCACACCCTTCCACGTGCGCATATACTTTCCAGTGTTGGCCTTGTCTATGGAAACCGTCATCGCTCACTGCCATAGAAAACGTCGTTTTAGAACTGTGATAGACGGTATTTATAACGTAGAAAGCTTAATAAAACTTCGTTTCTTAAGAAATCTTTTTAGCCAAAAGCCGGCATGCAGTTGAGCGAGAGTTGCGACAGCTTTCTGCAACCATGCATGCCCCTAAGGTTCCATGTTTATGACTGCAAGGCCGCCGGTAGTAGGCTTGTTCGCAACCGGGTTTGCATGCATCATTACTTTTGAAAACCGTTACATGAAACAAAACATGCGCGCCAGCGTTGTCGTTTCCGCTAAAGGAAACAATCCAACGGGTATTTTCAGTGGACACCATATTGAGCTTACCTGTACGTAGGTTTCGCCTGAAACGTGAATAATATTTCTTTTTTGAAAATAAACTTCTGACACGTACGAGATTCTTCACTGGAGCCTCTGCGTGAAAAAAATTGGCAGGGCCGTTATATTTTTTACGTTTAGTAGGCGTTCCTGCCTCTGCGCAGCTTTAGCTATTTCACACTTCGGGAGGTGAATTTCGTTTCAAAAAGCGCCACCAGAAATGCTACGCCAAAACGGCCTGCCAACGTTAGCTGAGATGCCGTACAAAAAAAAAAAAAGGAAAAAAAAGAAGCGTAGAGCAGTGATTCGCCATAATGGGCGGTGGCGTCCGATTATCCAATCACTGCTACCACCCAATGAAAGTCAAATTTCCCGCCTTCGCAGTGCTCGGACGCCCCCTGCCTGAAACTGCGCCAGCGGGAGTTCTGTTCTTTTTGTACTTGCTTTTCCTCCCGCGCGTGCCGGCGTTGCACTGTCACTTTTTTTTCACTTACTATCGCAAAAACCAACCCAACGAGCGTTCCCAAATAAATGAACGCGGGCGCTGGCGGGTAATTACGTTTATTTCGCCTCTAATTTACCTATAGTGCGCTTCGCGCTAAATAACAGGTAGATGTAGAACAAGCGCCAGCGGTTCACGATTTTCGAACGCTTATGAATATAAATAAACCGCTTGGCTTTCGAAGTCTCTGGGTTACTCCGCGACGACAGCGGCTACGACAGAACGCCCTGTTACTTTACTTGGGTCCAGCGAGCGAGCTACGTCGACAAGGCGAGCACCTAAAGTGCTCTGCACTTAAAATATTCAGAGAAAACTAGAAAACCAAGAGGTATCAGCAGACAAGGCGTTTTCGCCAGTTCCACAAGGCGCCGGCGGAAGCCTTGTGTACGGCGTTTTGCAAGGTAGCTTCACCTGCATTTATCTCTAACAGTGTAAATTGTCGCTCGAGCAGCGCGACCGGAAAAACAAAAAAGAAAACAATGCTAACATAGAAAAAAAAATTAGATATAAAGAGCAGGACTGCCAGGGGAGGCAACCTCTCCAGAGTCGTTCTCGCTGCGGATCGCACTCCGATAGCGCTTGCAAACGTATACCTTTGCCCTTGGTTGCCGCGATGCCAGGATTCCTCCGGAGTCTCGCGTCGTCGTTCGTCAAGGCCGCCTCTCGCCGAATGTAGGGCACCAATCAGCCCCTTTTCCATCGCCGATGCGAGCACAAAGGGTACGTGGGGTGTAATGAAGCATGCGGGGGGGCCGTTGATGATCAGTGCGACGCCATTCTGGTTCGCCGGAATAAACCCAAACAGAATATTCGCGTCAATTTCTACGCGAATGGCTGAAATCGATGCGATAGTAACAAATCAATGCGATATTAACGCTCACTTGGGCTATCGTGTGAACTTACCGCTTTACATATCACATACTTGAGTTGTGTTTAAAAAAGTGGGACGCCAATCTGGCGCTAATATGCTGAGAAAGAGAGAAACAACATTTATTTCTCCAAGATGGTTTTGAAGCAAAGGAGGCGAAGCCTCTTCACCCCCCCTTAGGCGGCGGCCAGAAGTCATTGAGCTCCGGCGGCGTCTTCTTATTCAATTCAATCTCATCTGTCATTAGGCCTAACTTCTTCGTGTATTTTGTCTCCTGCACGTGTATTTTGTCTCCTGTTAAGAAGCAAAGTAGAAAGAGGACTAGACACCGCAAACAGATCAATATGCGTTGAAAAGGTTAGTGCTTGTTACCTGGCGGTGAAACCCCGTTGCTCCCGGGGAATAGGCTATTAATTCAATCTCATCTCTCATTAGGCCTAACTGTGGGATGCACTCGCCGTAGATGAGCTTCACCACAACACCCAACAACCAATCATCGTGACCAAATGTGCAAATTTGGCAAATCACGAGGCCCAGAATTCGATTAGGGCAAAATATAGTATATATCTGCGAGCGCAAATCACTATGATTGGTCGTTCTGTAGTGTTGTGGTGAAGCCCACCTTCGGCGATTTTTAAGAGTGTGTACCCTCCGCGGCATAGAGATGCCAATCAGGGAAGCAAAGTATGAAAAATACAAAGAATACTCTATGAGTCAATATGCGTTGAAAAGGTGAGTGTTCCTCACTTGGCGGCGCTAAGTTTATGTGCATGTTCGTTGCCCACTGTGCCAGCCCTTTACGAGCTAGAACGCGAGGGGGCAAAGGTAGGAAGCGTCGAAGAAGCTGGTTACTGGATATCTGTAGCGGAGTCCCTACTAAAAGTGATGGGATGCGGCCGCCGCCGGCTCATGTGCCCATCTGCGGCGTCGTAAGTCGCTATGCGTAACAGCAGCCAAGCCTGATAGACGGTAGTGAAATGTAGACAAAAGCATCCCAGGCTGCCAGCGGGAATCACTGTCGAACCTCGTTTATTCGAAGTCGAATAATTCGAACCAACGAATAATCCGAACTGGTTCACTGGTCCTGGCAAAGTGACGTGTATTTCAATGGGGGGAAACTCCTGCTAACTCGAACCTGAAACACGTGCCACGGTTAATTCGAATAATATTTCCCGTACGCATAGACTACTTTTCGTGAAATTCGAATCCGAAGGCCAAAGCTCAATAAGTCACTAGCCTCTATCCCAAACCCGTAACCGCGTGCTTTGTCCGCGTACATTGAAGCAACTGGCATACACCACGCGACCTTCGCACTATGAATCGTAGTCCGCAAGTGCGCGCCTGCTTCTTCTGGTTTGCATCTTGAATTTACCATGGCGTATGCCGTACTTTCGCAGCACGTTATTAAAGTGCGCTTCGAATGACATGCAACACCATCTATTTTATCGCGCATGCGTTTCTAATACCGGTAGCGTGCACTGTACCGCATATCAAAGGGATCCCCGCTATAGTTCGAACTCCGGCTAATTCGAACAGATTTTCTATCCCCTCGGAGTTCGAATTAACGAGATTCGACTGTATTTTGCTTCGCACACCAACCTTAATGTTATACCATATGCGGCAAGGTTAAAGTCTTAATGCTTAAGTGAATACACTTACACGGAAATGCAAGCCAGTATGTCGTCAATCGTGGCTCAAATGAGATCCAAGAGACGTCGATAAAAAAAATGTTTCTTGGTGTACCGCTAGAGCCAAAAAAGTAGGCTATATTTTAAGAGCGAAATGAAATATATGACATTGTTCAAAATTACTGCGCTCATGTGAACGGCAACTAAAATTGCTGACGTTCAACGACACAAATAAAACAGCAACGCTTCGGTTGAATCGGTGTATTCAATATCGGTAAAAGAAACGTCAACGCAGCAAAGAACAATACCTACCAACGTAATTCCCAGAAGACCTAAAGAGCGGGCAGGTTTATAGCGCAGGTCACCGCGGAAGTTATAAATGCGCCTTCGATGTTGTTATGTGGCGTACGATGTCGTGGCTTTGATTCTCGTTAGCGCAGGATGTACTTCTAACAAACGTACACACAAAAAATCCTCGTGTTCACTGATATTTGATCAAATGTTCGTGTCAGCGGTACTTACCCTCATTTGATCGCTGAGTCATGAAAACTCGATGGGCGAATCATATATGGTTCTCCCCGATCATTAAATTAAGATGTGGAAGAATCACAAGTACCCTCCACAGGTACGACGCCACTCACCCGCTGAGTCATTGGGAACGGGTCACACTGCCGACAACGACGGCCACGAAAGGTTCAGCAACGAAAGCAGCACTATATATACCAGCTTCGCTCTAAAACAGCCGTCTCAGCGATAATTTTGCGGACATCGAAATGTCCCACGGCTGGGGTAAAGTATAATCCGTGATCCTTCGCTATAAAAAATTTCCCCGCATTTCCCCGAGGGGAAGAATGTGAAAGTGCGAATGCAGGAGTTGAATTTGCGCGGTTCGGTAATGTTCGCGAAAGAGAGATCACACACACACACACAACTACAAAGAAAGAAAGATGCATTTATTCACAGACACCTATTTGTGTTGTCGTTGTACTTGATTGCTAGAGCGGATCTCAGCTTTGAAATTTCGTGTCAGTACTCCTTTAAGCGGGTGCATTAGCCCTTCTCACGCCCGATTCCTGGCCAATTCCCCACGTGGGTATGTGCCATGTCAGCGGCCAGGCAGCGCGCGCCCATCTCCCCCCGTTGCCATGGAAGACGAGGAGATTCCTGGCCAATCTCCCACGTGGGTATGTGCCATCTCCCCCCCGTTGCCAAGGAAGACAAGGAGCGCGCGCACCCGCAGCTGTTGCTATGTGGACGGACGGCGGTCAACGGAATTCAGGGTCGCTTATAAAGTGCATTCGCACTTAAAAACGGCTGACAGACAACCCCCAATTCGAGCTAAAACGAGTGGACTGCGTCCTTACGTATATCCACGGCCGCTCGTTTAAAACTCCGTTCTTTACAAGCGTCGCCATCAGATCTAAACCTTTCAATGAAACGGCAGTGGCGACTTGTACGCATGTTACCGGTAGATGATGTTCGCAGATGAAAAGGCCACCCTCCCGGGCATGTCCGTATCGACTCCGCACCCGCGATGTTCCGTCTTTCGCCCGCGATGGGCGAAAGACGGAAGTCCTTGTAAGCCGGCTTACCAGAAGGCTCAGCATTATTAGTTTCTGGCAGCGAAGTTCATCGTTGACGTCAGTGGGAAGCTCATTACCCGACCGCGTGTGTAGCAGCACAAATTCCAAGCTTCTCAGTACGTGCGCGTAGCAGAGAGAGCTTCCAAGAAGTGACGACTTAATGCTCAACTACGGCGTCTTGTTAAAATCGATGCATGATGGCGTAAGAGAGAAGTTCCGAGAATCAACTCATCCGAGATTAGTTACCTCTGAAAAAAAAAAAAAACGATTAAGGCTGAGGTCTACAGGAAGTTACGGAAATAGGATCACGTAATGACGCTGTCGGAGTGTAAAAATGTAGAACGCCACAAAAATATGTAGCCGTCGGAACGTACACAAACATTGCGAAATACACGATGACAAATGTCACGTTCTTTTGAATTCCGTATGTCAGAAAATTTAGCTTGACCTGTGACCTTAAACTTGCACGATGTTGATATTTGGGCACAATGCGTCAAGCCGTTGTGAGACTTGGTTTCGAAAAACTTGTGGTTTCATAAAGCCAGTAGAACACACCACTTGCATTTAATTTTATGCACCTGAAACACTTTAACAGGTTAGCATGTAAAAAAAAGAACTATCGCAGTTAACCTGATTACACGAGAAAGTTCGCCGTATACAAAACGAACTTTAGCGTCCCTACAGATATTATTCTACAAAACCGAAACCATTCAATACCGTCCTGCTCTTTTCATTCCCTTAAAATTTCTACGTATCCAATTCATATATGTCTCACGAGCGCAAATTTTCGCTCGTACTCACGCTGTCCGGGCACCCTGCCGGATACAAACTCGCACAAATTAACGCACTGCTTCTACCGCAACCACGACGAAATTCTACCGGAAATGCTATCTATGTGTATCACTGCTGGTTCAAATCCACGTTTTTGGTAGCGTTCGATGTAAACAACCTCGACGTAAGTTAAAGCTCGTAGACATAGACTCTGGTCGCACCACGCCGGCCCTGTGCAGACGAAATAAACAGAAATACTTTTTTTTCATCCCCTAAGCAATCATCCAAGCGATCTCTTCTAATTACTTGGGACCTTCGTACCTCTGGTGTCCAAACATCATTGTAGTGCAACTGCTACTCACATTACCAAGTATTGCGTAAGGCTAGCCCCTCTTTTCAGAAATACGCAGCTCTTCATTATTTCCTGTTTCTACCCAGGGTTCGTTTCGTACCAGACCGAAATGCGGGTTATGATGCCAGGGAACATTTTCTTCAGCGCCCCGAATTGAAAACGCGCAGTTAAAAACACAACAAGCCGCCTCAAAATATTTCAGATACACGCAGTTTGCGCCGACCTATGTCCGCGACTGGCTGGCCAGCCATGCCATCGCGACCATTTTGGAAGGGAACTCAAACAACCCACATCATACTTACCCCGATTAGTTCAACGTACTCCATCTTAAAAAGGAAATTGAGCCTTCATCCAGCTCATTTCGCCAAAATGACACTTTAACAACGCCGTGCGACACGGGCGTTTGGGAAAACGCGCGTTTGATAACGTTGAAATACAGCTCAGTACTCCCCTTCACTACCCGAGTGGGCAATACTTCCTCGACTCCATCAGCGTTGTTTTATTCGCCGCAGCCAGACCGTTCGATTCGTGTTTCGAGACCCACATTCACCCGCGCGCCATTACCGACAGGCGTCAGCGCTGTTTTCCGACCATTAAGCCAGCGCCCCGCCGAGGCGGCGACAGCGACTCACCCGCCCGCGTTACGCTCGTATAACACGTTGCGCAGCTTCACGCGGAAGAGAGAAAAAAAATAACGAGACCGTACTGCGGCGGCTTGCATAAGGCGAGTCCGACGGCGTACGCAAGCTCTCAGCGTTATGGCTTTTCCAGTTCCTGTATCGCAATATCCCCCGCTGCGTCTGCTACCGGCTTTAAAAATGAGAGCGACGCCGAGTACGGGACAAAACGTAACACAAGTAGTTACCCGAGGAATCGGAGCACGCTCTATCAAACTTCAATAGACATCAAGTCGACCTCCTTCGCGTTGCCAAGTGACCGCCCGCCCGCGGGGCTGTTCGCTTTTTATTTTTTTTAATTCTTTAGAGCTCTGGTCTGCAGCATCTTTATCAAAGGAAGGGCTTTGTAACGTACGCACCGCACGCACTGGGCTAAATGTGCCAAACGTGTATTGAAGAGCGCGGCGAAAAAAAAAAAAAAAAGCTAAAGAATGCTGCGGTAACTTCCGCACTCGTATATAATGGCTCTCTTTGCTCACGCGTTCGGTGTGCAAGTAACACAGTGTAGTCGTCCAATAGGCTACGCGTTGCGTATGAGGGGCACGCAACCCAACAAACGCCTATTTTTTTGTTATTTCTATTTACAACTGGGTACTGGACAGAAAGCGTTGGCCTCCTTTTTTGATATCTACATTCACTTAAAGAGGGTGGTTAGGGTATTGGGGGGGCATGTGGTTCCTTCATTATGTGAGTTCCGTTCACGTATATTTTACCTAGTTTCATTTATTTACTTTATTTTACGTTTGCTGACTCGCCTGATTGTAGATAGTGTCTAGGAATCTGCTCAGCCATAATTTGACGTGAAAGCCGAGGTCTTCTCTGCGTTATTCGTCGTGCACATCCATAGTTGCGGTTCTTGCGAAGCTTGTGCATCTAGCTGAATTCCCGTTCGTCTCAGTTCCGAGTGCATAATGCCATGACGATAACAGCAGCTCCGCAACAACATTTGGTTAACTCGCATGTGAAAAAGGCAATGGACAAAAGTGAACTCCTTTACTGTTCGGCGACCTAATATTTGCCCATTCACCACACCCTATCTTGGATTAGTCTTTTTTTTTTTTTGCTGTATAGTATACTTTTTGCGCGGAGTTTTGCAATTTCCGTTGCTCACATCACGCGCGATTAATTGAAACGTTCTTTAACTGGCGTCACGTCACAAAATGGGGCTGCCCGAGTACGACACCGAATTGCTGGTCCACGTGAACCGATTTCCGGTCAAGCGAAACCACTTTCGTTTGCACCAAGCAAGGGTTAAACAACAAACACGCAGTATTTAGAAGATTCCCACGTATTCGCCCGCTGAGTAAGACCCCACCACACCTTATGTGAGGTTTGTGAGTAGCGTTTTGGGAATTCATCGTGCTAGTGGACATCAAACAGCACTAAGCGAAGACGCGTGTGTTCCGTCTCTCCTTTCACTTGGTCCAGTTCGATGCTCGCTAGCACGACGTATTCCTTCGTTAGCGACCAACGTGTCCAACTTCCCTCTATAGTTAGCATTCTGGACACTTCGATAAACATTTTCCAGTACACCATCACGAAAAAAAAACAGGCGCGTGCGTGTGTCCGAAGTTGCGACTTAAGTCGAGCAACTGGACTACGCAGCACGAGAAACAAGGAATAGAGAAATGAAGTAAGCCATGAACAAGCATCCACGCTTTTAATTATATCATCGCTTATTCAATGCTGTACAGTTCCCGGTAACGGGATGACTTCTTCCGAGTCGGCGGTGCCAACTGGGCCAAATAAAATAATCACACGACACAACAAACACAGTTTGTTCTCGCGCTTCTCGCGATGTCGCGGCAACACAGTCTTGCCCGAACATTAGCCACGAGAGACGGAGTCCTTCGGAAGGCACACGTATCCAGGCGTGTGCGCCAACCACGGGAGGAACTTATGCTTCAACTCTACCTTCGCTCAAGCAGAGCCTTCAAATACTGATTCGAGATTCGTCAATCACTAAACAGAAAAAGACTGGGCACGACAAGTACTACTTACAACATACACAGAAGAGGGAACATTTTTCGCGACAAACTAATGGGTGAGAGACTGGTCGGGGTCTCTTGTGATTGGTGTACTTACAAAGAAATGGGTGCCACGCGAGATGAGAGATGATTTTTTTCTTTGCCGATTCGGAACACACGCACACACGCACTCGGTTCCACGCGCACTTGTCCTGAGCGTCGGTCATCAGCCGTTTTAAGGGAGACAACGTGGGTAACAACAACAACAACAACGCTATGTACAAGTTCCTGAGGAGGTTTGCTCCGACGCTGTGCTACTGGGACACCGACGCGAACGACTCATATTTTCTCTTCCGAGTAACCCGACTCGTCCGACACATTATCCGACTCCTCGTCCACCGTCTCGTCGATGGAGTTTAGCGGCCTCCTCCGCAACTGCGGGTTCGGCATGTCCTCCACCGAGTCCGAGTCCACCGAGTCCGTCTCGCGAACACCGACACCGAGCATGAAGTGGTCCGAGAGCGAGTCCAGGTCGGCGTCCGTCACCACGTCCGACGTGGACTCGTGCTCCGAGCCCGTGGTGATGAGGTCCTCGTCCTCGTCGCCGAAGTCTTCGTCCTCTTCGTCCTCCTCGATCGACGTCAACTTGGGCGCGCTCCTGGACCTCTCCAGCGGCGCCCTGAAGTTGCTGGATCCCGTGCTCAGCATCTGCTTCCGTCGGGGCATCGCGGGCTGCTCGTAGATGCTGCCCAACGAGAGCCGCGCTTTCTGCCGGCTCAGTTTCTCGCGCTTGAACTCCTGGAGTGCCGCGGCGAGCTTCTGGTTGAGTTGCGCGGTCATCTGGCGGGCCATCTCCTCCTTGACGCAGAGCACGGCGTGGCAGCGCAGCTCCTGCTTCATCTTCCGCCCTTCGTGCCGGTATATCCAGCAGAAGATCTTCGGGTGCGTGAGCACCGAGGTGCAGTGCGTGATTCGGCTGGCCCAGTACTCCGTCAGGCCGTGCTCCTTGGTGACGGCCTTGAGGCCCGAGTTGCACACGGTCAGCTTCATGTGTATGTCCTGCTTGACGTTGGTGCAGTAGTTCTTCCACAGCGTGGCCAGCGGCTTGTCGACGCAGCCTTCGCCCTTGGCCCACGGCGTGAGCACGTTGCCTAGGTAAACCACCTTGTACGTGGGGTCGTACTCGGTGATGGTGACGGACTTCTTGTTCCAGAACTTGTTGAACATGGGAGGCCACGAGGAAGACATGGTGCCACTGTTGTCGGCTGGTTATGCGACGACTAAAACGATCGCTGTTTCTGGCGTAACAAATCCTCGACGCAAGCGTTGGCGCGCTTTTCAGTCTACATGGCGCTCCTAACACCTTGCAAGCTCTGTCGACGAGAAACGCACAGGGACGCTCGCGGCGCGGGCTTCACGCACGGCCGCCGCCGAAATAGGCACTTGGCTCCCCTTCCTGCGAGAGCGAGGGTTCCCCCCGACGCGCAACACAAGCACAGTCCACGGTTGCGGCGGCGAAACTGCCCGCCCGTGCCGCCACCGAGGAAACCACCTGCCGACGACGCGCGGCCAAAAACGAGCGGCCGGAGCACGAGTCGACGCAAATCCTTTGGGAGACAGTCCCCGTGAGCGGAGGAACAGTCCGGCAGTGCGACGACCCAGACGGTGCGTATCCAGAGGCAAGCGTCCCTGCAGCCGCCGGCACTCCTGGGCGAGGTAACAGAGGAAACCGGCTCTGTGGAGCGCGCGCGCGCGCGTTCTCCAGGCGAACTGGCACAAACAAACGAGCCTGCGAGAGAGACGGGCTCCGCGTTCCACTTGGCTTGTGGCCCACGCGAAAGGTGCAGTCGGTTCGACTTCTGCGTGTACCTGCCGAGGGGAGCACGTAAAACTAGAAACGGGACGCGTGACGTCACGACAAGCTGGCGTCCTTATTGGCCCGCGGACTATCAGAGAGAAAGGAGAACGCGCACTGCTGCCGTTACGCGTCTACCTTCCCGCTCGCGCGCGCGCCTCTAACGCCGGGTCGTCTGGTAGAACGACTGGTGTCGCCATCTGTCGCATGCGGCGCGAACAGGAACTCCGCTGGGGTCTGGCATTGCCAGCTGCTTTTCGGAGCGGCTTCCTGCCATCGGGGTCAGGCGCCTGTTACAGGTCGCCGTTATCATGCAGTGTGGTATGCCTCACGGCGTTATCGTTTACCTTTCGGAGGCCTCAAAAGTGCTGTGGTTGTTGCTCACCGCAGGAATAAGCTGCGCAAACATGCGATAAAAATCGACGGCACGCGAAGGAAATTCTGGGACTACTGGGTGTTGCAACAAGAAATGCCCCACGTTGAACAATTTTCTGGGGCAAATCAGAGGAGCTATTAAACTGCCATTTCGCAATAAGGTCACGCTTTGGTGTTCACACTATTTGAAAGTAACGGAAGCGACGCGAAGGCCCCGTTATTTTGAAATGTTATACAAACCAATTTTGGCCCGAGCCGCCAAAATTTCAAGATTTTTTTTTCTATGCGCGTAGGGGCAGACAAACTAAAAAGGCTGAGCCAGCGTCAGAGAGCGAGAACAAGTTTTTATTCAACTGCAAGATTGCGCGTGCATTGTTGTACTGACGAAAAAATCTTAAAATGCAATGACTGAACGTAACGAAGCCAACTGTTGCCCCGAAACCATTTTGATAGGGGCTGATTCATTTTTTTCAACACGCTGTATACCAAATGGTTGCAACAGAGATGGAACGCAGTTCAGGGGGCAACAACGTAACTCGTACAAATACTACCAACATGTTATGAGCCATTATTATCCCCACTTTTAAGCAGAGGCCGAAAATAAATGATCTCGCTTTGATCTCGCGTAGCTCAAACTTGCCTTTTTTTAGTCTTCTTTGCATTTTTACTCCCCGGCTGTAATACACAAGTATGGTTGCAACAAAATAAATAAATAAATAAATAAATAAATAAATAAATAAATAAAATAATTTTCAAGGTCGTATGGTTGACTTGACCTAAATTGTACACTCAAGACATTCCTTTAACGTCGTTTCTCCCTCTAACCCAACTCCAAACCCAACTTCCCTCGTAGTCAATCAAATTTAATACGACTATGCAGTGGTTCTCGGGTATTTCAAAGGGAGACGAGAGAGGGGGTGAGGATGGTTTCAACTTTGATCCCGCACTTCGGCGTACACCACTGCTCTGTAGGGGACGAATTTACTAATTAGTTACCCTTGCTAATTCCAAGTCAAGTGGAAGCGTTATTTGGAGGTTTTTGTGTAATAAAACAAATACCCCATACTTCAATTCACAGCGGTATATCACTGGTAACACGTTAAATGCATTACCGCGAATGTATCGGTCTCATTTTTTTCGGTGCGCAGACGATGGACAGCCTTCATTAACCGGACAGCGCGCTTGCCAAATGGACACTGAATCAAAGGGCACTGGGAATTGAAAAAAATTAAAATAATTATACGCTGCTCGAGAGAGAGAGAGAAAATGACATTTATTGAAAATTTCCGGCGGGGAGGCGGGTCAGGCCACGCAGGGCTTCGCCACCCCCTGTCTATGTACTAAGCAGACCCCGAAGCTATGCCTGGGCACCGGTTCAGGATACTCGGCGAGTCCCCTCCCGAAGGAGGGTCTCCTTTTCGCCTTTGCCGGGCCAGAGCAGCCTCGAGCCGCTGGACTGCCAGCAGTTGCCGCTCGTATTCGGGCGAGCTCACGAGTCCTATAATGTCCGGTGGTAGCTCTTTTGGGCTCCCCACTGCACTGTGTCTTTCACATCCCCACATGATGTGGGCCAGGTCTGCAGTCACCAACGCGCACACACTGCACACTGCACTTTCGTAAGTTCCAGGGCACACGTGGCGCGCGAGCGCTGGAGTCAGCACGGATCCAGTCTGTAGTTGACGGAGGAGGACGGCTTCGCCCCTCTTGAGCCTCGGGTGAGGTGGGGGCAGGGCGCGTCTTCCCGCACGATGCCAGTGAAGGATGTCCCCGTAGTTGGTCAGGGGCTCCATGATCTCCGCCGCAGACGATGGGCAGGGGGGCACCGCACGGTGCGCGAGCTCGCGTGCGATGGCGTCCGCCTCCTCGTTGCGGTTGACGGTGCCACCCGCAATGCCCCCCACGTGTGCGGGGAACCAGCGGATGTGCGTTGTAGTCTCCTTGCGCTCGGGGAGCAGGCTCGCTGCAGTCCCGCACACGGCGTTCCTGGCGTAGCTTGCTACTGCGGTCCTCGAGTCGCTGAGCACCGTGGTGATTGTGGGGCTGCTCGCTAGCGCTAGGGCTATGGCAGCCTCCTCTGCCTGCGCGGCCGTTCGGGCCTTGATGCTGCAGGCGTTCAGTAGTTCCCCGGTGGTGGCTCGTACGACCACCACCACATATGTGTTGGGGCGGTCGCGGTGCTTGGCTGCATCCACGTATACTGCCCCCTCGTCCCTGTTGTGTGCCTCGGCGAGCGCTCGGGCTCGCGCCGCTCTCCTCTCCGCGTTCCTGTCCGGGTGGACGTTCCGCGGCAAGGGGAGCACCTTGATCTTGCGAATGATGTCGTCCTCTATGGGAACGATCCTATCTTGATGTTGGTCAACTTGAGGTGGGTTGATGCCCAACCTCTGGAGGATGGCCCTGCCGGTCTTGGTGGAACCGAGGCGTTCGAGCTGGGAGACCCGCTGGGCTTCACTCACCTCGTCCAGGGTGTTGTGTACCCCCAGTTCGGCAAGGGCCTGGTTACTCGTGCTGTTGAGCAACCCCAGTGCTGCCTTGTAGGATTTGCGGATGGCCGCATTGATCCTATCCTTCTCCTGCTGTTTCCAGTAGTGGAACGCACCAACGTATGTAACGCGGCTCATGACAAATGATTGCAAGAGGCGCAGCAGGTTAGCTTCTCGCATTCCCTGTCTGCGCGTAGATATTCGTTTGATGAGACGCGTTGCGATCCCCATCTTGGTGACCATGCGGTCGATTGCGGTTGTATTGCTGCGGCTGGCTTCGATGTGCATGCCGAGCACTCTGATGCTTTGCACGTAGGGAATGACTGTGCCGTCCCCCGTGCGCAGCGGGATCTTTTTGGCGTCCTCCGCTGCTCGCTTGCGGAGGCGCCCGGGCGGTGGTAGTATCAGCAACTCCGATTTCTGCGGAGAGCATCGTAGTCCCGTGACTTTCAGGCAGTCTTCGATGTTGTCGATTGCCTCTTGTAGTGTGGATTCAATGTGGCCGTCACTACCCCCGGGGACCCAGAGGGTAATGTCGTCCGCATAGATGGTGTACTTGACTTGAGGGAGCTGATGATGATGATGATTTTGGGTTTAATGGCGCAAGGCCGACAAAGGCAAAGAGCGCCATGACAATGATGAAAGAGATGATAAAGATTTGTAAAGGAGGCACTAGTTTAAAAAACTTTGCTCAGGGGGTTGGTGTATAGGGCCATAATTAAAGCATAGTGAGTATACTAAGATAAATGGTGTATAGGGTCATAATAAAACAGTGAGTGCAAGCACCTAAGGTGTAAAGTCTCAGGTTCCACCGCTGTTTTAAAACACATAATGAACACAGGTGAGGTTATGGTCTATATGATATGTATTTTAAAAAGTCTACATCTGCTAGGTAACTAAAAACTTTTTTGTATGGGAACATTGGATGGTTTGATAAAAATAGTGAAGGGTGCAAGGGAATGTTATATGTGTAAGCTTCATTAAAATGACGTTTCCTTTCAATGATGCACATGTCACACTCAATAAGCATATGAAGGACAGAAAGCTGACCCCCACATCGATGGCACTGTGGCTTGTTTGCGTCTGTTAAAAGGTATGAGTGTGTGATGTGTGTGTGGCCAATTCTAAGTCTGCATAAGGCCACTTCTATTGATCTAGCATGTTTCTCAGAGGGAGGTTTTTCAATTTTAGGTTTAATGACATGTAATTTGTTGCTTATTTCTTTATCCCACTGTTGTTGCCAGTGCTCTCGCAGCTTCCTTCTCACATAAGGTTTGAGGTCTTCATATGGAACCAGCTTAATATCTATGCTTTCACGAAGGGCAGCAGCTGCAGCACTTTGGTCAGCGGCTTCATTTCCAGCAATGCCACAGTGGCCCGGAACCCAGCACACTGTGACAGCAAGCTTGAGACTATAAGCCGAGTACAGAGCTCTTAGAACAGCATTAAAAGTTGGGTTTTTACTAGCCTTCAGAGATGAAAGCTTTGTAACAACACTCAGTGAGTCTGTGTATACAACTGAGCTCTTAATTTTGTTTTGGAGAATGTGGTTCAAAGCTAGCAGGATACCATATGCTTCTGCAGTAAATATACTAGTGTTCGTGTTCATTGTTTTGGACAAAGTGAATATGGGGCCAATTGCAGCACAAGACACTGCTGCAGAAGTCTTCGAGGCATCTGTGTAGAATTCAGCTGCCTTGTATTTGTCCCTGAGTGACAGAAAGTGCTGAGTAATAACAAAGTTTGGCACATTTTTCTTTTGCAGTTCTCTGAAAGACATGTCACACTGAATTGGGCAAATGTCCCACGGAGCAACCAACTCATGAATGGAGGTGCAGTAAACTTCAGCAAGAGGAACTTGTAGGTCTTTTGAGAGGCGTGACACTGCCAAAGGGAAGGGTGGTGCTATGGATGGTCGATTTTCAAAAAGTTTATTAGTAGTGTTATTTTTCATAATTGCGTTCAAAGGGTGTTCCTTCATAGAAGTAATCTTTGCAGCATACATCAGAGCTGTGTAAGTGCGCTGGTACTCCAAACACCACTGATTAGATTCAACGTGAAGGGATGGAATGGGGCTTGTTCGATATGCACCTGTTGCCAAGCGAAGCCCCAAGTTGTATACTGGGTCCAACATTTTCAGTGCTGTTGTGGTTGCAGACTGGTATACAATGCATCCATAGTCAATTCTTGACCTTACTAGGCTATTTAGAAGTGAAAGCAGACACTTTGTGTCCGTTCCCCATGACTGATGCGATAGTACCTTTAAAATGTTCATCGTTTTCAGGCATTTCATTTTTAGTAATTTAATATGCGGTATAAATGTGAGTTTGTGGTCAAGTAAAATACCCAGAAACTTGTGTTCATTTTTTACTGGTATGGGCTGACCTTGTAATGTAATACAAGGAGGGGGATGGACACCATGCCGCCTGGAAAATACCACAACCGCACTTTTATCAGCATTAAACATAAACCCGTTCTTGTCAGCCCATGTAACCAGTCTGTTGACACTTAATTGGATTTGGCGTTCACATATCGATAAATTACAGGACTTAAAACTAACTTGAATGTCATCAACATAAGTGGAGTATGAGACAGTTCGTGGGAGAACATTTTTTAGTGAACTCATTTTAACAAGAAAAAGTGCGCAGCTCAGCACTCCCCCCTGGGGTACACCATTTTCTTGAACAAAGGTTCTAGACAGCACATTACCCACACGAACACGAAATGTGCGATCAGAGAGATAGTCCTTAATAACGTTGAGCATATTACCAGTAAGGCCAAATGACTGCAAATCTAGCAATATACCGTATCGCCATGTTCTATCATATGCCTTCTCCATGTCAAAGAACACAGAGAAGCAGTGTTGCTTATGGATGAAGGCGTCTTTCACATATGATTCAAATGCAACCAGGCTATCTGTAGTTGACCTTCCAGACCTGAAGCCTGTCTGATTTTTGTCTAACAGACCATTAAACTCGAGAAAGTACAATAGTCGCCGATTTATCATTTTTTCGAGCAGCTTACATAAACAACTCGTCAAGGCGATGGGTCTGTAACTTGCAGCAAGACAGGATTCTTTTCCTTCTTTTAGAAGCGGTACAACGATAGCCTCTTTCCATGTTCTTGGAAAACGACCTGTTTGCCATATTTTGTTAAAGAGAGAGAGTATTGCATGCAGGGTTTCACTGTGTAGGTGTCTGATCATGTCATAGCTGATTCGGTCAGCTCCAGGGGCTGACTTACCACATGTCGAGAGTGCACTCATCAATTCAAGCATGGTAAATGGAGCATTATATCCCTCATTCGAGCGTTGGTTCACACGAAGGGGCTGACGCTCTGCTGCCTTCTTATGCTGTAAAAATGTTTGTGTATAATGTGAAGAACTGAACACATGTTCAAAGTGTTTCCCAAGAGCATCTGCTTGATCTTTTACTGAGTTACCCACACTACTTACTAGGGGAATAGGATGACTCTTGTATCCTTTTAGCTTCTTTATTCTAGTCCAGACTTTCCTACAATCCGTATAAGAATTTATAGATGATATAAACCTGGTCCAACTTTCGTTTTTTGCCATACGTCGCGTACGCTTCCCTTTAGCTTTTGCCTGCTTAAACTTGAGAAGGTTATCGGCCGTGGGATAGCGGCGTAAAAGTGCCCACGCCTTGTTCTGTACAGACCGTGCACGCGCGCAGTCCTCATTCCACCATGGTCTGGGTTTTGGGAGAGTTTTAAAAGTAGTCTCTGGAATGCTTTTCTGAGCAGAGTCAAGAATGTGGGCTGTAATCAGTGAACTTGCTGCTTCAACATCTAAATGGCATATTGTTGTAGGGGGTAGCCTGGAAAGTTCTTTGTATGTTTTCCAGTCAGCTGCTTGTAATTTAAATGTTCGAAGTGGTTCTGTGCCTTGAGAGTCATTGTTTACAGCAGTTAGTTTTGCAGGAAAATGATCACTGCCATACGGGTTGTTAAATACACTCCACTCAAGCATAGGCAGTAAGATTGCAGAGCCAATTGCAAGGTCTATTGCTGAGTATGTGTGGTGTGTGGAATTGTAATATGTGGGGCGTTTCTTATTAAATATGCAACATCCGGATGTCGTGACAAGCCTTTCAATGAGCCGCCCTCGAGCATCGGCTCGCACAGATCCCCAGATGTGGTTGTGAGCATTAAAATCACCGGTTATGATGTAAGGTTCAGGTAGTTCATTGATTAGGTTTTCAAATTCAACGTTGGAAAGGCGATAGTCGGGTGAAATGTAGAGAGAGCAAACTGTCACTAGTTTGCCAAAAACTATGGCTCTGACAGCTACAGCTTCGAGTGACGTCTGTAGCTGGAGGTACTGACAAGCCACAGATTTTTGGAGTACTATTGCCACACCACCAGACGGCTGGATGCAATTTTGTCTGTCCTTACGGTAAACAATGTACTGTGTTAGGAAGTTTGTCTGTGATGGGCGCAGGTGTGTTTCTTGGAGACACAGTATTTGTGGTTTGTGATTGGTGAGGATGTCATAAATATCGTCTAGATTTCTTAACAACCCCCTACAATTCCAGTACATAACACTTTCAGCAGCCATGAAAATGAGCAAAAGAGAAAAAAGGATCATGTTCTGGATCATGTTTTTTCTCCTCTTTTTAGCAGGCCGTGTTTCGGGGCCCTTCTGAGCAGGTTCACTTAGGTTTTGGGGTCATTTCCAGGGGCAGCGACTTTACTGGCCTTTGGTTTGGTCGGTTTGCCACGACCTGTGGCACCGCGGCGCTCCTGTGATGCCTCAGGAGCAGACGTACTTGGAGAGACATCCATGGCCTCAACCGCGGTTTCTGAAGTTGAAAGATTGTCAGAACCAGACTTTGTGCTAGAGGCCGTGGCCGCAGCACTGGGCACAGCTGGAACAGCAGTAGCCACAGGAGCAGTCTTCTGCTGTTGCACAGGTGCCTGAGACGAGGCCAGGTCAACATCGCTGACCTGGACAGGAGTCGTGCTGGCGGCCTTTCGCCCAGCACTAGGTCGGAGTGCAGCAGCAGAAGCCACGGTAGCGACTTTCTGCTGCTGAGTGGGGGGCTGCGACGGGACCAGGTCAGCCTCGCTGTACTGGGTGCCCGCATCTACCAGACGACGCCCCACCCCCCGGCGAGCTGCGTCTGCGTAACTTTTGCCCGATAGCAAGGCATGCTTCAGGCGTGCTTGTGGGAACGTTAGGTTCTCAGTGACTTTCAGTTGGATTATTTCTTTTTCTTTTTTGAATGATGGACATGCACGTGAGAAGGCAGAGTGTGGTCCACTGCAGTTTGGGCATTTCACTTGTTGCTTGTTACAATCGTCACTGGTGTGGTCAGTGCTTGCGCAGTGAGCACAGATGGATCGGCCACGGCACGACAGAGTTCCATGGCCATACTTCTGGCACTTGAAACACCTTCGCGGATTAGGTATGTATGGACGCACTGGACAGGAAATAAATGCAGCGTGGACCGATTCGGGAAGTGTTGGACGGTTGAAAGTCAAAACAATGTGTTTAGTTCGGAATTCCTCCCCTGCGCGACGTATAGTTATCCTCCGCACAGCTGTTACGCCTTGGTCTTTGAACCCTTCGAGGAGATCGTCTTCATTCTCATGAAGTAGTTCTCGTTCAGAGATGACGCCTTGGGTTGTGTTTAGGCTACGATGTGGCGTGACCGTCACTTTTAGTTGAGCCAGGGTGTCCTGTTTCAGGAGGTTTTCACTTTGGTTTTTTCTTTGTACTTCTACCAGCAGGTCACCTGAGGCAAGTTTTTTTGCATGGTAGTCTTTCCCAACGATGTTCTCGAGGCATTTTGCAATGAGGAACACCGATTTTTTTGCTAGGGGTACATTTTCTTCAGAGTGTACCACAAGGTATTTGTTAAAGGTTTCGACAGGTGGAGCTGCTCTGATGCTAAGTACTTCGGTGCGGCCCCTTTTCAGGGACCGATCAGTTTTTCTTGGGATGGTAAAAGAAGCCATAAATACATGGTGTACATTCGGTAGCAAGGCCGGCCGCCCACCACCGAGCCCAACAAGGGAACGTGACTTAACACGCTAGCCGTACCATGCCACTATAATCCTATGCTCGGGATCGAGGGTGACGTCTTTGCACAGGATTAACCCTCGCCGCCTGGAAAAACTTAGAAATAAGGAAGAAATGAGATGACAGGACAGTGTTAGGAAAGGAAATAGGAAAGAGAAAGAGCTGAGAGGAGGACAGGAAAAGGCGACTGGCTGATTCCCCCCGGGCGGGTCAGACCGGGGGCACCGTCTGCGAGAAGCAGGGGCCGAAGTGGCGTGTTGCCGCTGCTGGGGGGCCGTAAAGGTCCAAAACAACCCCAACTTTGGCTCAGCCACCAGGTTCCCCTTTTCCCCGGACACGGCAAAGCCACGCACAGCCGGGACGTGGGTGGGTCCAACCCACATGTGCTCGGGTCCGTGGTGTTGCAAGACACCAAGTGCCTACGGCAGTAGGCACCCCTGCGGGGACTTGAGGGAGCTGGTTCAGGCGTTCGGCGACTCCAATCATCACCAGGTTGAAGAGAAATGGTGAGATGACTGCGCCTTGCGGAGTGCCGATGCTGCCCAGCTTCCGCTCTTCCAGTTGTAGGTTTCCAATCTGTAGCATCAGCGTGCGGTGTGACAGAAAGTCCCTGATGTAGTTGTAGGTCCTCTCTCCGAGCCCCAGTCTGTTGACTTGAGCCAGGATCGCAGAGTGGCGTACCTTGTCAAAGGCGCTCTGTAGGTCTAGGCCGAGGATGGCGCGGTTGTCCCCGGTGTTGACTGTGGTGGTGTCCATGGCTTCGTGCTGGATTAGCAGCATGGCGTCTTGCGTGCTGAGCTTCTCTCGAAACCCTAGCATCGTGTGCGGGTACATGTTCCGGTCTTCTAGGAACCTTTGCCACCTGTTGTTTAGGACATGTTCCAATACCTTTCCCGCACACGAAGTGAGGGAGATGGGCCTCAGATTCTCAATTCCGGGTGGCTTGTTCGGCTTTGGTATTAGGATTGTTCTGGCTGCCTTCCACTGCTTGGGTAGTGTTCCGGCGCGCCAGCACTTTTTGTAGTAGTTGGTGAGGGCCGTTATGGCCTCGTCATTTAGGTTTCGCAGGGCCTTGTTGGTGATTTGGTCAGGGCCGGCTGCGGACTTGCAGTTGAGGTCTTGGGCCGCCTTGCGAACCTCCCACTCTTCAATATCCTTGTCGAGCAGGGGGTTGGGCGGTCCCTGGTAGTCTATGTGCGTTTCGCTCGGGGTGCTGGGGAGGTAACGCTCGTTCAAGCGTTTACACATCTCCTCTTCTCCGAGTTGCTTGGTGGTAGCGTAGACAATCTGTGAGAGTCTGTGCTGTTGGTAGTCTTTGCTCTTGGATTCGTCCATCAGGTGCCTGAGCAGCTTCCACGTCCGGCCAGCGTGTAACTGCCCGTCCGCTTCATTGCAGATGGCGTTCCATTGTTGAGCGCAGAGCTGCCTGCTGTATTTTTCGATGCTGCGGTTCAGCTCCGCTACCCTCTTTCTGAGGTTGCGGTTGTGCCTCTGCCGCTTCCATCTCTTCTGTAATGCTTGTCTCGCCTCGATCATGTGAGCGAGGCGAGGGTCCATACGCTGAATGGTGTCTTCCGTTTCCACCTCTGTGGTAGCCTGCGAAGTTGCGTCTACCAGCCTCTCCGCCCAGTCTTCAATGTCCGTGATTTGGGTGCCCAGGCTCGTTTCGCGAAACCGGTGCCAATCCGTTAGCCTGTGTTTGATTTTCTGGTAGCCAATGCCTCCCTTTGCCAGGGTGGGGATCTCTACCTCGATAATGTGGTGGTCGCTGCCCAGGTTGTGGCCCGTGTTCCTCCACTGCACGGGTCTGCCATCTGGCAGCCGCACAAATGCGAGGTCAGGGTTGGTGTCCCGGGCAACCGATGTGCCGATGCGGGAGGGGTTGGCCGGGTCGGTGAGCAGGATGAAGCCCGCGTCCGTCGCATCGTCCAACAGGTCCCTTCCCTTGGCTGCCGTGATGCCATATCCGAGTTCCTTGTGCTGCGCATTAAAGTCCCCGCCGATCACTATCGTGTCGCTGGGGGCCGTCTTCAGTGCTTTATGAAACAGGGCTTTGAATTTCTGTTGCCTGTGTTGCGGGTTGCTGTAGGTGTTGATGAAGAGCATGGTTTCAGTCTTCTTCTTGCCAATCACCACCTCGGTCGCGCAGAGCTCGATTGCCGTGCTGCGGCCGAGAAAGTGTTCGTGCTTTATGAATTTGATCCCCTTGCGGACAAAGGTGCAGACCCCCTGTGCTGCTCCCTTGCCGCATTCCCGTGCGCTGGGAGGGCTGGCGTGTGTGCGGTATCCCGGCAAGGTTGGTGCTTGCTCCGTGTGTGTTTCTTGGACCATGATAATGTCAGGGGGAGATTCCATGGACCTCAGGTGTTGCTGTAGTACGGCTCTTCGGCACTGGAAGCCATTGGCGTTCCAGTGCCAGATCTTTAGGCTTGTCTTGGTTGGGGTGGGCATGGTTGTTGTTGCGTTCCGTTGTTGCCGTGGTTGCCGGTGGCTGCAGAGGGAGCTCCGAGTTTCTCGAACAGGAACTTCTCCAGCCGGTCGAATCTGGCATTCATTCTGTGTTCGAGAGCGTCCACGCGTTTCTCGAGCCTGTCTACGCGTTCTGTGATCCGTCGAATGCGGACCGCACAGCCGATGCTGCACGGTGTACTCGTAGTCTGTGTTGTTGGGGACGATACCGAAGAGATCCTGTCGGCTTCGTCTTCCATGTTCAGAGACTCTTCGCTCGCTTCCTCTGGGGTGGCGGGCTTGTTCTCTGGTTGTTGCTGTTGCAGGTGTTTCGGCGTGAGGGATGGAGGTTGGGGTACCTTCCCTTGGACCCATGGTGTTGTTGCTGTGGGCTTGTTTCCTGTAAGCAGGATTTCTTCTAGTTGCTTGGTCAACTTGGCGATCACGTCCTGCTGTTCTCGCACCATTTTCTTCAATTGTTGGATCTCGTTCTGAGGTCCTCTTGTACTCCTTGAGCGGGAGCGCGCCTTCTTCTTGGCGCCGCCGCCCGATGCCGCCACCGCGACCCATGACGTGTTGGCTCGCGTCACACCATCACGCGATCGGCTTCTCGTCCTATCGCGGTTCGCCGCGTTGCGGGTAGCAACAGCAGCGGCTGGCGTTCTGCTGCGGCTCCGCTGCTGACGTTGGTGGTTTCCGAGAGGAGCGAGTTCGGGGAATTCGTCCTTTCTAGAAAGCCTGACTTTCATGGCGGGCTGAGGCTTAGCTTTCGCCTCTTCTGCCACTTTGCGGTTCCATTGCCGTTTCTTGACTAGATACGGCGTCTTGAATTTGTTCTTGCAATTTTTCGTGCTAACTGTTTACTTTATCGAGCAGCGTTGGGTGCGGGCCTCCGCACTGTAAACTCTGCGGAGGCCCGCACCCAACGCTGCTCGATAAAGTAAACAGTTAACCAAACGCAGGCAGATTGTGAAGACATGTACTCGCAAGTCGCAAAAGTCAATGGCGGTCCTGCCGCGTCTCACCAACGTCACTTTGCAAATATTGCACGCTTTCTAGCGTAGACGGAAAAGCGTTTGTTTGGAGGTTTATGTCGGAGGACTTCATTACATGCAATACCAGCCCCCCTCCTTCCCCCCCCCCGCCCCCCCAGAAAAAAATAGAAAAAAACATTTTCGACCGGAATTCTAAGCCGCTGACCTCGGGTTTCTCCAATTCAGGCTCCCTCAACGTGAAGTTCACTCACATCGGTTGAGGATTAGGTCCGAACCAGTGGCGTAGCCAGAAATATTTTTCGAGGGTGTTATGCCCCACCGGCTGCAAAAGTTGAGAAATATAGCCTGCGCCCCAAAAATATATTATTCTCATTTTACACTTCAATTTATAGATGGAATGTGTAAACAGCATGGGCGAAAAAAGGACGAAATGAGGGGGGGGAAGGGGGGGGCAACAGCCACTTGTAAAATTTGGGGGTATCTTGACCCCCCCCCCCCCCCTTTCATTTGGCTACGCCCTTGGTCCAAAATTCTTTTCGCATTGATCTCAGGTCTGGTGTACGGGCTGGATCTCGGCCTATGACCTCATTTCGACCTCACCATACAAGCAAAAGTTGGCGCCTACATGAAATTGAGATCATGAGATTGCTCACTCTTGGTTTTAGGTATCAGAACAGCTATTTCACTAAAAATGGAGAATTCGAGAAAGTTCAATACAACCGAAGACGGAGGGTTCCTAAACACGAACACAGCAACAATACCAGAAAAAAAAAATTCGAGATTTAAAGCAGGGTACGGCTCCGGTACTGAATATTCAGACAGCATTGTGAAAGCCGTTCAAAAGGTGATCCAACAAAATCGGGCAACATCAGACAACTAACGCCATAACGGAAAGAAAGGGCACGGATACGGGGTCGTGCAAACACTGAATTTAGGGGATCGAACGAGCGCACATATCTGTGAGAAATTGTCTTCCATGTCGAATGATGAACCGATTATTATCAACATTTTCCAATAATCGGAAAAACAAAAAGGAACTTAACAACGTCTCGATTGTTCGCGTCGAAGAAATAGGTGGCGTATCTTCAGGCAATTTCGCAAGCTCGTACGTCTGCTTCTTGTCGTTCTTTCTAGAATAACCGTGTTCCGAGTCATTGTTATGTCGAGTATTGTCCATATGTTTTTGTTCAAGCCCTATCAGCATACTTGTGCGGTGAGTGGTCACCCCTCCAACCTTTATCCACAGTCCTTTCCCTTTTGGACCTGATGAATAGCGCCGGCTTGGATGCCCACCAACTCCTGGTGGGGCCTGTGGGGCCTTTTTCGATGTCTGAGCGGTCGAGCAAAGGCAAGACTGCAGATTGTACAGGAAATGTCTGACTACCCTGAAGTTGAAAACGAACTCTTAACGACCTTTTTTCCTCATGCAACTACCAACAAAACGGCCCTTCGTCCCCTGCCTGTTATCGATATTACTACACCCCTTGGAGACCTCGACTCCCCATTCACTTTGAGTGAGCTCCAAGTCGCTATGTCACAGGGAAAGCCGAAGTCAGCACCGGGCCATGACCGAATTAAATCTAAGGATATCTGCAACCTACCACCTAATGGGGAAGAGGCACTTTTGGCTCTCGTAAACCAATCATGGGACGCTGCAGAGAAGTTCCTGATCACCTCAGAACGTCTATTATTAATCCAATACCCAAGCCGGTCAAAGACCCTCGTAAATCCGGAAACCTCAGACCTATTGCATTAACCCCTGTCCTATGCAAATTAATAGAACGAAATAACAGGCTTCAACATTATCTCGAGCAGACTGGTTGGTTTCACCCGGCCCTAACTGACTTCCGCCCTAATTTGGGAACGCATGACAATCTTTCGCTCCTCCGTCGAGCAGTCAACCGAACATCCCGCAAGAGCACTCCTGACTGCACCGTCGCTTCGTAACCAGGCATCACGTGCTAAGTGAACGTTCACAGTGCAGTGAAAAGATTCATGTGAACCATCTTGCCCTCCCCTTTTTCCCATGTCCCACAACCGGGCCTATTGGTTTCCTCCTAATAAAATCATTAATTCCGTTCCATTCCATTCCACCACTACCATCACCTCAGCTGCTGCTGCTGCTGATCCATGGTGATAAAGTGTTGCTCCCTCTCGTCGTCATTATCATCATCGTTCTCGCCGTGACCATCTTCGTTGCCTTTACCATCAACGTAATAAGCATAATAAAAATACACCTTGTAATCATCATAAGTACCGTCATCGTTGTCGCAAATCATTATCATCGTCATCATCAGCCCAGTGCTGCTACTTGCTGAACGAAGGCCTCGCTGATAGATTTACGAGTGCTTCTACTCGCGGTAACCAAACGACAGGTGCTGCGGAATTTCCAAAAAATGGTACGGAAGGGGTAACTACCATAACTTGCCCAATGATTCAATTTGAAACTTTAAAAATAGACGCCATGCGAGGCGTTCACTGGACCATTTGATAAAGATGCACCTACTTTGTAGCACCTCGTACATGTTAAAATAAGGTAGACCTGATAGACGCATAACTGTAAGAAAAAGAAGTAAACAGATTGCAACTTTCAGAGCAAAGAAAACTATATATATCTATAGCATCCCAACTGTTTACTGCCGACACATTTCGCCACGCCAAGAAGCACGCAACATGGCTGAACCGTTATTTCTGCCAACGACAATGCACATTCCTACAAAAGAATGTAACGTCAAAGCAAAACGAAAGAGTATGACGTCCAAGATGCCTGGTAGCAATGATATTGACTCGGCAGCAGTGAAAGGTGGCCGTCAGTACAACACGGAAGAATAAACGGAGAGGCAGCCGAGCCGGCTAACGGACATGCAATGAAATCAACCATCACCGTAGCCAACTCTCCCAACACATGGCGGCCGGAACGAGCAGCGGCGCAGCGCGTAGAAGACCGATCGAAGCCATTCGAAAACGTAGGGACCAAGCGGATCGCGAAGCTGGGCGGAAGCAAAACAAACGCCGAAGGCGTTCAAATGAACATCAATGATTTCGCATTCGGAACCCTTAAAAAGCGCTCCTGTTTCCGTAGGCTGTCCACAGACCGTGGGTTGGTTGCGATGACACTACCCATGTGGTTGTAGTTGACGATTTCAATGTGTACGTGTAGGGACCAAATGAGAGTCGTTTACACACCAATCCGGTCGGTTGCAACCGACCACCCATCTGCGTACGTGAATCGATTTTAGATGATCAAAGTAGATGTGTACCGCTGCGAGTAGTCTATCGATCAGTGTATATCACAGCGACAATAAAGCCGTTGTGACCGTCGTTATTAAGTGGGAATCAGTGATGTAACAAAGTCTTTACAACAAGTTCTTGACTACCATGCATACAGCTCCGCTGGTCACCTTCACAGGAAGGAATGTCTTTGAATTTTTAAACACAGCGCTACCCCCTAATCTGAAGGGCAGGCTAGGATTACATTGAATAAGAGATTGAATACATTGAATAAGCCTCTGGTCGTAAGCCTGTCTTCAAAGTCCGAAGTCAGAGTCCCAAATACAAATCGTTAAACACAACCCTCTCAGGGAATGCCACCTCACACAACGGGTTTCCGAAGAGGCACATCAAGCGCTGCAAGAAAAAAACGCTTGCCGTGGTTGGAATCGAAAGTGGATCGATCCCTCGCATTATGGAGCCGACGTGTATCCCGTTGCGCCATCCGACACGTTTTTGTTTTCTTTATTGGGCGTCATTCCGACATGACCGCAGCAGTTTGGATTTTGAACTTTGACTTTGACTCCGGTTGCATGGGAGAAAGCTTCGCGTTTAGCAATCTTTTTCTTATTAAGGGGCTTTGACATTTACTACATGAAATTCAGATAGCTGTTCTCCTCATCCGCTGCAGGCTGGCTTACGTGTACAGGTGAGGATATGTGAATCTGTTGCATGCGTGGGCTCGATTCGTAATTCACAGACAGCTTCTCCGATTGACCTTCTCTGTTTTTCTTCGCTGTATTCTCCTAGACGTGGTTTTATTGGGGTCAGTTTGTTGTCAGTTTGTTTCTCCCATTTTTCTTGCCATTTGCACCGTAGCTGGCGTCTTATATATAACTTAAGGTCTGGGAAGGGCAGTTTGTTTACATCTATAGAGCCTGCAAGAGCAGACGCGGAAGAATTCTGACGTGAAACTTCATTATCCGAAATGCCGCTGTCTCAAAACAAAACCCCGCCCACTATGGCTTGAAGTCCTAATGCGTAGGCTGACATGGCTGCTCTTACAAGGTAACTTAAAACTGCGTCTTTGGGACGTTTGCATCGTGCCAATGAAGTCGCTACGCTTAATGAGTCTATATGCATACATGACTAAGTTCTGCGTTGATATTTAATGTTCCCCAGGTCGAAATACACAATATGCTTGTTTTACTGGAAAACCTTCAGCTGGAAGGTTTTCCAGCGATCCTGAACCGACTCGCCCAATCCCAAGCATGCTTGTTTTAGATGTTTCAGATGCTTGTTTTAGATGCGTCACTGTAAAATTCCGCACATCGGTACTTATCCTGAAGGGACAAACATGCTGAATGATGAGAACTTGAGCAGCTCTCTTTTTGTTGAGACGCATGAAAAAAAAAATCGCATAAGACAGGCTGTAGTTTGAACGGTGCAAGTGCGTCAGTGAAGGTTGTCAGGTAAGAACCCCTAAAATAGATTCCAACACCAGATGCTTGTGTTTTAAAAATTTAGTGCATCGAAGGGCGTGGATGGATTTTTAAAGGGGCCATGCAGATAAAACACAAGTTTGGTTCGTTCGAAGGATTGCCTCGTTAGAATCATACTGACACCACTTTAACGTAAACTTCGCTCAAATAAGCTACATAATTAAGAAAAAAAGTAATAGCCACTTTACCCACTAGCTCATTCCCCGCAACGGAACATGTGATGTCATATGCCCAGCTGTGCGATTGGCTGAGGACGGCAGAAGCAAATGCAAGTTAGGCAAGGCTTATAAGCTTTCAGAACGAGCTATTTGCGCTTAAAATTTTAGGGCACATTTTTTTTATAGCGGTAAGCATTGTGGGTTGAACAACGTTACGAACGAACGCGTAAACATCGAAGCAGTTAGTGCGGCACTTTGCCTGATGATGCTGCCTACCGCAGCCGTCAGTCGCGTTGGACTTGTCTGGCACAACACTGACCAACTAACATAAGCGGCATGGTTACTTACATGACCATGTTTGTCGAGTCATAGCTTACGTTTTAGGAAACGATTAGTATGAACCCTAATAAAAATACGCAGGTATAGAAGTCTGTCTAGAAGCTAAGTGCGAACACTGGCGATTAAGCGGTATTGCAGCGCCATCTCTGAAAGTGGGCGATAAACAAGATGACGAAACCGTGGCCTCCGCGATTTGCTGCCGGCGGCGCGCCGTTGCTCCGGCCGTTCCAATCGCCCGGAGAGAGCGTAATTCCGAAGAGGCTGTTTCGCCGTTTCCCGCCGCATCGCGGCGCGCGTAGCCTAAGGTCGTTTTCCCTGGCGCGGGCGGGTGCAGAGGACGAAAACTCGGCCTTCGCGGCCTGTTTGTGACGTTTAATAAAAAAGTTCACCAATGCAGGTGAAAGGTAGAAGTAGTTACTGGTGCCATTAGGGTAGTTACTGGTGCTTTGAATTTTTGACGTAGACTATGCCCGGAGTGATGCATAAGTGAATTCATTGCACAACAGTATTCTTTTTTCTAGTCACGCATGGTTCCAAAACACAACACGTTTTCCGGTTTTGTTTCTAAAAATCTCGTACATGTTGTTTGCATATTGCATACATGTTGTTTGGAACGCATATTCCGTGCGTTCCAAGCAAGAACCAAATTATGGCAATTCAACCGACTGAAATCCAACCATTAGTAAACACGAAAATACCCACTACGTCGTTTCGTTTTTTCTCCTTTAAACATGCTTTCTTTGACAGATAAAGTTGATGACATGGCAGCACTACTTGAAACGTTTGGCGTAACTTTTACCGCGATACTATTAACAGAGACGTCGTATACTTCAGCATCTGAAGTGTATACTGTCCAAATGGCTATCGGTATTTCTTCCGCAATAGGCACGGTAAACGTGCTGGTGCCATTTATTGGCATGCATGCTTGCATATACAAAATTACAGAGAGACCTCCAGTCTACCATAAATGGACGTCGTCTAGGTAATGTAATAAAAATCTTTACCCGAGTTACGATTGGTATAGTTCTCCACTTGATGTGTTTATTCCCTAATATCCCGAACAACTTACTTACAGCCGATGTTGTGCATACAGATATCAGTGATCAGCTGAACGGCTCAGCGAAAAAAATAATGCCCTTAATATGTGATGACAACGAATTAGCAAATCTAGAGATTCAGAAACAGTCTTTCGAAAAAATGCATATGTAGAGTCGATAGCGAAATGAAAGGCATCGCGGAATATCGTGACTTTTTCACTCACGGCAAATAATTTGGTAGCGTGATTGCAGTAGGTACTTGAAACCCGTAAGCATATTAAATAAAACGCAAAAATATGATTGATTCGTACCCGTGGAAGCCTAACAGATTATTTTACTATCGTAGTCGCCTGCCTATAAACAATACACGAGAGGTTATCGGTATTACGCTGTTTTCGCGCGCGCGCACGCACGCACGCACGCACGCACGCACGCACACAAGCACGCACACACGTACACGCACACGCACACACACACACACGCACACACACACACACAACGGATACCCAGAGCGTTCGAAACAACTTAAAAGGCAAAAAAGCACATTTTCGCGCAGCGGTTTCGCGCGAAAATGATGTAACAGCGAAAAAAGAATTCAGCACGCTGGCATTCACTCTGCCCGAGATGACAGAACCCTTCTCGGCATTCGCTTTTCAAGCAAACGACCACTAAAGCTGCGTGCAAAGGGAATCGTGGGTGTTAAACAACGTACGTTAAACAACTTTGTACTTGTAGGATCGAGCCAAATACATAGACCATATATTCAAGTTTTCTATCCCGAAGACGCGACGACGAAGGCTGATTTAGAACTCATAAAGCAGGCAGCGTCGGACAGACGAGCCTCGCTTCAACCTTAGGCTAACGGCGCCGCCTCGCGGCGTGTGTCGGAGTTAGCAAAATTACACCGCTTCCCTTGCTTCCGCGCCGAATGGGACGGCCGGAGCAACGGCGCGCCGCCGGCAGCAAATCGCGGAGGCCACGACGAAACTATGGCTTCCGTGATCAGCTGCCCGGCCGCCGGCAGTTGCTCGCGGACGTTATGACAACTGCGGAGGTTACGTCTAGGAAATGATAGCAGCCCTTGTCAGCAGGCTATCTTTAGTTTCAATGCCCTGCTCCGTATACGTCATTGTCGAAGTCATGAAAACACACGATTTACAGGGAGAATTAAAAATTTGGGTGAAAATAAATTTCTGAGTGAATAAAGCACCGTTGCCGTACAAGCGCTGAGGGCACTATAGTACACTAAATCTTTAGAATAAAACAAACTTGTATGTTATCTGCACGACCCCTTTGAGAAAAAAGACCCACAGCTGAAGTGGTATGTATCAACGATTTTGAGGGGTGCTGTGTGAAATGTGTTTTCTTTTCACGAGACACAATAAAGCTGTCTAAGCAGGCCAGGTTTCAAGTGGCCACATATCAGCCTTTGTACTTTGTACAAACTTTGTACTGGGCTTGCACGCAGGACTCCAATCCCTAGACGGTGCCCTCAATTGTAAACGGAGTCTAGATATTAAGGACTGCCCTTGGTGCCGCTTGGGAACAAAGCTGCCGTTGTCCCGCATTGATTGAAAAAAAATTTGACTGATGGCAAAGTTTGCGCCATTCATTTTCCAGTTAAACCTAGAATTTAAACTGAAAATGCCTTCGAATATAAATGCCGCACTTTCGGCTGCGAGATTATATACAAGTCTAACATCGCAATAGGAATACCCCAAAAACCTAAGAAGAATTCCTGTTGTACAACAAAAAAATGTTGTGACAACAGAAGTCCCGTTGTTACGACAATGCCATCTGTTGTTACAACACGTGTTGCAACAGAAATGTGTACACATTTCTGTTGCAACGACAAAGTCAATTTTCTCAACGACACATTCCTGTAGTCACAACAGAACTGCCATTAACGCTACTCTTCACAATGGGCAATAACACACACCACGTGCAACTACTAATGAAACATCAGGACCATGACAAGACAACATTGGTTACGATGGAACAGGAACAGGCACTGGAACAGGACTGGACAGGAACGGAACAGGACAGGAATACAACACACGGCAGAACATCAGAATCATGAAACGACAAGAATACAAGACGACAGTACGACACGCGAAAATACAACAAACAACAGACAATTTTATTGTCGTCATTTTCGACTGTGTTTCAGTTCTGGTGGCATGGAATGGACAACAAGGATAACGACATATAAGGAGAGAGAGAAAGGGTTCATTCTGGTGAAGCTGAACCGCGGGATTCCTTTAGAGTGTATGTACAAAGAAGACACTTTGGCGTGGAAAAGCGATGAAATTGCTACTCCGCACATACCTGGCGAATAAACGCAACAAATGGAGGAGAAAATGTGGAGGAGGATATGTCAACATAAATCGTACGCAGGGCACCCTGCAAGCATCTAGCCCTTGTAGCGTAGAAAAGAAGATAAAGTGAACAAGTTTTTAAAGATGATAGTCTTTCTTGGGCTGCTTGAACGCAGAAATTTTGGCCTGTCTGTCTGTCTGTGACTCAATTCAGCCACCGGCCAAAGTGAAACAGAACCTGTGTATTAGTCAAACTTTTTTAATCCCAACCAGCATGGTCTCCGCAAAGGCCTATCTTGCGACACTCAACTTACTCTATTCCTTCACGACCTGCATTCGCATCTTGACCGCAACATTCTAATTGACGCCCTTTTTTTAGATTTCGAGAAAGCCTTTGATAAAGATTATCATTTCCGACTAATATTTAAGCTATCTCGTCTCAAGCTGCATCCGTCCACATGAAACTGGATTCACTGTTTTCTTACACATCGTCAACAGTTTATTTATGCCAACTCGCACTCGTCCGCCCTGTCCCCAGTTCTCTAGGGTGTCCCCCAAGGCACCGTGCTTGGGCCCCTTCTTTTTATAGTCTACATTAATGAGCTGCCCGTAATATCCGCCTCTTCGCGGATGATTGTGTTGTATACCGGCCAATAGTCGATTCATCAGACAAGACTGCCCTTCAACACGATCTTCTTGCTGTTGAAGAGTGGTGCAGGAACTGGCTCATGTCACTCAACGTCAGTAAAACATCTTTGATCTCTTTTCACCGTCGTTCTAATTACGCACCCCACTCGTATTACCTAAACAATACTGCGGTACCCTCCTGTATATCAGTCAAGTACTTAGGCATCCATATTAGTCACGAGTTAACTTGGTCCAACCTTATCAGTCGTGTTACTAACGCAGCAAATCGTCGGCTATTTACGTCTCAACCTTTGCTTGACACCTTCTTCTGTTAAACTACTTGCATACAAAGCACTCGTTCTTTCCAAACTTGATTACGGCAACGCCATCTACGCACCCACACCAAGCCAACAACCTCTGTAACGCCCTTGAATCCGTTCAAAACCGCGCAGCCAGATTCATCCTTTCAGATTATTCGTATCACTCAAGCCTTTCGGCATTAAAATCGCAACTTCACCTCCCTCCTCTCACCTCGCGTCGACAGATAGCACGCCTGTCTATCACCGGTTCTTTTATACCTTGCCCCTAAACAATCAGTTCATCCTACCCCCTCCTAAAACCTCGCGCCACAGCCATCGTAACGCTGTTCACCCGTCACGCGCTCACACTACAACTTTTCAGCGTTCATTTTTTGTTCATACAGCGCAAGAATGGAACAATCTTTCTGCCGACATCGCCATTATTACCGATAGCAGTCGTTTCAGGCCTGCAATAGAACGTTTGTGTCATGACCTGTAACCCTTATTGTTTACATCATTGCACTGTATTTTGCCTGCCTTTTTTCCTGCCCACCCCTCATGTAATGCCCCAAAAGGGCCCTTGAGGTACCAATAAAAGAAATAATACCCAGAGCCAAATCTAAACGTCTAAATCGGGTGTTAATTTTCATGCTTGTCAACATTGTTGAACAAGAACAAGACATCACGCAAATATAAGGCAGAAAATCAATCCACGAGTGATATTTGCAGTGTTCTTTGTTAAAAAATTCACGGATGCTTGGTTTTTGCGATAGCAAATAAAATACTACATCAGCTGCAGAAAGCCCTAGCCTGGTGTTGCCTGCGCTACCTGGTGGCATTTAAAAAAAATCAAACCGCAACAGCAACGAAAGGTTCCACTAGATAGGTTCCACGTTCCGCTTGGAACGCACGTGAAGCAGGAGAACGTGCGTTCCACGTAGGGCGCCTCGCTTCACGTGCGTCTCCGCCGCATGGCAACGCTGGCGTCGGAGCACCCGACTTGGAGTAGTGGAACGCGGTAAATTTAAATTTACTTGAGCAAACCTTTAGCGTGTAATCTTGGGAGGAACGAGACGGGAGGGCAACAGCATGAGAGGTGAGCGGGAAAGAGGAGGGAGTTATTTACTTGGCAGGGGTGCCAGTCGACTATCGTTTTTCGGCGACATTTGCAACGAAAGGAGCAGATACGCGGCTAATATTTTTTTTTCTCGCAGGTGCACTGGAGCGGCGGGAAAAATATAAACGTCTTAAAAAGTGAGGCTATGTCGGTGAATTTTACGGTTGCCCTGTAAAGATTTAAGGGAAGGTTAGTGCACACATTTATTGCTTGCGGCTTCCAAGTCAGTGCAGGTGGGACTTAAAGCTTGGGCTGTTGTTATTGGAAAACGGGAAGGCGACACCTTCCTTCCGAAATTTTGAGCCTTCAAACATCTGAAATATTTCCGTACATTCTGACTATTCTAAACGACATGCGAATGTTTGTTTCAATCCCCAGACGAGGCAACGTTGCCAGTCGCCCTCGGCAGCATCGATGAAAAGGAAAATCGTCTCTTTGTTCACGTTGCTGACGTAAGCAGAGGTTAAAATAGCGTGAATTTGACAACTATAGCCGAGTTATAATAGACGATTCTGGTAAAAGAAATCGTGTGCTGTTTACATTTGCGAATAGTTCGCACAAAGCGACATGTCATTCTTTGAATACGTATGGGTATACACAGCTGTTTAAAACCCGTATGAGTCGTGACGCGGCAATAGAATTTTTAAACCCCTAAGCACATACAATTGCTGTTTAGCTACACGCACAAACGACTAAATATTGCAGTATGTTTACAGTCTTGACCAAGTTAGGCATAAAATCCTTGGGTTAGAAAGCATTATCTTTCGTTACTGCCCGCGACCAACAACTCTGTCTTTAGGGAACAACGTTGCTATGGATGCGAATTATGCAGTGTCCACCGTAAAAAAAAAAAAAAAAAAACTCGTCAAAGGTTAAGTGTTGAGTGACACACGCTGGTCAATGCAAACCTAGACAGAATAAATCTGATTATGTGGGCCCACTTTATTGAGCATCATGTCGGTATTACTATTTTCTTTGACAAGTGACATAGCCACTTCACAGAACCTTATAACAGATGATATTAGGAAGAAAAACGTGCGATGTGAACAGTGCGTGAACACGAGTTTTGCGAGGAGGCGTTTTGGAATTATCCCTATGCATGGCAATGGGGATTGCATACCCTCCAGTTCGGGACGCTTGTTCTTAAATGCACTGCTGTTTGTGACAACTCCGCGGCTCTCTCTCATTCCCTATTTTGCGGACGAACGGCGATAACCCTTTATTTGTACATGTGCAGGGTGAAAGTGTGGCTAACACCGAGGCAGGCGCTTCGGTTCAGTTCGATAGCGGTCCCATACTTGGTCCCGACAAGAATTCAAAACGGAATTTGCGCGTGGTCTATAGTCAGCAAAATCACTTTATACTTCAGGATGAATTTCAAGATTTCGACACGTCACCACTGCGCGCGTGTGGTCGCACGTTCAGGCCCATTTAAACCATTGGGAGTATCTGCAAGGACACAGACCTCGTAACCTTTCGCCGAACCAAGACGCGGTATTCCAATAACTACGCTTTGCATAACAGGAAACCCGCAGTCCTGCCCAGTGGCCCGATGTTAACAGAACAGATGTTTTCCGCGAAATAAAAATTAACGGACACCTTCCCTCCGGAAACAGCGGTGACCGCGAAGCTTGAGCTCAGTGAAAACTAAAACGACCAAAATTGAAACGCAATGACCGGAAAACGAAAACGAAAACACTTCTGACAAAGTCAAAGCGCAGTGACCGAAACGAAAACGAAAAAAACATCGATCGTTCAAAACGAAATCCTTGAGATTCGCTGAGCTTTACAGGAACGCAAATGTTTGGTATACGCTATTGCAGATCATCCTTCTGCGATCATATCGGAAACGTTTACGTATTTTAAGGGCTGCGCACTCTTCCGCAGAGCGGACCACGCGCGGCCTACCTGTGCCGCGCTAGAAGGTAAACTCCCGACGAGAGCGAGCGACCGCACCTTCGATGTGGCGTGATGCGGGCGACGGCGCTGATTGGCTGCCGTTGTGGCGTGATATAGTGCGACACTTGTGCGCACGCGCCCGCGCCAGCTGCAAACTGCGGGCGAAAGCTGTGCCAGAAGAGCACGTGGAGAAAGTTGGCACAGTCAAGTTGAGTCAACACTTTATCTCTGGCAAGTCCCCCGAGTGGGTACGTTTTAACACTTCAAATGCATCCTCATCATGATTGTTATTATATCACGTGGATAAAGTTGGCTTTGCCGCAAAACCTTTCGCCATACGCCTCCACCGACGGCTCAAGTCTGCCAATGCAAGCTTCACTTGAAAAAAAACGTTAACCTTCCGGCTCCTCTGATGCAAAATAAAGAAATTGCGTAATGTTCGTGACGACCTTGGTTCCAATCCCAGTATTCAATTTTTCTTGGCTTGAAACTGTAGTTTACCATTACTACCATTAAAAAAAAAAACTTGTCTATACTTCATTGGGTTTGACACGTAGTTTTATTTCTGTTCTCCGCTAGTACTGGCAAGTCAAATTTTGTTTGTTTGGTGGCTCGCAACAGCCAAAAAAAAAATGCAAAGGCACTTCCAGGACCGATTTATCAGTCTGTCATACACACCCAACATCTTTCCCGCAAAACCAGCAAGAAGCGGATTGCAGCGTTAATAGCACTAGACCGCAAAGTACGCAAACTAGATGCGTCTAATTAAATGTCTATAACACAGACAATAATGTATACCTACAAAACGCCTCCGCAACTTTTGCGCACGTAAGTGAAATTTGGAGAAGAATTCTGAGTTTTGCCCACTTCAAAATGTTCACTTTGAACAGCCCCCATTCCATCCGCGACCATTGTCACTCACTCTTATCCCGAAAATTTCGCATCATTACGGATTCTCACATCGCAATTAAAGAATTGAACCGAACATTTCCACCTAATTATGCGGCCACGAATGTACTACATGCCATCCGAGACCTTCAACTGGAAGACATCGCCATCCGCATCGTCTGGTCCCCGGGACACACACCTGGGGCACATGGCAACCACGTGTCTCACACCGCCGCCCGGGAGAGACTTGACACACCTCCAGTGGTTTCCAGTGCCCCATTGCAACACCTACCGCAACCAGACTGGCAACTTTACCTGCGGAAATTCAAGGCAGAGAGTCGCAAGAGGCTTCAAGATACCACCCCGGTAGGTGTACTTGGCCCGTTCAAGACGCCCACACGCTCGGGGGAGGTGGTAGCTAATAAGATTTATGCTAACATGGCCCTAACCCCTCATGTACTACATAAATGGACCCACAGAGCCAGCTCGCACATTCAACGCTGCCCGTATTGTGACGAGAAGTGCATCCCTAACCTGTATCATTTGATATGGCACTGTGCACACTTCAAGACCGGTCGCGAGCTACTATTGGACCTCGGTTCTCCCCCCGGAGATGAAGAAGCGCATCTGCAACGCGTTCGAGTGGACCCCTCAGTGCTTGAGAAAGTTATTAAATACGCACTAGCTAGTGATCTCTACAAGTTGGTGTAATAACCTGGACCGATACCTATCAAAATGTTGCACCTATCTCTTCACGAAATTTGCGAACTATATGTTCACGGACTTTAAAATGCTATCCACCATTTCAAGTGATTGAACCTTAAACAGTATTCTTTTTTCGATCATTCCCGCCCTTTCTTCGTGTCCCTCTCCTTCCCCAACAGGGCATTCATGCCCCCTATGATAATAATTAATAACAGCATTCCTCCTCCACTTTGAACAATTCCCGATTATCTGAAGGTAGATGATCCAGAGGTGAAGCGAAACAAACAAGGTTTGTTTTCTGTGCATATCAGAGGCCTGACAAAGGCAACTACGTCACTACTTGAAGCTGATGCTTAAGGGACTTATTTGAAACGGACACAACTCAGGATTCCTCACTTTGGGACGAATACATGCCGTGTTTGAGCTGTTACTTGGGGGTAGGCGTCCCCGTACCGAGCTCCGTCGCCTCGGTCACGTAGTGGTAGTGTGTTTAACTAGCGGCGAGCAGGAGAGCTACCTCCGTTTCAAACGACGAATAGCCGAGAGCAAAATTTGACATTTTTAATGCATGGCGAGAAGAGAGCCCCGATGTTAGAAGAAAAGCGTCCTGGCGTGCTTACAGCATGACAACGGGAAGAGAAACGATCTAAACTTGAGCCCGGAGGGAACTGCTGGGTGTTCGTCAAAAGCCCCGTTTAATAACCAGGAGGTCAAACAGCCAAAACGAGTTTGCGCACGGCGCCGAAAAGGACAAACACACAAAACATTTCCCATAGATCCCGCGATAGGAGCCGGCGGACGCTGCGCCGGACAGAGGGAGGGAAAGCTGGGGTCCAACGGACACCAGAGTCACAACACACGCACACCTACAGCCACACTGTAAAAGCCGGAGAGGCGATGAGTCAGTCGCCCCAGCCAACGGCCGCCCGGGAGAGTTCCGGATGCACCGTAATTTCAGTCACATAATCACTGCTGCTTCATCACATTTACCCATCCGCCTACCCCTCTCCGCTCTGCCCCCATTGTGGCGCTAAATCCACAGTGCGAAACCACATGTGGGCCTGCCCCTCTGACCCCCACCCCACCATAACTTCCCCTGACCACTGGGCGAAGGCCCTGGGCCGCTCGGACGAAGACTCCCAGCGCCCACTGGTCACCCGAGCACAAGCCGTGGTGGCGGCCCCTTAGGCCAGTGGTGTCAATAAAGTTTTTATCTCTCTCTCTCTTCCTCTCCCAGCAGCAATGCTATGTGGGAAAGTACCTAGGGGCTTTACCTAGTACATAGGAAAGTACCTAGGTCGAGTAGGAGGAGCAAAGCTTTATTAACAGTGAAGTCGAGCGGGTTAGTGGGCGGGGTCGTCAGTCCAGGACTCCGTTGGTGAGGCCGGCTCTTTCCGGGAGCCAAAGCGCACCCTCCCACCGCTCGTGGGTCGGATTATGGATTGGATTAAGGTCGGGTTTTTACTGGCATGGTAGAGCGTAGCTGGGCTGCCGCAGTGCGTGCACAGGGGGTAGTATATTGTGGGGTGGATGGTGTGTAGCCGCGTGGGGTGCGAAAATGTGTTCGCCTGAAGCTCTAAAAAGGTACTATTTCTTTTGCGCTCTTGTCGGCCGGCAGCGGGAAGGTGCGTCGTGCGAGCATGTGGTTTTGGGTGATGCCGTTGTATGTGATCGAGTAACTGACTGGTCCTCTCGTCATCCTCTGGCGGTGCTCTGTTTTGTGCAGCTTTCTTGGAAATTATCGCAGCTGTGTAGTACGTTCCACACGCCGCTTGAGAGTCCGTGATGATGATCATGGCTTGGGTCTGCATGTATTGTAGCTAGTGCGAGCGCCGCTTTGTCTGCTTCGAGGTTGGTGGATTTACAAAAAAGGTGGCACTTGTAATGAGTGCAGTGCGGGTGGCGACCACCGCTGTTTTGGTGTTTGCGCGTGCGTAGTCCGACGCTTCTGTGAAGGCCGCCGCACTCAAGTCGCCGTACTGTCCTTCGATGGTTAGCGCCCTGGCCGTTGGCTTGGTGGTGCTGGGGCCCATGTTTCTTGTCAGGGGGGGAACGTTTAGCCTGGATCTTACTTCCATGGGTATATCTACCGCTGTCTCTGTTTCCGTCCGAGACACGTATCCTAGGTTTGTGAGTTCTTGGCGTTCTGTGGGCGTAGTAACTTACTCGCGCTCTTTGGGTGCTCAGGTGCGCCTCCGTAAGCTCTTCTAGGGTGTTATGTACTCCCAGCGCCATCAGGCGAGCGGTACAAGTGCTGGTCGGAAGTGCGAGAGCTTATTTGCAGGCCTTGCGTATGATGGTGCCAATCTTCCGGCGTTCTGGTGCCAGTAGGGTGGCGTAGGAGCGACGTACGTTATTCTCGAAATTATGAAGGCTTGGGCAAGACGCATGCCCTGTTCCTTCGTGCTGTGTTTTTGGCTGGCAATTCGGCGAAGCATCCTGAGGATTTGGGCGGTGGACGAGTCCAGTTTCTTGATTAGTTAGGCTTTTTTGCATTCTGCCTGATAGGTCACGCCGAGTATTTTAATGGTTGGGGTGGAATGGATCTTGGTCCCATCCAGAGTGATAAGGCTGTCCGCAGTTGCATCTCGGTGGCGTTTTTGCACCATGACAAGCTCCGATTTCTCAGGCGTGCTGGTGAGACCACACACTCTGGCGTAGGCATTGACCACGTCTGCAGCCTACTGGAGGCAGTCCTGAATGTTTCCTGCCGACCAT
This sequence comes from Haemaphysalis longicornis, assembly GCF_048455015.1. Classification (NCBI taxonomy): domain Eukaryota; kingdom Metazoa; phylum Arthropoda; class Arachnida; order Ixodida; family Ixodidae; genus Haemaphysalis; species Haemaphysalis longicornis. The sequence goes on along the minus strand of NW_027526295.1, from coordinate 194,496,819 downwards.
TTGTTTACCCAGATAATGATATCGTCGGCTCAAATGCCGTGCCTGAAGTCCGGGATTTTGTTCAACTATTTCGGCAGGTTTATGTGGGATAGGACAGCGCCTTGCGGCGTACCCCTACTTCCGCATGCCAAGGTGTCACATCGGAGGTCGCCCACCTTGTTGGCAGCTTGACGGTCTGTAAGGAAGTAACGAACGTATCCGTACCTTTTTTTTTCGCTGCAGGTGAGGTGGCTGAGGTTCCTTAAGATGGCGGCATGAACCACGTTGTCGGAGGCAACCTTGAGGTCTAACGTGAGGGTAGCCTTGGGCGTGGTCCTACTGGCTGATTCGGAGACGTCGGTTTTCCGTTGTCTTGTGTGGAAAGGGGTGGATGAAACCCGAACATCGTATGTGGAATTTGTTCAGTTGTTTCTAAATATCTTTGCAGTCTGTTTAGAATAACGTGCTCCATAACCATCTCTATGCGGGAGGTAAAAGTGATCGGGCCGAGGTTTTCGATGCATGGCGTCTTACCCGGTTCTGGTAGGAACTTCACCTCTGCCTCCTTGTATGCAGTCGGGAGGATGCTTGCCGGCCAGCACTCGTTCATATAAGAGGTCAGAGCCACGATGGAAGCGTCGTCCAGGTTTTCCAGGGCCTTGTTAGTTATTTTTTCTATACCCGGTGAAGTGTTCCGTCGGATCTTCAGGGCCGCCCGCACCTCAGCCGTCGTTATTGGCTGATCAAGAGTGGAGTTCGGTGATCCAATGTATGCCAGGGGGGGGCAGAAATATTTTCTTTTCAGGATACGCATTAGGTCTTTTCCAGTGCTTGGGTATTGGCTTTTTTTAAAATTGAAAGTACCCTTAAGCGGCCCGGAAAGGGGCATTACATAAGGGGGGGGGGTAATTAAAAACCAAAACAAAAGTAAGAAACATACTGTAACACACTGAAAAAGTGGTACGAAATATTCTCAGCGAGTGTACATACGTAGGGAAAGCACATCAACGAAAGTAACGTTATATAAGGAAAAACAATGTAACGTTGAAGAGAAAAAGAATCTAGGTGACACTAAATGGAACAGACAAACATAACAGTGTTGGTCGCGGAAAGTGTTTACATGTCTGACAGGGCTCTGCAGAATGCGTCGTAGTTACTGATGATGGCAATGTGGCAAGGCAAGTCGTTCCATAGTTTTATCGCTAATAACAGTGGTGAATATTTGTACAGGTTAGTGTGCCCAAATGGGGTGAATACTTTTAACGGGTGATCGGTACGGAGGGAGATGTGCGATGCCGGCTGGATGTGTAAATTACGAAACGAGGATGCGCTGTGGTAAATTTTGAAAAAAAAAATACTGAACTAAGAAGTTTTGGCGACGTTGTTGCAACGTTTCTAAGTTTAGGCTAGTTCGGAGTTGGGTTATACTGTCGTGCATGCAGTTACGGAAAATGAAGCGAATAGCGCGATTTTGGACTGCTTCGAGGGATCGCCTAAGATAAGTTTGATGAGGGTTCCAGATGATAGCCGCGTATTCTAGTTGTGGTTTTACAAACGAGGTGTATGATAGTCCGCATTGTCTTGTTAGTCTCTCCCCTGCTCTTGGTGCGGTCTATAAGGTAGCTAAGAATGTTCCATGTCTTGGAAGTGGTGAGTCTTCCGTTGAAGCTGTCACAGATGTTTAGCCAATTCTGGCGGCTGAGGTCCGCCGCGTACTGGGCCGCTTCCTTGTTTAGTTTGGCGACTGTTAAGCGGTGCTTCCTGTTATGTCTTTGCTTCCTCCATCTCCGGAGTAAGCTGCGCCTGGCTTCCGAGAGGTGGAGCAAATCAGACGTTTGAACCTTTTGTGTGTGTTGTGCATCATCGTTGCATAATTCTTGGGTTCATGCGCGTATGCATCTTATCGTGTTGGCCGGTGCTTGGCTTCTCTTTTTCCGTATAGCGTCCCAGTCTGTTAATTTCGCTTCTATTTTTCTTCCGCACCCATGCACTTTCGTCTCGATGATCATGTGATCACTGCCCATGTTTTCTTCACGGCTCCTCCAGCAGACGTTGGAGACGTTTGCTGTTAACGTGAGATCCGGGCAGCTATCTCTCGTTGTGCTGGTGTCGATCCTAGTACCTAGTAGGCGTGAATGGGTCAGTAATAACGGTAAGATTCTCTTCGTGTATGATTTCGGAAAGTTCTCTGTCTCGTTCGCTTTGATAAGTGTAGCCCCAGGCTTGGTGTGTGGCGCTATGGTCGCCTACGATGGCAAAGTGGCTAGAGCCCACAAGACTGTACGCCCGCCGAATGATATCCACATATCCGCTAGCCTTGCATTTCGGCCGGCAATAGCTGTTGAGGATGAAAATGCTTCGAGCTCCTTTATTTTTATTTCGTAGGACCAATTCTGTTAGGATATTACGGTGAGTGTATGTTGTACAATGGTAGTTGACAATGACGACGATGTGACGATGGACGTTGATGTGGATCGATCGCTCTTCGATGATGTCGTAGTCGACGATAGATGGCTCGTTGGTCGAGGGCACGTAGCAGACGACTGACTTTCCAAGGAATATTTACAGTTTATTTACAAGTACAACTATGTACAGGGCATGTATTAGCCACTCAACATTGAGCCGAGCCCGCAACATGCGAGACTCGCCTCGCCTCTCGATCGACCTGATCTCTCAGATCTCCTGATCTCTGACCGACCCTAAACAATGCACAACACTCGGTTTTTGATCACAAAAACCCCGCCTCTAAAGTGGGCGTTTAAGAAAGAGTGAAAATCCCTCCCAAAATGGTTCAAAATCAGCACTCATTGGCCACAATTACACCCAATCACGGATACATTCATTCCCACTCACGTGACCCAACGCTCTCTCTCCACCCGGGTTCAAGCAACAAACAAACCAAAATGGAGCACTATAGAACGGCACAAACCCGGTCGAGCGGTAAACAAACCGTTTCGAAGAACGCGTGTCTCTTACCACGCCGAAGCCCTTAAGGTCATAAATTTCGCTTTTCTGTGACTGAGCACGGAATCTACTGCGTCTGACACTCGACTTCCGCGAAGATGACGGTTCACGGAAACCCCGCTGCGCCATGAGTGCGAACCCGAGTTCTACAGCCTAGCCCTCTATGGGGTGGCTGGACATGGACGTTTGACGAAATGCGTACCGGAGCAGGGAAGCAAATGACAAAGGCGGCAGTGCTGTCCCCGGGTCTTAAGAACCCGTAATTTACTGCCGCCACGTGCCGAACAGAGTGCGCATCTGGCATTCTGCTTTTTCGGCTCTTAACGATTCCTGAAACCAAAGGCAGCAGAGTTGGTTGCCCGTCCGCCGGAGACAGTAGCGACACACACACTTATAAATCTTGACCCCCTCGCTCCCGGCCATTACTTTGACACTTCGCTTCACCGTGCGGTTGGACCCTCGTCGCTAGCGCGCTCCGGCTGCACCCTCTGCAGCGCTGCACTGCGAGGCGGCGCAGTACCCATTCAAGGCTGCGGTCACGGCGCCGGGCCGACTTCGAGCGTCCCCAGCATCCTTACAACAATGAGCGGGAGCGCCAGGCGCGCCACTTCTCGGAACCTGCCTCATGCGCCCCCCGACTACACGAAGAAAACGCTTCCCCATCGTCGCGTTCCGCTCTGCCCATTCATCTCCTCGTCCCAAAAAGGCGGGAAAAGAAAAACGAACGACCGTAAAACGAGCAGCTGGCGATCTTTGCCAATTAAGAAGGGTGCTCGAACATAACACCTCCCCACCAAGAATGTTGTCCGTACACTTGCTGTACGGACAACATAAACTTTTGCCGCGGTTTAAGAAACCCCATTTCACAAGAACGAAAAAAAAAACAATCACTCATAGCACGTGCTACAACATAAACCCCCAATGAGGGCAACAACACCACTGAATACGCAGGCTACATTACAACCGTGGCGTGCTCCCTTGATACAGTAGAGGCAACCAATACTACGGATGGTGTAAACAACAACACACAGCACATACTCCCGCAATAACACAGGCGCTCCTACAACACTGGATAACGTTCTCATCGTCTCTTCGCGCACGCGCACAAGAATGTTTTCACAAACCACAACACACACCGTTCAAACGGTCCAGTGCCCACAGCTCCACACATTCACAAGGTGGGCCCCACTTGTACATTCCATGCTCCATGAAGGCGGTCACCACACTTTTACTGCCAACGGGCATTGAAGGCCCCACCCTAGGTTTAAGATTTCCCGCTTTATTCGGACAGATCTCCCCTGAGCTTCGCCATCACGCGGCTCTCAATTATAGCTCTCCAACCTTGACAGGGCATCAGCACATTTGTTTAACGACCCTTTGATGTGAGAGAACTGCAGATCATATTTCTGCAGGGCCAGACTCCAGCGGGTTAGGCGAGCGCTTGACGACGTAGAGCGCGTCAGGTACGTCAACGGATTATGATCGGTCACTACTTTCACCTTAGCGCCGAATAGCCATGTATCCAAACGACCAAGAGCCCACACGACCGCAAACGCCTCTCTCTCAATGGCTGACCACTTTGCCTGCTGGGGAGTGAGCTTCTTACTGAGAAACGCAATGGGCCTTTCTTCCCCGTCGGTCTCCTGCGCTAGGCACGCTCCAACCGCCATCTCAGACGCATCAGTTGTTAAAATAAACTCTTTACCCACCTCGGGTACAGTTAGCGTAGGCAAGCTGCTCAATGCATGTTTGACCGCGTTGAATGCACTCTCTGCCTCCTCGTTCCAAGGAATCGCATTTGGGACTCGGCGGTTAGTCAGATCGGTCAATGGAAGCACCATTTCCGAGTAGGAGGGGATGTAGTCGCGGTAATAGTTAAATAACCCTAACGCACTACGCAGGTCCTTTTTGGTTACCGGTGCCTTAAGTTGCAAAATGGCCTCCACCCTCTCCGGGTCGGGGGAATGAATACCCGATCCGACCACATGACCGAGGTACCGGACCTTTGACTCTGCAAATTTGCATTTAGCAGGATTAACTGTGAACCCAACCCCAGCAACAGTCGCTAGGACCGCGTCAATGTGTTCGAGGTGCTCCTGCCACGTTTCGGAATACACTGCCACATCGTCAATGTATGCACAGGCATACCCTCTATGCTCCTGCAGGGTTTCATTCATGACGCGCTGAAATGTGGCGGCCGAATTGCGAAGCCCATATGGCATCACCTTCCAAGCGAACAACCCCTTAGGTGTTGCAAAAGCGGTGTATCTCTGGGAGCTCTCCTCTACCGGTATCTGCCAGTACCCCCGTGTCATATCCAAAATCGTCACGTACCGAGCCCTGGCTACCTCGAACAGCAACTCCGTGACGTTTCCCATCGGGAAGTTGTCAACCTCCGAGACAGCATTCAGCTGACGATAATCAATGCATAGCCTGACGGAGCCGTCTTTCTTGGCTACACACACAATCGGGTGCGCGCAGCTACTAGCTACGGGATACACCAGGTCCCACTCCCTAAGCTCATCAATCTGTCGGTCAACCTCAGGTCGAAGTGCCACTGGGACTCTATATGGGTACGCCTTTCCGGGTACTCCACCGGGCACTATTCTGATCTTATGTTCACCTAGCGCGCACCTGCCTGGTTTTTCGGAAAACGCCTCTTCATATCGCATGATGACTCGGCCAAGCTCCTCGGCTTGCTCGCTCGTCAAATGGTTTGCCTCACGCAACACCTCAAGTATCTTACTTGTGCTTTTTCCAGAGCACGGGGTACTTTCTACCTCTCCAAATTCCGCGTCTTCCTCGAATATTACGCCTACGTTGTTTGTACGGACGTAATACTTTCGCAAACGATTTGCGTGCACCCAGCGCTCCGTTCCGTCTTCAAACTGCACCACGTAGCTGTCAGGGCGCTTAAGTTCTTTAATTTTGACCGGCCCGATCCATTTGGGGTGCATCTTATTCTGCGGATTGGCATCTAGGACCAAAACCTGCTCCTCCTCGCTGAACTCCTTTGAGCGAGCCCTCAGGTTATATTTCTCGGCGTATGCCCGCTGTACACCTTCTATTCGCTCGTCCACCGCTCGCGCCGCCTCCGACATCTGCTGCCGGAGCCCCACTAGATACTCCGTAGCTACTTTGTTGAGCCCGACAGGCGGCGACCACTCCCCTGACCATGTTCGTTGTAATATACTCAGGGGGCCTTGCGGCACCCGGCCGTACATCATCTCAAACGGCGAAGTACCGGTGATCTCATGTGGCACCTCTCTATACGCCCACAGCATGCATGGAATTAGGCGATCCCATTCGCGCCCCCTTTCAAGCATTACATGCCTTAGCATGGTCTTAAAGGTGCCGTTCCACCTTTCCACTATGCCATTGCTTTGTGGATGTTCCGGTGTCGAAAATCGCATCCTGATTCCCAAACGTTCAGCGAGCTCCCTTGTCAGTGTAGCGGTGAAATTTGTACCTTGATCGCAGCAGATCAGCTGTGGGGTACCAAACCGGGAAAACACTTCAAGGAGCGCCTGGCACGTCGCCCGGGCTGTCAAAGAGCGGAGCGGAATAACCTCGGGCCACCTGGTGCACAGGTCTATGAGGCACAGGGCATACCTGTGCCCACGCGCTGAAGTCGGTTCGATTGGACCGATACAGTCCAGATAGACCACTTCGAACGGTTCTTGCGGTCTTGTCAAAGGGGTTATCGGAACTCGATCTGTTATCCTCCGGTTAGAGAACATCTGGCATGAATGGCAAGACTGACAATATTTCTTAACGTCTCCCGCCAGGTTCGGCCAGAAAAACGCGCTCCGGATCCGCTGTTTTGTTTTCTTTTGCGAGAAATGCCCGCCACATGGCCTGTCATGCGCTAGTACAAGTACCTCCTTGCGGCGCGACTCCGGCAGAACAAGCTGCTTACACCGTCTACCATCGATCGCCTCCAGGTGAAAGAGAAGGCCATCTTCTATCACCATCCCATGTGTTCCCGTTCGCGCCTGCTCCCACGTTTGTGACAGCGAACTGTCGTCCCTTTGCTCTATCACAAATGCTCTCCTCACCTCAGACTCATTCTCCTGTGGCAGTGTGTCGACTGCGGCAACCTGCGCTATTTCTCCGCTTTCCTTATTGCGCTCGCGTTCCTCGGGCTCTAGGGTGATTTTCACGTGCCCCACACTTTCCCGCTGTGCCATGTCTTTCTCAGCCTGTACAATCCTAGCGGCTAGATCATCGGCTTCTTTCTTGGCCTGCCTGAGCTCATCGTAAAGGTCGGGTGTAAGGATCGCGTCCACCCCTTCCGCCAACTCGTTAGTCACCGCGCAAAGCGTTACCAACTGCGGGTTCACGCTACCCTCGCCGGTACTCAAGCTCAAAGGAACGTACGTGAGGTCTGCCTCTACCGCATGCCCAAATGCCCCACGCATCGTTAGTTTCCCCGACCCCTTCTCACTTACGGCGTCTGGAATGAGGTCCCTTCTCACAACTGTTATCTCTGCCCCAGAGTCCAAAAGGGCTCTAAACGGGGTCTTCCCAGAGGTTAGCTCGATCCATGTCAGCTTAGATACCTGCACCCCCTTGCTCACTCCACACTCCAACACGCCCCCCGGGTCACAGTGTGCCCTCGCGGTTAGTTTCGAAGAAGGCGGTTTATTCGGTCGCTCCGGAGGCGGTTCTCCTCTCCTCTCCTGCGGGCAGCTCCACTGCATGTGACCAATTCGGCCGCAGCTGAAACACTTCGGAGGGTTTCTCAACTCGCCTCTCTTGTTTTTGTCTGCGAACTCCCGCTGACTTCCCTCGCGTGCCCCGTTCGAGTCACCGCTCCGCTGGTTTACCACGCGATGCTTCGGCCTGCTGTCTTCAAATTTCTCCGCAAGCGATGCAACCTCCTTTGGTTTCAACCAATCCTTCGTTTCATGCTGAAGAATGAACGCACGTAGTTCGTCATTCATCAGCTGTTTAACCCGATCTGCTACGAGCAGAGATCGCAGCTCTTCGAGAGAACGAACGTTGCGGCTTCGCAAGTAGTAATCTAACAGCCCTTCAAGCTTAGTGACAAACTGGCCCCATGTCTCATTTCCCTTTTTGCAACCGTAGAGCCTGCGTTTGTATTCTTCGGGAGTCAATTTTAGTTCCTCTAAAATGACATCGCGGACTTCCTCAAACAAAAGCCTTCGACCATCCGACTTGTTTGCAATCAGCGCCCGGCTCCTTTCATTTAGGAACGGGACAATGATTGATCCTGCAGCCTCATTAGGAATATCCCAAGTACGGATCATGTTCTCAGCGCTGCGGAACCATGCGGGCACGAGCTCATCGGATTCCGGCATCGGCGCAAGGACTGCTCGTAGTGAATCTGCCCATCCTTTCAAATTTGGCCTATTACCACTGTCCATGCTACCGTTCTGCTGCCTTAATATTTCCAGTTCAATCTGCAGCTTCAGTGCCTCGATCATTTTGTCGGCGTCGCTGGTACCGCCGCTCGCTACTGCCTGTTGCCCTGTCACCATTGACGGATCGCTCAAATCTGTCCGATTAGAAGAATTTGATTCGTCAACCTCTACGGCTTCCCCCTGTTGCTCCTGGGATCGTGTGGTGGGCGCCATCATGAAACCGGAGGAAACAAATCAGGGCCCACCTGTGTTCCCTCTGTGTCCCGCGTGGCGTTGCCGGTGCTGCCGCTCGCCTCTCGACGGCCGGTCGTAGCGTCGCTCCCGTAGCCTCGCACCAATCTGTCGCTCCGTTGAGTCTCAGCTCGAACGCTCGAACGTCTCGTTCGACGATGCCGGGTGGTGCCGCTCGCTTCTCGACGCCGGTCGTAGCGTCGCTCCCGAAGCCTCGCACCAACCTGTCGCTCCGTTGAGTCTCAGCTCGAACGTCTCGTTCGATGACGCCGGGTGGTGCCGCTCGCTTCTCGACGCCGGTCGTAGCGTCGCCCCCGAAGCCTCGCACCAACCTGTCGCTCCGTTGAGTCTCAGCTCGAACGCTCGAACGTCTCGTTCGATGACGCCGGTTGCTACCGCAGCCGCGGAGACTCCGCTCCCGTTGCAACTCTCTCTCCCGTCCCGAGCTCTGCTCGAACTCTCGGACTCTCCTTCGCTGAACCCCGGGTTCTGCCGCAGCCGTGGAGACTCCGCTCCCTGGGGCCTCTCACTGGGATGTCGCCCGCTCCTTGAAGTAGCCGCCCCGTCGTCCGCCGAAAGCCATCTCGACCGATCCTGGTCACGGCACCAGTTGACAATGACGACGATGTGACGATGGACGTTGATGTGGATCGATCGCTCTTCGATGATGTCGTAGTCGACGATAGATGGCTCGTTGGTCGAGGGCACGTAGCAGACGACTGACTTTCCAAGGAATATTTACAGTTTATTTACAAGTACAACTATGTACAGGGCATGTATTAGCCACTCAACATTGAGCCGAGCCCGCAACATGCGAGACTCGCCTCGCCTCTCGATCGACCTGATCTCTCAGATCTCCTGATCTCTGACCGACCCTAAACAATGCACAACACTCGGTTTTTGATCACAAAAACCCCGCCTCTAAAGTGGGCGTTTAAGAAAGAGTGAAAATCCCTCCCAAAATGGTTCAAAATCAGCACTCATTGGCCACAATTACACCCAATCACGGATACATTCATTCCCACTCACGTGACCCAACGCTCTCTCTCCACCCGGGTTCAAGCAACAAACAAACCAAAATGGAGCACTATAGAACGGCACAAACCCGGTCGAGCGGTAAACAAACCGTTTCGAAGAACGCGTGTCTCTTACCACGCCGAAGCCCTTAAGGTCATAAATTTCGCTTTTCTGTGACTGAGCACGGAATCTACTGCGTCTGACACTCGACTTCCGCGAAGATGACGGTTCACGGAAACCCCGCTGCGCCATGAGTGCGAACCCGAGTTCTACAGCCTAGCCCTCTATGGGGTGGCTGGACATGGACGTTTGACGAAATGCGTACCGGAGCAGGGAAGCAAATGACAAAGGCGGCAGTGCTGTCCCCGGGTCTTAAGAACCCGTAATTTACTGCCGCCACGTGCCGAACAGAGTGCGCATCTGGCATTCTGCTTTTTCGGCTCTTAACGATTCCTGAAACCAAAGGCAGCAGAGTTGGTTGCCCGTCCGCCGGAGACAGTAGCGACACACACACTTATAAATCTTGACCCCCTCGCTCCCGGCCATTACTTTGACACTTCGCTTCACCGTGCGGTTGGACCCTCGTCGCTAGCGCGCTCCGGCTGCACCCTCTGCAGCGCTGCTCTGCGAGGCGGCGCAGTACCCATTCAAGGCTGCGGTCACGGCGCCGGGCCGACTTCGAGCGTCCCCAGCATCCTTACAACAATGAGCGGGAGCGCCAGGCGCGCCACTTCTCGGAACCTGCCTCATGCGCCCCCCGACTACACGAAGAAAACGCTTCCCCATCGTCGCGTTCCGCTCTGCCCATTCATCTCCTCGTCCCAAAAAGGCGGGAAAAGAAAAACGAACGACCGTAAAACGAGCAGCTGGCGATCTTTGCCAATTAAGAAGGGTGCTCGAACATAACAATGGTGTTTAATCGCCATGATATGTCTTTCCTAATTAGGGTGCAGACGTCTTTCCCGTTTTGGGTGTTGTGGATTGCGTATCAGGAAATTTTTGCGTGTTGGTTTTTTTTTCTTGCAGCGCTATTATGGGGGTGGAATCAGATTATTGTTGCAGGTCACTCCTCGTAAGCATAAAACTTCGACAATGCCATTGCTAGGTTAGTAGTGGGGATCGTGCATTCTGCTGTGAGTTAGTCTTCATTAGTGGTGGTGTAGTCTTCGGTCATCGCGTTGGTCTGTCCTGGGCGGAGGTGTGGTTTTTCTCTTCTTGAATGTCGGCTGGTGCCTGCCGGGTGCGAAATTCTAGGCGCTCGCTTCTGGTTTGTGTGCCCTGAATTTGTCACGACAGCTGTGCTACTTGACTCCTGACTTGTCCCAGCTGAGTAGAAATTGACTTCAGCTGGTCCTGAACAAGAATGGTGAGTTGCTCAAGACTGGTTTGTAATTCCTCTTCGGTTATCTAGAGTGAGCGAAAAAAAAAAAACAAATCCAGTTCCACCCGGTAGGAAATCTGCTGAAACAACGGAGCTGTTTTTTGATTGTTTGTTTCAGCTCGAACGTCAACCGGGCTTTCGCCCGAGAACGACAGCACAATCGCCGCTCAGATTCGACGGTTCCCGAAAAGGAATTGGCAACTAAACGTCAGTGGCGGGAGGCTCAGTCCGGGGGAGGGAGAGTACCCGCTCCTGCGACACCACTGCGCCATCTATCTGTGCTTCCGGGAACCGTTTTCTGCGAGGTCGCCGGCGGATCTGTGAACCTGGTCCAACCCCTGCGTCGCTCACCAGCTTCAGCAGACTTACTAAAACCTCGACACCTTATGTCCACTGTTAAAAACTTCTATAAAACAGAGAAATCTGCGTAGCAGAAAACTTCGCTTACTTCCCCAGACGGGAGCAAAAAACGGTGAAACACACGCACCTCTCCCCACTGCCTTACTCCATCTGCCCAGGACCACCTTCTGTGAAACTGCCTGCATAACCCTACCTAACCACACAATTGCGACAGGGTGTGGCTGGCTGTTGCGGAGAGTCTTTAATCCCGTGTTTAATATCTCGTGTCTAATAAAGTTTCTACAGTGATGGTGGCTTGTATCATATCAGTGTGTCGGTATGATTGATATTGCATTCTGTTTGGTTTCATGATTTATATTGTCCATGTGCTGTTTTGATTTGTGTTGTTTTGCAGGTAGTGTTGCGTTTTTTTTTTTTTGTTGTGGTTGTTGCTGCTGATACCGAGTAGGGACCATTGTATCTTCTCTTGCCCCTCCTGCTAGGGCCATTCTGGCCTGCAGTATTTTGAAACAAATAAAATCTATCTACAAAAACCCACACAGACGCAAAACCACAAGCAATTGGCAAACCACCAACTAGCAAAAAAAAAAAAAAAGCTCCCACGTTCGCCGTAATCGTGGCAACACTTGCTCAGAACGAGAAGGACTCCAAGGAAGCTCACACTTATAGAAGTAATCATGGTGTAAACGTCGTTGCGGCAGCGAAGAAGAAGCAAATCGGCTGCAATCGTGGACTTAAACCGTCGTGAAGCTTGCGTACAACTTTGGCATCTTCAAGTCTTACGCGTTAGTGTGAGTTTCCTTCATTTTTTGTGGTCCTCTCGCCTTCCAACATCTTTTAATCTTAGTTTAGTCACGGTCCGCCCTGAGATCGTAGAAGGAACTCTGCGCAGCACCGTTTAACAATGACACGCGTGCTCCTCGGCCGTCACGCGCTTGTGAACCACGAGGAGCGAGCGTTGCCTCTATATCCACGTTCAGGTAGTTTTCTAAAATGGGAGCCATGAGTTTAGTCACGTTCTGTCTTGACTCTTGAGATCATAGAAAGTACTTTGCGCAGTACCGTTTAGCGACACACATGCACATCGCGTGCTTGTGGGCCACGAGACGCGAGCGTTGCCTCCAGACCCGCGTTCAGGTATCTTTCTAAACGCGTGACGCAGTGTCTTCGGGCGGCAAAACCTTCACAGTAGTGTCGACGGCACCGGGAGCCACGTACCGACAGTGCTCGTGTCGATAAACGCGAGCTCGGGTTTTTTCCACCAGTTGTGAATGTGCACGCCACCGACGCGATCACCGGCAAACGGCGTCGCATTACCCTTTGGAGGACTTTGACATACGGCGGCGTGAAGCCGCCTTTGCCTGCGTGGTTATTTGCACGGCTGCGACGAAGCTGCGCCGAACGGCATGCTGACGCCGCCTCCATCGTTTATCCGGGATCTTTATGTGGAGTGCTAGTACGACGCCCTAGGCAGATATATATATATATATATATATATATATATATATATATATATATATATGTAGATATAGATATATATATATATATATATATATATATATATATATATATATATATATATAGATATATATATATAGATATATATATATATATATATATATATATATATATATATATATATATATATATATATATATAGAGAGAGAGAGAGAGAGAGAGAGAGAGAGATTAACTTTCTCAAGTCCGCGCTCCAAATGGCTCCTATTCAATGTGCATGCCCGGTAAAGTATACTTTTCGGACCACGTACTCGTCCATCATATTAGGCGCCGTTTATTTTTCGGACAGTCTTTCAAACTGCGCGGCCTGACGTCGGGAGAGGTGTTCCCGATATGTTGCTGGCGATATCTACTTTTATGAGATGTATAGGGGATGCATGTGCGCAATTTTCCAGGGTGGTCAAAACAGTGTGGCCATTTAGGCGAACGCTGGAAACCTGGAATGGGATGCAAGTTGTATTTTTTTTTTTTTTGGGGGGGGGGGGGGGGTGACTGTGCTTGCGACCACGGCCCGAATTTGTGAATCTCTCATGATGTGCTGTGTTAGACGGGGTGGTGCGCGATGGTGCGGTTGTAGCCAGCTAAGGAAGCAGTATTCGTGACTGGCGGGAATTTTTTAGCCGTTTAGTGAAAGTCGAATTTACCTGGCTGCGTAGGCGCGGGTAGCTGGGCCTGCAGTGACAGATGGGTGGATGTCGTCGGAGCTGCTACGTCAGCGATGGCCGGCAACCGACCACCAACTGTGGAAGGGGTTCGTTTTTTTCATGGTGTAGAAAATGCGATAACACGAGGTATACGAGCAATCGGTTAGCAACGAATCTTCGAAGCCCGTTTAGATTACCAGTGCATAATTTGCTCTTGAGCAGACCTGACGCTGCAGTGGTGGCCTGAATGACCAACTCGGCATTCCACATGAGACGCAAACGATCATAGAAGGTCTGGATGGTGAGGAAATTCCTGTTGCAGTGCAATACATCTCGCCAAACTCAGATCCTTCAAACACGCAATCACCGAGTCAATGTCTGGGACTCGTTATGGCTGCCTTAAAGTTGCCATCAGCACGCCCCTGGTAGTATTGAGAGATTTTATTCAGGATGCCTAAACACCAGACAATCGAAGTTCTTTTGATGCTTGAAGAAGGAAAAAGAAGTGATAGTGGCAATACACCCTAGTTTTTAATGCATGTACGAAGCCCCCTCTGGAGCTGCCAAGCCTGTATTTATTTGTGATCCGAGTTTATTTATTACATCTCCGTGGCCTAAACGTATTTCCCCCCAAGTGCTATTCGTTCAATCATGCTTGGGTTGTATTTTTGTTAAGCTATATGAAGTTATTCCGGTATCCACAATTGAGCGAGAAACTGAGTTTTCCGTTCAAAACCCCTTCCTTTCGGCTGCAAAACTTCTCCCCCGCTCGCTATTACCCGCTATTTTAAATGAATATTTACCCAAGTATCCTGCTTCTTCTGCGCTTTATACTGATTCATCTCAAAATGGCGAGAAAGCTGGAATTGGTATTTTTTCACAATCTCTGGATTGGAGTTATTCGTTACAAATCCCCGATTACACACCCATTTTTATGGCCGAATGTTTAGCAATAGCTCTCGTTCTATGCAAAGTACTGTAGCATGTATCAAAAATCATCATATTATCCGATTCGATGGCAGTTATATCGGCATTAATTTCCTCTTCCGACTCTCCGTTGTACCGCACATTATTATTTTTTGTTCCTAGGCACGTGAAGGAGGTACGCTTGTCTTGGGTCCCTGGCCATACGGACATCAGGAGCAACGAACTAACGGATCATTTAGCTAATCTCGCTGTCACAGCTCCCATTCAATTCGGAATTCCTAATCTGGCTCTATTTGCATCTGCGAGACTAAGACGATATTGGCATTTAGACGCCACCCGTTCCGATTCACTCTTATCATTCGAAGAGTTCCAACATTTAAAGTACGGGTGGAATGTTCATTTTTGTTGTTCTCGGCAATGCGAGGTGACCTTCACCGAGCTGCGCTGCAGGATTCTAAGGCTTAATTTCTATCTGTTCAGATCAGGACTTTCACTTACGGAACTATGTGTGTGGTTCCAGGTCCATGAAACAATCGAACATTTTTTCCTCGACTGCCGCCGTTTCTCAACAGCTAGAAAACTGGTTTTGAAGGGCCCAATTGAGCGTTTGGGGTTGACTTTTTCGATTCCACTTATATTATCTATTGGCGCATCAAATTTTGGGGTTGCAAAAGGGGATATATATATAATTGCATTCAAAATTTTCTTTCTGCCTCAGGTCGTTTGAATTGCTGAAGGGTTCTAATTAATGGGTAACTCGGGTTTTATTCATAACTAAGTTTCCTTTTACAGCCTCTTTCCGGAAATAATTTAGTATTTTGAAGTCCCCACGTATTTAACAACCGATTTAGCCCTGGACAATCCCCCCTTGTGGGTACGTCCAAAATCTTTGAGGACATCATCATCATCATCTTTTTAATGCGACATTCGCCACAAAGTGTGTCGCAAAGTTGGCTCAGACACAAAGCGTCTTTCGCGCACCTCAGGCAAATGTATCGAAGGGTTCTTGCATGCTTGGGGGTCGCCACCAGGTGGCCGAGCCGTGTTGACGCGCTGTGCATGGGCTCCCGTTTTACACTCGCCAATCTTCGGTCAAATCCGCCATCCGGTGGATTACTTGGCACTGCGCGATTCCTCTCTACACGCGGCATCTAACAAGCCTACACTCAAGTCGGTGAGTGGACCACGAAGAATTTTACGACGACTTAAAACTCTGAAGCGAGGCCTCTCATGAAAGTATAGAACTCACGAGCGAGCATAGCAGCCACTTGCGCGTGCACCGGAGCCCGCCGTGGCCGAACGCCACGTGCACGTGCTCGGCCTCGGGTGGAATGTCGTCGACAGACCTTCCCGACATGGACACTACGCCGGCTCAAGACCCGCAGCCCGTTTTGGACCGCAGCTCGGGCCGGATGGCAATTTCCGTCCCCGGAACCTCGTTCGACGAGACTTCAGAGAGCGTCGCCGGCTGGGTGGTGGCTACCCAGCGCGGCAAGAAGCGTACGACCATCGCCGGCGCTCCGCAGCAAGCGCCGACGACCAAGCCCGGTAAGAAGGCAACCCAGCCAACTCGGGCACAAGTGATTAAGAAAGTTAACGCACAGTTTGCTCGGGCAGCGCGCATGCCGAGCGTGCCACGTGGCGAATGCACCGTTGTGGTTAGACCTCGCGGGGGTCTGATCGTGGGCAAAACGATGATGCCGGTAATGGCACAGGCGATCGCAAATGCGGCGGGAATCGGTCCCGAGGTGATGCACGAGGACACGATTTGCCCTAACGTGGCTCAGAATATTATCGTGATCAGCACCCCGAGCGGGGATCGGGTGAGTCGCTACGCGGCCATCCGCAGTCTCCGAATCGGAGATCAGGACTACGAAGTGTTCGCGTACGCCGCGGCACCCGAAAATACTGTGAAAGGAGTGATCGGCGGCATTCCGCTGAGCGAATCGCCGGAGATGATCCGGACGAAAATCGTCAACATATACAACGGCACGGCGCTCGAAGCGCACCGAATTGGGAATTCATTCTCGGTGATCGTACTGTTCAAGGGGGACAAAGTCCCGCCTTACGTGAAGTATTGCGGTGCAATGATCAAGTGCAGGATTTACCGCCAGCACAAAGAGGTCTGTAAAACGTGCGGTCAGTTGGGGCACCGGAAAGACGTATGCCCGAGACCGTACGTGGCGGTATGCTTTGCGTGCGGCAAGGCGAACCCGGGTACAGAGCACGAGCAGGAGTGCAAACCCCGATGCAAACTGTGCGGAGGCCCGCATCCCACGGGCACGGGAAACTGCCCCAACAAATTCAAGACCCCCTACCAAGTCAGGAAAAAGGAGCACGAGCGCAAGATGGCGGCGAGGAAGCCGGCGGCGAACGAGGGTAAAGTCAGGTTCTCCAGGAAAGACGAATTCCCGGAACTACCGACGCGAAAACAATTCCCCGAAGAGAAGGAAAGGGGGCGTTCCGCGAGTCGCGGCCGCTCCTCTTCGAGGGAAGAGCGTTCCGCCAGTCGCGGGCGCTCGGGAAGCCGGAAGGGGCGGCGCGAAGGCGCGCGCAGCTCATCACGTGACAACAAAGTGGCCTGGTCCGAGGTTGCCAAGGGGCGGAAACGCTCGGCGACGCCGGCCAGGAAAGCGAGCAAGACGCCCGCGGAAACGAGAATGGAGCTGCTGGAGAGCACGATAAGGCAGCTGCAAGCAACGATCGAACAACAACAGAAGCTGATCGCAAGACTCAGCACGCAGCAGAGGCCGGAGGAATGGCGACTTGGATCGACGCCAAGACCGGCCACGCTGACGCCAGCGGCGGTGGCTGCGACGAGCGCGACCCAAGGAGAGGAGGACGCGAGCCGCCAGAAGAAGGCGAGGAAAATCTCCGAGGTGGAACCCGAGAATGGAGAAGAGGAGACCATGAACGAAGGAGGCGAGGAGGAAACGGCATCGGTGGTGTCGGTTACCGCACCGGCCTCGCAAGGTGAACTGAACTGCGGTGCGAGATTCCGCAAGATCGAGAAGCGACTAAACAAGCAAGATCAGAGAATAGAGGAGCTGTCCAACCGGGTCGATAGGCTGGGCGCCACAACCAAGGCCCGCATCGGCAGGCTGGAGCAGGAGATGAAAGAGGAATTTGCGAGATTCGAAGAGCGCATGGAAACGCGATTCGAGGAAATGAAGGATTTCATTGTCCAGTTCCTGAGAGAGGAACTAAGGGCTTTCAGCCAAGGCAACCGCAGATCAACGAGATCTATGGTCAACGATCATGGACAAGAATAACACCAAGTTGAAGATCTGGCACTGGAACGCCAACGGTTTCCGGTGTCGGAAAGCGGTACTGCAACAACACATCCGTTCAATGGCAACGCCACCGGACGTTATCATGATTCAGGAAACGCATATGGAACAAACTCCGAAGTTGTAGGGCTACAACGTGCAAGCCGTGCCACCCAGCGCCCGGAGCAGCACCAAGGGAGCAGCTCAGGGGGTGTGCACCTTCGTTCGCAGGGGCATAACCCTCGTCGAGCTGGACAAGTTCCTGGACTGCGACACGGCGCTGGAGCTGTGTGCGACCGAAGTGGTGATCGGCAGGAGGAAACAAGAATCCATCTTTCTGGTGAACGCTTACAGTAATCCACAACACCGAAACCAGAGGTTCCGAAGCCTCTGTCAAAAGACGCGTAAGAAGATCGGAAGCAAGCTGGCGCTGGTCGCGGGCGACTTCAATTCGGCACACAAGGAGCTGGGCTACCCCCGCACGACAGCCAAGGGACGGAACCTGCTCGAAGAGGCAGAGGCGGCGGAATTCGAGCTGATCTCGGACCCGCAGCAGCCGTCGCGAATCGGCACCTCTACGGCCAGGGACACCACGCCGGACCTCGCCTTCGTCCATCTCCCGGAGGCGAGGGACGTCCGCTGGAGAAACACGGGGTTGAACCTGGGAAGCGACCACCAGATCATAGAAGTGGAGATCCCCCTGAGGGTCAACGCGGGTGAAGAACCGAAGCGAAAGCACAAGATCACCGACTGGGAGGCTTTCCGGCGGCAGGAAACTCCGGCGGTCATCGATGACATAGGAAAGTGGACCGAAGGGCTAGCGAGCGTGGTCGAGCGTGTGAGCACCGAGATCGAGATCGACGAGTCGATACCCAACATGGACTCCCGACTCGCGCATCTGATGGAGGCGAGGCAATCTCTGCAGCGCAGGTGGAAACAGAGAAGGCACAGCAGGGCGCTACGAAAGAAAATCGCGCAGCTGGGCAGGGAAATCGAGCGCCACAGCCGGAAGCTTTGCGAGCAGCAGTGGCACGCCGTGTGTAACGAAGCGGACGGCCAGCTGCACGCGGGCAAGACGTGGAAACTGCTTCGGCGCCTGCGGGACGAAACGACGAGCAAGTCTTACCAGCAGCACAGACTCGCGCAGATCCTGCACGTGGCCATCAAGAATCACGGGGAGGATGAGGTAAAGAAACGCCTCAACGACCAATACCTACCCGAAGGCGAGCAAGCACGGCACCCCGAGTACGGCGGACCCGACAACCCCGCGCTCGACGCCGACATAGAAGAGTGGGAAGTACGCCGAGCGGTACAGGAGCTGAACTGCAGGTCGGCCGCCGGCCCCGACGGGATCGGCAACAAAGCCCTGAGAAACTTGAGTGACGGAGCCATCACGGCCCTGACCGGCTACTATAACGAGTGCTGGCGGAGAGGCGAGCTACCCAAACAATGGAAGCACGCCAAAACGATACTTATACCCAAGCCCAACAAAGCTCCGGGACTCGAGAACCTACGCCCGATCTCCCTAACGTCGTGCGTGGGGAAAGTACTGGAGCACGTGTTGAACAACAGATGGCAACCGCACATGGAGAGAAGCGGCGCGTACCCACCGTCCATGCTGGGCTTCCGGGCCCGGCTGAGCACGCAAGACGCGATGCTGCTTCTCCAACACGATCTGCTCGAGACCCCCCACAAGACCGATGCGAGGGCGGTCCTGGGCTTGGATCTAAAGAGTGCCTTCGACAATGTGAAGCACTCGGCGATACTGCAACAGATCGAGAAACTCGGGCTGGGAAAGCGCTCGTACGATTACATCAGAGCCTTTCTGTCGGGCCGGACGGCTAACCTGCAGATCGGGCACCTGACCCTAGACGAACGCAAGCTGGGCAGCGTCGGAACCCCGCAAGGAGCGGTAATCTCCCCGTTCCTGTTCAACGCAGTGATGATCCCCGTGGCGGAGAGACTGTCGCAAATGCAGCAGATCCGTCACACGATATATGCGGACGACATCACGATATGGACGACGGGGGGAACCGTCGGGCACATGGAGGACTCGTTACAAGAGGCAATCGCCACGGTCGAAGACTGCCTCCGGGGCACGGGACTGCGCTGCTCGCCACAAAAGTCCGAGCTCCTGATCCTGCCACCGACCGGATACTGGAGAAAATCCGTCGGAGGGGAGGCCGAGAAAATCGTGCTTCGAACAACAGACGGTACAGAAGTCCCGCACGTTAAGGGCCTCAGAGTCTTGGGTATGCACCTAGACTCTGGGGGCGACAATCACACGGCCCTGGAACGGCTCCTGACGAAGATTGGGGTGGCCACCCGTCTCGTCAAACAGGTATCCACGAAGCACAGCGGCATGCGGGAGGCAAACCTCCTACGCCTCCTGCAGTCGTTTGTGCTGAGCCACGTCGCGTACGTAGGAGCCTTCCACGCGTGGCGGAGACACGAAAGAGACAAGATCAATGCGGCGATCAGGAGCTCCTACAAGGCGGCGCTGGGACTGCTGCAATGTACCAGTAACGCGGCCCTGGAAAAGTTGGGCATACATAACTTCCTGGAGGAAATCGGGGAGGCCCAACGGGCGGCGCAGATTGCCCGCCTCGGAACGACCGCGACGGGAAGAATGATACTGCAGAGCGTCGGGGCGAGTCCAACGACGACCGGGGAAGATCGCGAGGACCTGCCCGCAGAGCTAGCAAGATCACTGAGGGTGCCGCCGCTCCCGCGGAACGTGCATCCGGAACGAAACGAAGAGAGAAGACTCGCGAGGGCGAGAGCCCTGGCGGAGGCGCACAAGGAAGACCAGCGGGCGGCCTACGTCGACGCGGCGGCGTACGGCGGTAAGCCGGGACGCTACGCAATCGTGGCGGTCAGGGCGTCCGACGGGGAGATGGTGGCAGCCGGCAGCGTCCGGGCGGCCACGAGCGAACAGGCAGAAGAGGCAGCCATAGCGCTGGCGCTAAGAAACTGCCCAGAGATGACTACAATACTCAGCGACTCCCGAGCCGCCGTGGCAGGCTACAGCCGCGGTCGCGTCGGAAGACCGGCTGCGAGAATCCTCCCGAGAGGAAAGGAGACCGTAACAACGCTGAGGTGGTTCCCGGCCCACGTCGGAGCCCTCCCCGGCGGTACGCCCAACCGCAACGAGGGCGCGGACGCCGTCGCGCGAGAAATCGTGCACCGCGCGACGCCCCCCCGTGCCCAAGCCCTGCGGACGGAAGACAACATGGAGCCCCTAGCCGGCTACAGTGAGATACTGGCGTGGTACAAGGAGGGACGCCGCGAGCTTCCCGGCCCTCATCGGGGGCTGGGGAGGCACGAGGGCGTGCTCTTCAGACAGCTACAAGTCGGGACAGTGTTGACGCCGGCACTGGCCCGGCACATGTGCTCGGACATTCCCGGCGACGGTGTGTGCTGTGTGTGCGGGGTGGAACTGGCCACCCTGGCCCACATACTTTGGAACTGTGACGAACCTGTGCGGGGTGTGCGGGGCCCCGGCCCGCTACCACCGGACATCGAGAAGTGCATCCGCTCGACGGATGAGGGCGACCAACTATACGCGATCCAGCGGCTCGAGGAAGCCCTGGGCCGGCAGAAGCGAACGGGAGACCCTCCTGCTGGGGGAGCGCTCCCTAGTAGCCGAAGCCAAGGCCTGGGTACCCCTTGAGGCCCAGGGTAGGCGGGGGCGGTGAAGCCCTGCGTGGTGAATCCCGCCCCCTCGCAGGATTTATTAATAAAGGTCTTTTTCTCTCTTTCTCTTGCATACTTCTTAGCACTTGGTATTGTAATGTAATTCTGCTGGCTGTCTTTACCGATGAGGATGGTGGCCGAAATATGTTTACATGGAGGTTCTAAAAAATACAATCTCAACTTTATATACAGCTTGACTCGACAGCTTTTCAAACGCAACATTTACAATGAAGTTTTAACACTCTACAACATCATTTTAGTAAAACATCATTACGGAAGTGCGA
Organism: Haemaphysalis longicornis; assembly: GCF_048455015.1. Taxonomy (NCBI): domain Eukaryota; kingdom Metazoa; phylum Arthropoda; class Arachnida; order Ixodida; family Ixodidae; genus Haemaphysalis; species Haemaphysalis longicornis. Next base: position 194,475,162 of record NW_027526295.1, on the reverse strand, counting down.
CAATTCAACATTTGTACCACTCAAAACACAAAATGTTTTGTGTTTTGAGTTGTACTGGTGCATTGTTGGTGCATTATTGAAGTTGCGACTGTATTTGCGAGTTTGCAACCGATGGGGAAATGCCGCGTCAGCTGCGCGCTCCAAGCCGCAAGCGTAAGTAGGATTAGGCAAACACACTGGCTATTTTACGTCTTCCTGAGTTCTCAAATAGTATTACAGTCGAACCTCGTTATAGCGAAGTAGTATCGGGACAGCAAATTCGTTCGTTATATCCGATATTGGTTATCAAAGTAGAGGTAAAAATAGGCTGCAACAAATAGACAACCTGGCTCGCGCAAAAATACTTGATACAAAAATGCCTTATTTAGGTTTCCAACCCACTATAAACAATGCAACCCTTACCTTTCTCCTTGTTTCATTTCAAGCTGAATAAGCCAGAACATGAGTATGAGAAATTACAACATAACAAGGTTCCCTTGTCAAAACAGGAATGCGTCTTATTTATTTTATGATGGATGTGATCTTCATGTAGTGGCTACTCACAGCACTGAGCAGGATGGACTTTTCCACAGTGTCCACGAACAAAAAGGCCTCTGCAGTTTCGGATGCCGGAAGGTCTTTCCCGGTATCTTCTCAGACTCCTGGTAAAATATTTCTTTGTTATATCCGATATCACGCGTGGCTCACGATTTCAGTTTCGTTATAAAAGAAGACGCGCCATTGAAACAAAGCGTGACCAACTAAACTTCGTATTTATTTCGCTATAGCCGATAATTCGCTATATCAGTGTTCGTTATAACAAAGGTTCAACTGTATTGAATTACCGTGATCATTATGTTTCGGCGAGGCAGTTTTAATATTCTACTCTCGTCTCTTCCACGTCAGGATCGTCTGAACCAGCACCTTTCGTGCCAAGCTTGGTACTGGTTTAGCTCACCCGGACAATGCTTTGATGTTAATCTCTTTCTTAAGAGGGCCGGGGAGACGAAATACGAGTTTAAATTGGTTTATTAAAAGATTTCCTGTCCCGATAACAATGATATCAGTTCTATAGCACACTTCAAACAAACAATACAGATATTGAAGAAAAAAATAGCAGTGGCGTAGCTCGGCTATACCAGGGTATACGTCGCGTGAGCTAAGGTTCAGCAATCCAATCCAATCCAATGCAATCCAGTCCAGTCTGGTCCAGTCCAGTGCAGTCCAGTCCAGTCCAGTCATGGCTCCTCGCGCATGCGCAGCACGGCTCTCCAGAAGCCACGCGAAACGGCTATCAAGCGGCTCCGGCGCAGCGTCAGACTTGGCTACTGAGCAACGGAGGCGCACAGCTGGGCACAGGCCAGCGCCAGTGCGTCTGCCGCGGCTATGACGTCACTCCTCTGGAATGCGCAGACCGGCGAATGTGCAGACCCAATTCTCTACACACCCGTACTCTATTTGGATTGGATGTCCAATCCAATACAACCCAATTTAATCCAATCCAATCCAAATCCAATCCAATCAATCCAAATCCAAACCCAAATCCAATTCAATCCAATGCTTCCCGCGCTTCAGGGTCCACTCGAAACTGCTCAACCTCGGCCAGTGTAGCTTATGCTACAACAGATGAAGCTGTGGCGACAACACGCACGCAGTCACTTTATGGCGGAGTATCTCGGTGTGCGATTGGCTGCCGCCGATCAGAGCCACTGCTGAGAAAGATGAGTGGGCAATTTTAATGGGGCCTCTAGTTTTGTCAGATTGTATCCCTTGAATGCTAACGTGGAGTTAACACGGTGATAACCGTTTTTAGTGCTGCCTGTATTCCGTCACTGCTTCCCATATTGCGTCACTGTAGAGGAAAACGTGAAAAGTTTTTTAAGATTTCTTGCGTTTTTTCTTGTTATAAAAACGCCTTTCATGGCTGGGATGAATTGAAATAGTCACCACATTCTTCGAAAATAAACTCCGCAGAACGCTGTCCTCATTACCCCTTTAAAGGAGCCATGAAGACAAAATACAAGTTGGGTTTATTAGAAAGACTGCTTAGGCCCGATAACAATGATACCAATATCATCGCACTGTTCGAACAAATAACGGAGATATTAAAGAAAACGTGTGAAGCAGTCGCGACCCCCTAGCCAATTTCCCGCAACTTTTCTATGACGTCACGGAACCTTGTTTGTGCGATTGGCGGCCGCCTGACTGACCTGTCGCGACGACACGTGTGTGGACGTCTGTAATGGGGCCTCTAGTTCCATTTGACCGCATCACTTGAATTCTAACGTGCAGCTAACGCACCGAAAATTATGTTTTATTGTGAGCCCGTATGACGTCATTCTTGCTCATAACACGTCACTGTGGCGCAAAATTTGAAAGTTTTTAAATACTTCTTGCTTTTTTTTCGTTAAAAAACATCTTTTGGGGCTGTAATGGAGCTGAGTGAGATACTGAATCCTAGTTCTTTCAAATTAAGCGAAGTTGTATTTTCTCTTCATGGCTCCTTTAAAGTGGCCATGAAGACAGCATGCAAGTTTGGTTCATTCACAAGATTACCTCGTTCGAATAATACTGACGCCACGTTTAGTGCAAACTTCACTCAAGTAAGCTATATAATAGGTAAAAAAGCGAATGACCGTGGGACCCGCTAGCTCATTTCCTGCACTAAAACCTACGACGTATTATGGGCAGCTCTGCCATTGGCTGAGGCTGGCATGGGCAAACGCAATAAGCTTGCAGAACGAGCTATTTGCGCTTAAATGTAATGAGTAATATTTTTATAGCAGTAAGGATGCCGGGGTAAAATATGAAAGTAAGGAACGAACACGTAAACATCGAACAGTTTAGTGCGGTACTTTGCCAGCTGACACTGCTTAAGACAGCCGTCGGACGCGTTGGGCTTCACCGACCCAACGCTGGCCAACTGACATAAGCGGCACGGCCACTTACGTGACCATGTTTGTCAAGTCATAGTTTATGTTTTAAGAAACGATGACTATCAACCCTAACAAAAATACGGTCAGAAGCAATGTGCGAACACTGGTGCTTCGGCGGTACTGCAGCGCCATCTACGAAAGCGGGAGATAAACAAGATAACCAAATGGTCGTCTGCGAAGTTGTAGCAGGCCTGATGAGCCTGATCTTTAGTTTTAAGGCCCTGCCCTGGATACGTCATTGACAATCCCTGGAAACATGCGATTTAGCGGGAGAATTGGAATTCAATGGCTTCAATGTTTAATTTCTCAGTGAATAAAACATCATGTGCTGCCGTACGAGCGCTGAGCGCGCTATAAAACTCCAAATCTTTCGAATAAAACACTTGTATTTGGTCTTCGTGGTCCCTTTAACAACAAAATGTTCCCCGCAGCTGTGCTCGTGTATGCTGGCCAAAGTGTAGCGCTGACAAGCAAGATGTCGGGAGCTCAGTTTCTGGCAGGGAGGGACTTTGAAGAATTAGCAATTTCACTCCCCGTAATGCAACCAATTAACCACCAAGATCATAGCCGCTGATTCTCAAGACGCCTGCCTGAGGCTCTTCTCGGGACAAGTGGCATTCGGAGCTCAAAAACAGGCTAGAGATATCTGTCACCGAGCCGCTGAGAACGGTGGGGTCTGCGCACCTCTTTTCACATACCAAGACATTACCCAGTACTATCGAATCACGAGAGGCTTTAGTACTCGAACATCGAACAGCCGGTAACCGCGCAGAGGCTGACTCTCTTAGCATTGAATGGACAACAAAACAACATTTATGACGAATCACAATCTAGGCTGAACACAAACTATAACGAGCTCCTGGGAAACGTCACAAAAAGTACAAAAATCGAGATAAGAATTCATATTTTCACACTGATTACACTTAATAACCAGCAGGAATAGCTGTGCGCTGTGTACCGAAAATAACCACCCGAACGGAGAGCCAGAGTCTTTACAGGAAGCCCTTAAAGCTACGTTGCAAATGTCGCTGGAAAATACCCGGCACGGTTGATGACGACGGCACTCTGGGACACTCGGTGACAGCGGAGTTCGCAGACGTCGGTGCGTTGATCCCGATGACTCACCGGGGAGCACTGGTGCCGCAGTCTCGCAGGGTCAACTAGCTGGCTGTTTAAAAGTCGGCGTTGGCGTTTACCCTTCTGAAGGAATTTATTCTAACAAAAAAAGAAGACGTGCAAACAATGTGTTCATACCTCTGCGGACAGGGCCTTCTTGGGCATATATAACCATATCACTTGTGGTTATTTACCCGATTTCAGTTGCAGTACGTCCAAGGAACACGCCGTTGCCTTGTATAAAAATGAACGGGCAGGACCACTTCCGCAGAACTCTTGTTCACCCCTCCCTGAAAAAGAAAACAACCCCGTTTCTATATGTTCCCCAAGAGTATTGTAAAGCAGAATCGATAGATAGCAGGAACATTGGTCGGGCTACGAACCACACTGCTGAAGCGGACCGCGTATCTCATTTTTACATCCTTTGTCATCCCCGGTTTCCTCAAGCTGCATGCACTGAGTCTTGAACACCTGCTCCGGGGCCGTGATCGGCGGCTGGCCGTGCACGTGTTCGTGGCGTGGCCCATACTGTCTTCTTTCCCCTAGAGCTTCAGATGTGAGGCTGTGTGGCGTTCTTTCTCTATACGGATGTTTTTTATGTGGTCTCAATGAGGAAATCAGCCTGTTCATCTGCAACGTTGATATGTCACACATTTCGCGGCTCAAGAAAATGCGCATAATTCTAGACCCTGGGGCCCTGATATAGGACCCCTTACATAGATAGCTCCTAAAAAACGCCTCCCCAGCAAATCCTTTTTTTTTTGTATACTAGGGAGATAGTAAAGGGGCTCGGTATATAGCGCCTAATAGGGACACATGTGGCTCTACAAACGCATTTGAAAAATTCCCTACCTTGGCATCAGAGTGAATACACGGCGCCTAGGACAATGTCTTTCCAGAAATGCATGTGTGTGCAGTAGAGAGGCCGGATTTGCAGAAGCACGAGGTACGGCTAGCGCTCCATACGATGGGGTCTTCATGGTTTCAGGCTCATGCACCTTCATTCTTTTTTACTGCTTTTAAGTCCGCCAAAGAAAATGTCTGCCCAACAGTGCATTTGAGGGGATCATAGTAAAGCTGACTTGTGTAAGAACATAATTTTTAGTGGGTGTCGCAGGGACAGATCCTAGTGCGGAAGACCGAGAACTCCCCAGTTATTTGTATTTCTTGTGATAGGGACCATGAACGAACTGTGTTAACGTGTACCATTCGTGTGACCGATACTCAGTCTGCACACAGATATTTCAGTTAACCGGTTTCGTTTTTCTGTAGCATATTGACCTTATGATGGTCTTATTAAATGTAACTCGTTAATTATTTGTTCGTCCCATTCCTGTTGCCAATGTTGCCGGAGATTTCCTCGTAGAAGGGGCTTCATGTCCTGATAAATAAAGTGGGCAGTCGTGAAACCGTAGGAGGCTGATGTAACATGTCAGCGAGCATGTCCTCTCAGAACCAAACGCTGCGCCGCGCAGTCAGAAAATCAAAGCTCCTTTCTCAAGAGAAAGATTATTAAAACGCGAAGCTGTCTCCCACGCAGCCTGAGTCAAAGTCAAAGAGAAAAATCTAAACTTGTTCGACCATGCCGGAATGGCGCAGTCCGATCGACGTGAGCTTCATAACGCGAGGTACTCAGGTTCGACTCTGACCAGGGGAGGCTTCCTTTTTTTTGAGGCGCTTGATGTGCCTTTGTGGAACATATTGTGTAAGTTGGCCTCCCTACAGTGCGTTTTAGGCTGAACGATTTGGATTTTGGACTGTGGCTTTGGACCAAGAAGGCTTCGCGTTTCAACCAGCTTTCACTTCACCCACTATCATCATCACCCTCAGTGAATGTTGGCTTTCCTGCTGTGCGTTTTGGGGAAACGTCACCATCAATGAGGCATATATCATCATCATCATCATCATCATCATCATCATCATCATCATCATCATCATCATCATCCTATCTACGCCCACTGCAGGGCAAAGGCCTCTCCCATTATTCTCCAATTACCTTGGTCCTGTGCCAACTGTGACCAATTTATCCCCGCAAACTTCTTGATCTCATCTGCCCATCTAACTTTCTGCCACCCCCTGCAACGCTTGCCTTCTCTAGGGATCCACTCTGTTACCCTTAAAGGGGCCCTGAAAGGCGTTTTGAGCACACTAAATTGACTAGCGCAATCGTTAGATTGGGTCGTCAACATCATCTGTACCAAGTATTACTCTTTTACGCGCAGCGGAAAGCTCACACTTTTGTTGCAAAGTTTGTCGCTTTTTTCTCACCCTTTCCTTCGTGTTTTTGGACGCCGCCATCTTCACATGTCTACATCACCGATTCCCTGATGTTCGTCATGAGCTAGACATCCTGCTATTGGGTGGCTTTTTCACACACTTCCGGCAAAGAGATGAGTCGTCTGCTCAGCGTCGGCTCGCCGGCTGATCTGCCAGCGGAGTGCCGGAGTGCTTGGACATTTTACGACAAACGAAACAAGTGTAAACAAACGCTTAACCGTTTGTATTGAATGTAACAGGGCCATAACACGACATGAATATTCTCTTACTTGAGTACGTTCCATAAAGAAAGCGTTGAAGCACCGTGGCATGCTTCTTTCTTGCAATCGCAGAGAACGCCCTGAGCCGAATGCCCGAGTTTGACGCATACATTTTATTCAACTTCCAAACAATCCAGAGATGCGTTTCGAACGAACACAACGTCACAACATGCGTTGCAAGTCCGAACCGCGATTGACAGACGATGGGTTGCCTCCTCCTGCCTCTCGTAAATTCGGCACTCACCTCGCGCGCGGTTTGCGGGGACGAACAGCAAGTCACTTAACTCTAGCGCACAAGCCGAGATGGCTTTTAGCCACGCACACTGCACATACACCATGCGAGGTTGAGTCGTACGCCGCTTGAGATAGGTAATCCAGACCATGGGAAGCACTATCCACCCGCAGAAGCACAACGTCGCATTTCATCGCGAAACAAAGGCGTCCACAACACACACACCATCGCCTCCTGTAATGCCAAACGCATCTCGCACTTCCAAATGGGAGTGAGTGGTACGCCTGCAGTGCCCATATGCCGCGAAGTGGGGCCCCAAGCTGAACCGGGAACACGCAACCGTAACTGACTTCTAGAGCGGTTTGTGCCTTGTTTCCAGGGCAACCGATGTTTGATATTGTCAAAGAAATGGTGCTCGCTCCAGCGCTAGAAAGCTCAGAGCCGCGGAGGAGCATGTTTTGCCAACGTTGCCGCTCTCCACCACGCGTCGCCCCAAGCTGAACTGGCGTTTTGTGCACGGGTTCTGCATCGGTTTAAAATGTCTTTTTTCACATGCCGCCGCCAGGAATTACCACCGCCACAAAATAAGACCCGGCACCAGCGGGGCCCCATCTGATACGGCGCTTTTTGGATAAACAGTGCGCTGTGCATCCAAGGGAGCGAGCGCAGGATCCTCCCCGTGCGGCTGTGAGTTCGCCGCCGATAAAGAGTCGCGTGCCGCCGATAGCTAAGTTCTGCAGCAACGTACACCGCGAAAGGGCAAGGCTAGGCCGCCGCACACATGCGGCCAGATTTTTCGTTCGCTTTTCCAGCCTTGAGCGGAGAGCGGGATTCATGGAGTCAACAAAGCTTGCCCGTAGCAGACGGCTGTGTGAGCAGCGCAATAGCGGAAGTACGTCACCGCCGAGGAGCGCAGCATCATGGGAGGGAAGGCTCGCTCGTCGTCAACAGCGGAGAGTAAGTTGAAAGGAGGAGGAAACGCGGCGCGACGATAATACGCGGTTTTTGATTTACGATTTCTCAGCTAATACTCATCGCTTCAACAAAATTCTTGCGGGAGGAGATTGCTAATACATTGCTTTATTTGGTTACATGTACATCCACGCATCGGCGGAAGGTATTTCAGGACCCCTTTAATGACCAGCGGTTATCTTGCCTTCGCATTACATGCCCTGCCCACGTCCATTTCTTCTTCTTAATTTCTACTAATATGTCTTTAACACCAGTTTGCTCCCTGACCCACTCCGCTCTCTTCTTGTCCCTTAATGTTACACCTATTATTTTCCGCTCCATTGCCCGCTGAGTCGTTCTCAATTTAAGTTGAACCCTCTTAGTGAGCCTCCATGTTTCTGCCCCGTAGGTGAGTACCGGTAAGATGCAGCTGTCATACACTTTCTTCTTCAGCGACAATGGTAGGCTGCTATTCATTATCTGAGAATGTCTGCCATATGCACCCCACCCCATTCTGATCCTTCTAATTATCTCTGCCTCATGGTTGGAATCTGGGGTCACAACTTGGCCTAAGTATATATATTCGCTTACCACTTCCACTGCCTCGCCATCTATCTAAAACTGCTGTGCTGTCCCGAGGTTATTGATCATTACTCATTGAGGTTGCAGCGATGGCGTAGAGGTAGAAGACCCGCCTCGCGTGCAGAAGGACCGTGGTTCGAATCCCGGTGCCGGACAATTCCCAACGGATTAAACAAAAAATCCGCGTATTGATGGAATTGCACAAAGGGGCTTGGGGTGCGGCCTGACCCCGGCGACCATTGCCGGTAATGCACTCCCTCACCAGAGCAGGATTGGCCACCCTGGTGTAGTAACGGCCACAACCTCCCATGAATACGCCAATGAGGCATATATAGCTTCTATACTACTTTTACTTTACCCCCCCCCCCCTTCCCCCTTCCTCTCGCATGGACATTTCACAGGCTTGATGCGCGAGAGGCATCAGGAATATATCTCTATCGGCATCTCTCGCATGAAACTGAAGGGGTCACGAGTATACCCTAAGCTCTCCGTCGTTAACACGGCTTTACGCAAGCTGTGCGCGGGCCCACGCGAAGTCATAAAACCTCTAACTCGAGACAATCACGAGGCTAGAAACGACCGCGCGAGCATATAACACGCGAGACGGCGAATTACGTGGCAGTTTTCCTGTCGTTAGCTCGAACGGAAGATATGCGCCGCGAGTGACGAGCAACGTGCTTTCCAAGACTTATGCACGTGCCTCCACGTCAAGCTCTGCTGGCCCATACACGTAAAAAGACAAAGCGTCCCGTTAACGCACTAACTCACGCCGCCGATAAGACCTCGGGGGTCAAGAAGCAGTCCTCCTGCGGAGTTAAGACAAAGAAAGGAGCTCTTGTTCTACGAGGACGACAGAGATGCTGTGTGTGTGTGTGTGTGCCCTCGGCACCGGTCACGTGTGTCCTCGGCCCGGTTATGTACACAACTGAAGTTCCCATAAAGCTCTGGCACTCGGCGACGACGTGCTATCCGGCTTCATGGCGTACCACGAAGCGGTGTGCCGGCGCCCGACGTCTATAATGCCGACGATGGCGGCTGAGTGCACGCGGCTTCCTTACCGATAAGGCAGTGCAGCGCGTCGGACGTGTTTCCGGTGGCGTTTTTTACGCGCAGAATACTGTGTGTACCTGGCTTTACACAGAAAATATGTCTGTCCGTACGCATGTCACGACCCATCGTCACTATTACCATCATCATTGCCAAAAATACTGACGATGCAACGACGATGCCACGCATTCATGGTTGCCTCGTCCACGACGTTTACCCCAGAGATGAATCATTGTGGCTTGTAAAGTAGGAGGAATAAACATCTTTTTGAGCAAGCGAGTATTCGGACGAGGTTGCGGTTAGCCTCCTGTATCCAGGAGGCCACGAGCCTGCACCGCATACAGGGCTCGTTGCACGAGGGCCTCCTGAGGGTCCGGTGCCAAGCTTGTAAGCGTGAACTCGCACTGCTCAAGGGATGGGTTCTTCATGGGGTTGAGGTTGTGCGGGCAGAATGCCAAATGGTGCGTCGTTAGGGTGAGTTTTTATTTTTTTACTTATTTACAGAATAGTGCAGGCCCATTTAAGGGCCCCAGCAGGAGGGGCAAGTTTCAGTACGGTTAGTCAGGTGAGAATAGGAATGGCGATATCTTGGAGCGGATTCTGTACTTGTAAAATGTTCGTGTTTGGGGTCTTCGGAGTGTGTATGCATGGTACTTGGATAGTGAGGTGCGCGGAGGAGGTTATGTTCTTTTCAGGTGTTTGGGGTGTGAGAGCATTGAGTTTTAAGTGGGCTCGATAGGTGCCGGACTGCTGGTTGAGTGTTCCGTGCTACTCGAGGTGTCCTGTCAAAAAGTTGGGAATGCCCGGATATGAAGGTCGCAGGTGGCGGCATGTGCTGCCTTGTCCACCACAAGACGTGCCTGGGACCTAGACAATGGTTATTTAGATGTTTTCGGGAAGCTTTACAGTACGGGGAAGATCCTTGGGTGCGGCTAGTCCGTCTTGATACAGGCGACGGGGCTTGTAGAGGGTCTGTTATTATTGTGAGTTATGGTTCGTTGCAATGAGTCGCGGTGGAATGAGCAATATCTCAAAAAACAAACTGCGCGCAAACTAACGGGGACAGCAACACATGAAGACAGCAAAAGTGCAGACTCGCAACTAGTTTATTATTACACACAATAAAGCGTTAAACGCCCAAGCGCCCAATCGACACGCCCCACATGCGTCACAGTTCTCGGCGCACTCAGCCGCACGTACAGATAACAGTGATAACAAAACCACAAAACAAACTTTGAGACGCACGAATGGCGAAAAACAGCAACGATAACCGCATCACACATGGTTTGAGACCCCCCCCCTCCCTCTCCCACCCCCAACACGCATGCCCAGAAGAGGCACTGAAATCGCGCTCACTTCTCGACTAAGCAGGGTGATAGACGGATGACCGATGCCATCGGAACCAGCTTTTGTTGTGCTGGCTTCTACAATTTCTCGTGTTTGCTGGTTCTTATGTCGGAATAAAATGGCTGTGCGCTCAAACACAGGGACACAATCAGGAATGCATGCGCGGCAATGGGAAAACAAGTGGCTCAGTTCACGTTTTTCCTGTGAATAGTTATGTTATTTAAGCCTGACATTTAAACACCGTCCCGTTTGGCCAATGTATGCTTTCCCACAGGCAAGTGGGTTCGAATAAACGACCCCCGTAGCACACGGTAAGAACTTCTTTGGGTGATTAATACCACACGTCCCTGACGGTTTCTTGCCTTTTTGTTCGCTCTTCGACAGATCTCACCCAACTTATTAGGAGCCGGAAACACTACGCTCACGTCATACCGTCCTGCCACTTTTTTATTCCGTAAGACAACTTGGGACCATTGGGCACCACGGCGAAGTTTTGGGGTTTTTCTTTTGGTATATCGGCCTCCTTGTCAGCCTTTTTTTTACGTGCGGCTGAGTGCGCCGAGAACTATTACGCATGTGGGGCGTGTCGATTGGGCGCCTGGGCGTTTAAGGCGTTCATGTGTGTAATAATAAACTAGTTGCGAGTCTGCGCTTGTGCGGTCTTCAAGTGTTATTGTACCCGTTAATTTGCGCACTGTTCTTAAAGACGATAGTCTTTATTGGGCTACTTAAACCCAGAAATTTTGGTCTTTCTGTCTGTCTGTCTGTCTGTCTGTCTGTCTGTCCGTCTGCGACTCAATTCAGCCACCCGGCCAAAGCAAAACAATGCCTGCGCAATAGTCTTATATAGCCACAGCTAAATCTACCCGTCTATGTCCGGTGTAATGTTCATACTTGTCAAAATTGTTGAAGAAGAACAAGACATTACGCAAATATGAGACAACAAATCAATGCAGAAGTGATATTTGCAGTGTTCCTTTATAACAAAATCAAACATGCTTGACTTTTGCGAAATTAAATACTTCATCAACTGCAGAAAAAGAATTCACACCGCCGTCGCCTGCTGTCGCCCGCGCCACTATAGCTTCTGGCGGCATTTTAAGAAATCAACCGGCAACAGTTACGCAAGGTTCCACTAGATAGGTTCCACGTTCTGTTTGCAACGCACGTGGAGTAGGGAAACGCGGTTCTATAAACGTTGAAGTAGGGCGCCTTGATTAACGCGCGTCTTCGCCGTACGGCAGCGTTCGCATCGAGACACCCGGTTCGGAGCAGTGGAACGCTGGAAATTTAAAATGATTTAAGCAAACCTTTGGCGTCTTTACCTTGGGAGGAGCGCGACGCAAGAGGAACAACATGAGAGGTGGGCGGGAAAGCGAAGGGAGGCATTTACTTCGCAAAAGCCGATAAAGACTATCGTCTTTTGACGGCATTTGCAACGAAAGGAGCAGATACGCGGCCATTTTTTTTTGAGATGCATCATTACCAACTCGCCAAACTTGCGACCCTTTTAAAGGGATTACGTTCGGCCTTGCACGCACAGGTTGAAACGACCTTGCGGGGTATTGTTTAGGATGCGTGAAGTATGAGCTGAAGCTCTTCAAGGGTAGACAGCCGGAGCAAGACGAGCGTTTCTGAGCGATCGCTGTTAGTTGGTTAGTAATGGGAAGGCTAACAGCACCTGCTGAGACCGCGCAGCGCTCCAAATTTTCCACTGCAACACGTGGCCTGTGACGTAAGTAAAAGCTGCCACTCGAAGAATTCTCCGCAGGAGTTCTGAAAGACAGTTGGCAACTAAACGTTGCACGTTAGGACGCTCAGTGGAATATTTCCGTTTCAAACTTCACAATTCAAAGCAGGCGACGTAGGGGAGGGAGTTCAACGCTTAATTCAGCTCTTACGGACGCAGCACTTCCTAAAAATGAAATGTTTCCTTCCTTGCTGGCAGTCTTCTGATGGTGTAGGACTTTTACCAGCTTCATTTTTCCATTCCGAGAACGCACTGCTTGTCGAGATTGAAATTTCAGTGTTGAAATGGCACATTTGTTTCAGAGAAACAGTTTTTAGAGTTCCGTCCGACGATATTGCAGTACTTCAGACTAGGCTGGCAGAGAGTCTGTTGTTCTGGTTCCGTGTTACCTTCTTGACCCCAAGTGCGGTGGTTCGAACACAGCTCTGAGCCTCTCTTATTTTTTTTACATCTGCAGTTTCAGTTCTAATTTTCATGGCTTATGTTTTTCAGTGTTTTAAATGATTGCTTTTTGTCGGTTAGGTTCTGTTATATTAGGTTAGGCTACGGGAGAGCGGAGTAACGCCAACGCTTTGGTGTAGAGCTTAGGGTGCCGTCGTACGGCCCTCTAGACACAACCTTCCCAAATCGCCAGAGAAGTGGCTCCATCGAGAAAACTATCAAAACTTAAGGTGTGACATATACAATCCACAGCTTAAGGTATCAACCATTTAAAACAGCAAAATAGCGGCCGAGTTCTACTAAGCGGGGCGTTTAATTTTTCGGTGCAGAAAGACCCCGGCCGATCAGCGTTGCAGGATCCCGTGGACCTTTAACTTAGCTATGAATCGCAAACTCACATTACTGTACAGAAATCGATTGATTCTGGCAGTTAGCTCTAACAATGATACAAGAATGCGGAATGGCACCGGTTCTCGTAGTTTAGTTAACATATCTCGAAACGAGCATCTGTAGCTTGGGGTGCTGCTGCCAAATGAGCGAGTTTGATCTGCTGTCTTATCTGTGGTTAAGGTCACAAGCGAGAGGCGCTGAAGCTGCATGGGTAGCATAATACTAGTCACAGACTTCCTGCTGTGTAAGAGTGAAATGCTCGTGACTATATATTATTTTAGGCATTTCTAACCGCAAATAAAATGAGGTTATTTAAATACATTATTTCTTCCACTTGTAAATTTTCACCGGTTTTGTTGTTCACTCGTTTATTTTTTAAGCTATTTAAGTGGGATTTCGCGGCTGAGTAGACGTTCTTTTTCTTTTGAATTTTCCATCTTGTCCAGACGGTCTTTCATCAACCACGTCATCACTGACGAGCGTATATTGCTTTTTCAGGAGTTCATATAAAGCGGAATAGGCCGTATGCTTAACCATTTTTCTTGTGTTTTCTTGCGTTTCATGTACACGAGAACCTCCTCAAGACGAATTCGTCGAGCACGAAAGATACTCTGTCGTAAAAGGTACATCGCTAAAACCGTAGAGAGCTTGCAGCGCATGCAGTAGAGCCGAAAGTGTTGAAACCTCGCATAAAGTGCTTTCGTTATAATGAGGCTTCACTGCGTTTTTTGCCACGCCTTTTCATTCGTTTCAATTTCTAAAAGCCCAGAAGTGGCTAAAAGTGAGCGTCGAAGACCAAAATCATAAAATCCTTCCTGCGTGCACCATTTTCAGTTCGGTTGCCTCTATATTACTGCAACTACTCGCCGCGGTGGCTCAGGGGCTAAGGCGTTGCGCTGCTGAGCACGAGGCCGCGGGTTCGATTCCCGGCCGCGTCGGCCGCTTTTATGATGGAGGCGAAAAGCGAAAACGCCCGTGTGTACGAGATTTCGGCGCACGGTAAAGATCCTCAGGCGGTCAAATTAAATCCGGAGCCCTCCACTACGGCGCGCCTCATCGCCTGCGTTGCGTCGGCGCGTTAAACCCTACAATCAATCCACGGGCGTTTTTGCTTTTCGTCTCCATCAGAAAAGCGGCCGCCGCGGCCGGGAATCGAACCCGCGACCACGTGCTCAGCAGCGCAACGCCTTAGCCACTGAGCCACCGCGGCGGGTGCGTCGGCGCGTAAAACCCTACAATCCATATATTACTGCAACTACCAAATATCGCCTGTTTCATGCATGCGTTCTGGTTCGGGCTATGTTATTTCCACATACGTTCTTCTATTTGAAAACAGTATCAAACGCGTCTTTCGTTTGAGCATTCAAACGCGTTTTTCCTTTCAAGAATACGCATGAAGCCTGGTAAAGTTCGTACTTGTTTTACAAATAGCACTATCAGCAGAGTGCCAGCGAGAAAGCAAACATTTCATCTTTAGAAAAGTGCTGCGTCCGTAAGAGCTGAATTAAGCTTTGAACTCCCTCCCCTACGTCGCGTGCTTCAAATTGTGAAGTTTGAAATGGAAATCTTCCACTGAGCGTCCTAACGTGCAAAGTTTAGTTGCCAACTGTCTTTCAGAACTCCTGCGGAGAATTCTTCGAGTGGCAGCTTTTACTTACGTCACAAGCCACGTGTTGCAGTGGAAAATTTGCAGCGCTGCGCGGTATCAGCAGGTGCTGTTAGCCTTCCCGTTACTAACCAACTAACAGCGATCGTTCAGAAACGCTCGTCTTGCTCCGGCTGTCTACCCCTGAAGAGTTTCAGCTCATACGTCACGCCTCCTAAACAATGCCCCGCAAGGTCGTTTCAAGCTGTGCGTGCAAGGCCGAACATAACCCCTTTCTCAGCCAACTGACTCTGGCGGTGTAAGAATATTTTTTGTGAGCGTGAAGTTTGTTTTGGCAGCCTTCTTCGATCCTTTGCTTAAAAAGGTTTTTTTTTTCTTCTGGTAGCTGGAAGAACCAGGAGCTATTGTTTTCATGTTTTGTAGGCTTGAGAATCATAGCACCGAATACATATTGTTCTGAAGACGGTGTTCACCCAAAGGTGCCAAATGGCAGTGCAACTGACAGGACATACGCCCCATAATGACGATACGCCTGGTGGTGAGGGGAATGCACAAAGCACTGGCTAATCATTGGGCCGGACCACAGAATCAGGTTCTGTTTTGCGTCACTTTTACTTTTACTCACATACCATGCACGTTGACACCCCCGCCCTTTACACCAGTCTCATCTACATTGTCTTTTATGTCATCTCACATATATTTTTAGTAAATGTTTTACGTTTACTATCACTCCGTCCTTATAAAATAACTTTCCGTTGGCGCGCTTTGCCCTTGTCGGCCTTGCGCCATAAAATCCCCACCACCACCACCACCACCACCACCACCACCACCACCACCATCATCATCATCATCATCATCATCATCATCATCATCATAATCAGGTTCAACGTTATTCTGCGAACCAGACCTCCGGATGACGTTCGGCTTTGAGCTACTACCCGCCGTGGTGGCTCAGTGGCTAAGGCGTTGTGCTGCTGAGCACGAGGTCACGGGTTCGATTCACGGCCGCGGCGGCCGCTTTCTGATGGAGGCGAAAAGCAGAAACGCCCGTGTGTACGACATTTCGGCGCACGCTAAAGATCCCCAGGTGGCCAAAATTAATCCGCAGCCCTCCCCTACACTCTAAGCTGGGTAACCCTTAATAGAGGTGCACATTTTCGAATTTGTGTAACCTATAATATATAAGGTACAAAAGTAACCTATAGCCTAGTACCCCTTATATACGTATACACGTATGGGTTACTTATTTATAAGTTACTTCGCAGCTTTCAGCATGTATACCTTTATATAGGGGCCATCTGCCGCTGTCCAAGGCCACACACCTGGAAAGTGTTATGTTGAATACCCGCGCGTTTCCGCTGACGTCGCTGGGGCGAGCCTCCGATGTCACCTTTCTGGCGCTGTAAACACACAATGTCTCAGTGGAAGACTATATGCGTAACCACGCTCTCCATTGCGCAGTCTGCGCTCAGAAAGCCTCGAGTGTCTTTTGTACGCCCCTTCAATAAACAGCCGGCCACTATTATGGCTGTGCAAACATTACAAAAAGGATATACTAAAATAAAAGTTTATTTTATAATTACTCAAATTGCGGTGCCATAAAGCTTGAAAATATTCTCTTAATATAGTGCATTCATATGTTTGCATAGGATGACCTGTTAGACAGTCATTAGTCTAGTTGTCACTAAAAAATCTTCGAGAATATTGGCAACGCTTAAGGAACAGGCATGATTGAATCTGGTGTTGGCATCAGCTTTGTGCCGTTTAATGAACGAGCATCACACATGCTTGAAAGCTCTTATAGTAAATTGCGGGCATCAGGTTAAGCGTTAGTGAACCCGCATTTCATAAAATAAGCCAGATGAGATGCACTTGGTAGTTTACTTTAAAAGGACGCCAAAGCTGCGATAAATAGCCTTAAGCTAAACGATCTTGTGTGACAACTTGGGTCATGATGATCATAAAGGTCGTGCAATACGGGCAAATATGTTTGCACATATAACAGGAGGACATTTTGAAAAGTTTGGCATGAGTATTTTAGAACATATAGTTCCCCATTTAAAGAATAACACCTGAGGATTATTCCTTAAAAAGCGCCAAAGCTGCGAACTATCCAAAGCTTATTAATGTTCCTTAATGAGTATTAGTCTTTTTCCTGTATTGATATATATTTATTTCAAGGTAGAATTCGCTTTAGTCATATATCCTTATTAAACCTGTTTAATAAACGTTGCGTGATCTACTTAACAAAGACAGCCAACTATACAGATACTTCACTAGAATAGTTGCGCGGATGTATGCAAAGAATTCCAAAATTTTGGATTGTGTGTGGATACTGCCACTGAACAATTTGTGGACCAGTTAGAATTTCAGCGAAATTTATGATATTCTTCTCAGACGTGCACTTCCCCAGTCCAGCGTAAATGTCATCGTTCCGCACAAAAAAAAAAAACAGAATTGGGGAAGTATAAAGAACATTTATTATAACATCACTATTTCATACAAAGCAGTACTTGTATTCTCTGCATTTGCCGTGTCACCCAGAGTATGTAATTTTACATTCAGAATTCATTCGTCTTTACGAGTCCATCTTACACTTCGTTCTTAGGCTTGTCTTTACAATTGTTGTACATTGCGACACTAAGTTATCTTTTAGCACGTTTTTAGGCAAATCGCATTCTGTCTTTTCGACAAAAGTTCTCCTGGCATATAATTTGCTCTATGAGAACAAGCACTTGGGAAAATGCAAACACATACGTTTTGCATTTTATGTAGTACACAAGCAGGCCCGAAATCCGGGCACACTGAAGATTTGCGGAGGTCATCTGAATAACTTGTTCCCTGCTGCCGTAGATGGAGGTATATATGCGAAGGGCCGTCACTTGGATTTCCCCACCTTGTAAAGTTATCTACAGAAAATATCGGAAAAAGTACAAAATCCAGTGCCACCATAAGCCCCACAACCAAAACCGCAGGCATGTGAAGCACTAAAATTACACTGCATAGAAATGAAGATGCAGAATAGCGAATGCCAGGCCACACCAGAGATAGAGTAATTTACGTAATTTCAAGTAATTTCATTGCGCTTTATCCATTATTACACAAATTAATTTTGTAGCATAGTTAAGAACAACTAAGCCGACTTTAGGCATACCGGCCAAACCTCCCAAATTTTATTCGTGCCGTGTTCCAGTTTATCTCACCCAATGTTTATGCATACTCACCCAGAGCAGGCAGAAACTTTGCACCACGAGATAAAACTGGAAGCATGGGGTGTCGCACATACATTTGCAAAATAGGAGAAACAACCATTTCCGCGCCTTCATGGGTAATCATTGATAGTGCAGCAGGCAACAAAGCGAACGTCGTACCCCCCCCCCCCCCTTTTGGTACTAACAATGTTATTTTGAACAAGGCCCCCCTGTAGAAGCCAGCAAGTCTTTCATTTCGGTCAACTGTTTGGATCAGTGTTTTGATTATCTGCTATTAGTAACAAGGAACAGCCGACTTACAGTTTTATCCCACCAGATGTGTTGTGGGAGTGGGTACATCTAGAATTTCCACCGATCTTCAAGTGTCATTTGCAGGAGATCCAAAACAGACTCTCTGTAATGACCGGAAGGGTTATTTGTGTTAAAATGCAAAAAGATTGAAAGCTGGGATAGTTGGTATACATTTACAATGAGAGAACACCACAAACTTGATAAAACGAAGAGAAGAACACAACATGAGCCCTCACTAACAAGCGGATATTTATTAAGGAGCTTTTTTTGTAATATTTTGTTGCAGCACAGCAAAACAACCCATGTTATAGACTAGCTACAGCTGCTGAAAAACTACAAAGCTCAAAGCTCTGTGCTTAGGACATTGTTATGTTAATTTATAATCTACATGATGTAACAGACTGATAGAAGGAGTCGCTAAGGATGAGACAAAATATAGTAGGAAGTATAAAACACTATAACCCTACTTGAAGAAGGACCTGGTATTTTTAAAGGTTTGAAGCTACTTTTGTCTGTGCAGGCCTGAATGCCATCTTTACATAGAATATCTAAATAGATATGTTCCAGTTTTTGCATTTTCATACCCTTGTTTCCACTGAAATCAGACTTCATTTACCCTTCTGTCATACTCAGCGGAGTATTGGTTGTCAGCTCAAGGAACACTGTCTGCCTGCAACAAGAACAGTAATGCTGATAAGTCATACCGTAGGTGTCCACATGCAAGCCCAGTTTTCGAACAGCCAGGCACCCATGAGGGTGCAGCACCCATGTTTACCCCTGTCTCTGTGCAACCTGGCCAGCCCAGCCTGTAACCAAATTCGTCACAATTTCAATGTCATCAGAAAACAACAATCCAGCAGCCTGCATGCTGCTTCATACATGCCCCCATCCCCTAAAGGGGCTTTGCTACTTTACATTGGGATGACGGTCACAGCCATTGGCCCTGCGATACCACGCGAATAAATAAACGACAGATTTGTGCTAACCAGTATAATGAACCCCTTACCATAGTGAAAATGATCCACTGTCTCAAAATGAACAACGCCAAATTTACCTGCGCAAGAGAAAAAAAACTTGACAGAAATAAAGAGGCATATGCTAGAGCAGAGCCAGTTTAGAAAATTTTAGCAGCATTTAGTGGACAAATTTTCGGCAATGCACAACTCGTGTTTACCCAAATAGGTTCCTACAAGATGAATAAACTAGAGACAATTGCGAAGATATCAAGCGAGAAAATGAGCATTCCGCGACGGCTGCAACAAAAAACGATAATGCACAGAGAATAGTATAAGTGCTTCACGGTAGGAAAATTCAATTATTCAACCAGAGCTATCCGACAATTACACGGGCCAATCACTTGTTGAGTGCACTCGATGGCCCAGCCAAGAGTGTAAACGAAACGCTCAACAGATCAAGGCGCACAAGCTGACGCTCTACTAATAACACCGCTAAAAGCAGGACATGAGCGCCCTTATCTGTTGCAATGAACCGGCTTGCCCGATCGTCCAGTCTAATCCGACGCAACGAAACAAGCCCGTGATTTCATTTAATAGCGGCCGTAAAAAACAGAAAACATACAGCCAAGCAGCCAGTCAGGTAACGAAGATCCCTCTGGTATGACGTAAGTTCAGATATACATTTGAAAAGTCTCCAGCGAAAACATACATCCAATGAAAACGCGCGAACCGTTACGTGAACACACTCACCGAGTTCTCTTCCGCTGGCGCCGGGGAATCGGTCCAACATGCGGACTTGATGGTCGTCCCGGGCTTGGGCGCTGGCGGCCTGGGTTCGAGCCCCAGCAGTTGTAAAGTTTTTTGTTACGAAGTGAATTCTTTACTGCCGAGTGTTTTCAAATATACGCATTATTTTTGTAAATAGGGGAAGTGTGATACCATTTAGGCCGGTTTATATGAATAAAGCTCAACTATAACGTGGTACAATCCCCCGAATAAGGCTGAACAATAATGCCGCACATTATCCTGTTGTCTGGTCCACAGAATATTGCACTGCCTGTGCACAAGTTGTTAGCACAAGAAGAGGAAGCATCATCGGCATCGCTGAGGACGGCAGGTGCCTTCTCTGCAGCATAGAGTTTCTCACTAGCTTACCTAGAGTGGAATATGGCGCTAGCATCAACGTGATTCGGCGGAAGCGCCCTACGCCTCTATGAGTGCCGCCATAGTGTATAGTTCGGCCGGAAGTTCGGCATGGCATGGCCGGCAATGACTTCGTGGCTCCGCAAACTGAGTTTTTGTTTAAAAAATTGCTGCCGAAAGTGCCGCTGTATTCTTTTGTTTTGTGTAAGGCACTGTGTTCGAGGACTTATGCTGCAAAACAAATTAGAGCGTTACAAAGAAAAGAAAAAAGTAGAAGTTCTTCCTTTGGCTCACACTGCCAGATACAGCGGGCCGTCTCGGATATATTTTTAAGTTATTACATTCTTCAAACTGGGTGAGGTTTTCTTTGATTTTTTTGTAATATTTAGCTGAAAAAAAAATTATTTATATTTTCTAAAGCTGTGTTCTTGCTCCCTATAATTAGTCTCATTATCGTATGCTACGCGCCTTTGCAGGCGATGCAGCATTACAGATGCGGGAATGATCCCGTTGTATTTATTTGTTTTGTCAAAGCAGGTATAAATTAACCTAGAAGTGAAGCCTGTTACCGCAAGTAAGTCATCAAGTACGCGCGCAAAGCATTATAAAATTGCATGAATGCTTCAAATGGCAAATAAATACTGGCTTGTCGAGTTGCTATGTATGTTGCCCCACTGCGCCTGCCAAGGCAGTGCATGCTTCAAGGAGTAAGTAAACGCAGCGGCGGCGACGAGGGATTCGAAAATCGTAATTGAATGTGTGCAGAAAACGGATAGTGTGGGCTAGCGTAGCTTATTTTGTGGCGGTAGTGTGGACGGCGGCGGCAATCGGTATGATGCGGTATATAACAGGCCGCTGGGACCCTCGCTCGCTTTTTGCTGGCCAGAAGCAGCCTACAAGCGAGCGGCAGCGGTGATACAGTGAACTGTAGCGACGAGCGACGACGACAGAGTACATTGACGGCAGTGTATTATTTTTTTTTCGCTTGTCGCTGTCACCCAGTGCACTCTGCTGTTGTACCTTTTGAGTTACGTTTTCGGCGTCGCTTGACGCCGTCACTGCATGTGGTAACCCCTTCATCTTAAGACACTCGCCGCTAACGCGAGCACATGTGTTAAGTGCTAATCACGCTGTTATTTAGACATATCTGTGATAGCCATTGAATGCCAGAAAGTGGCATCCCGAAAACGGTAAAGCATACCGAAAACAGAACTAACACGCACTTCCGAGCCGAGAAGCCTAATCCATAGCCTTTTGTACTAGCCACTCCCTGCCAATCCGATTCGCACACTACCCACAATTCCCATGTCGGCGTGCGATCGCAGCGACACTTTTCGCTCTAGGTAATATTGAGAAACTCTATGCTCTGCAGAACGCGCCTCGACATCGGCTCACTGCCCCGCTGTGTCGCCACTGTCTTATTCAGCATGCCCAGGACCATATTCTGCGGGGCTGCCCCCCCCCCCCCCCCTCCCAACCCTACACTGCAAAGTGGCTGGCCATTGCTGCGAATCTCCGATAACAATAGAAACTGGCGGCCCACATCATCAGAGCCCTCAGCGGCTCTCTGGACAGAGGCGGCTGGTTCATCCCCACCATTCCGTGACAAAAAAAGTTTCTATCCATACATCTACTGTTATGATACTAACCTGTATTCTCTCTTTATGGCGCTTTTAAGAAGACGAGAGAGGGAAAGCAGCAGGTGACGACAGAGTAGCCGGGGATCTCCTAAACGATGAAGGAAACAGAAAAACTTGAAGTGATGAATGGCTCACAACTTTAAAGGTTCACTTGCTCGAAAAGCGCCTAGTCTAATTCCCGAGAAAGGTGCTTGTTTTTAACAATTACCGACCCACCAATGTACTGTGCGTTGTATACAACAGATACTACGTTGGTTAATCTGTAAGTTTTCTTGCAATGTATTAGCTAACCGCATAAGTAACACGCAATATTTCCGACAACTGAGAAAACAGGCTGAATATAGGAAAGGTCACTTAACAATAGATTTCATTCATGTCATCAATCGGTTAATAACGGAATAGGCGGTGTAAAAAAATGTGCGAAAATGTAGAGAATTGCATACTAATCGGCAGCCTTCTTCCACTATTTGTCTTCGTTGCGATTTTTTATACCCACATTTTGTAATGAGCAGCCAAATACGTTGAGTAGTTTTACTGCCTTAACGTTTTGCCTTTTTTTTTTGCCCGCGATGTCCATTTACGCTATTATAGCATTGAACTCCCTCAACCACGTCAATATTGAATTTTTGTGCAGATAAAGACCGTAGTGCAGAGATCTTCCGTTGTCCCTAAATTTTTATTCGTGTTTCCCATGTTTTTTTTCGGGATATTTAGTTTCGTCGTTGGTTTCTGGGAGAGATGCGTATTTTAGACTTCGTTAGCACATTCTTGTAAAAATTATTTTTTGTCTTTCGTATTTTTTTGGCTTTTCAAAATTCCTCTTGACCTATGATTCCATATACGCTATTATAAGGATTAAATGGGTTACATCCACCAATTTTTATTTCTTGTCCAAATTCAGGTCGGTCCCCTGTCGCTGTTTTCTTCATATTTGCAATGTGCCTTTCAGGGCTGTTTTAAAATATAGTATTTATTTTTACGGTCGAAGCCCCGTAAGGTCCGAGGCTGTTGGCGTCTCCTGTCATCATCGAAAGCATCGTCTCATGTAGGCAAGCTACTAAACCACCGGGACACTCGTTTATGCCTCGCGCTGGTGCGCTTCGTAACGCGTTCTAAAAAGACACCGGGACACTCGTTCACTTCTCGTGCTAGAGAGCTTCGTGCTCCAAAGACAAGAGACCCCCCCCCCCCCAACGGTTTCATCTCCGCGGGCAAAAACGCCAAAGCGCCAAGAGTACACGTATACACTGCACGCTTCGCACCTCCCCAGGTTTCACGTTAGTGGAGATGGCCCGGGATTTTCTAAAGATGTATAAGGTGCGTATTTCTTATTTTTTGTAGTTCTTTTCGTAAAATCTTTATTTTTCTTTTTTCAGTATTTTTCGTTTTTCAAAATTCATTTGGCGCTAATATAACGATTAAATGCGTTACTTCCGTCTGTGCAAATGCAGTGCAAATTGCTGTAAATTACGAAACATCCTTCGCTTAAGTATACACCGACCCCGTAATGGTAGCACTGAGAAAACAGGCAATAGCGGAGATTTACATAAAGCTCCGGAAGGACATTTACATGGTAGGCACGGGTAGAATAATCGTTGATAATAAGAGCGAAAAGTTCCTTATCAGGAAAGGCGTTCCACGAGGTCGCAGAACCTCCCAAAAATTTAGATGATGTCTGGAGGATTTTTTTAGAAAGCTTGATCGGGAGAGGTCAGGGATAAGAGCGAAAAATGAGAACATTTGAGCCACTTGAGATTTGTGGGCAGCACTTACTTGTTCAGTGAGTCTGGAGAATGCCTGCAAAAATGCTTGAAGAACTGCTCCCAGAAACCTCCCTTCTAGGGGTAAACATTAACCGGAAGAGACCGGAAGTAATAATAAGCAGACATGCAGAGAGCCTCAGCCTATGCCTAGAGAATCAGATAGTAGAAGTGGACGAATACCACTTTCCTTAAGAAGTAAGCAGTGCGGGTATCAACCGCGAGAAATGAGGCGTAGAAGTAGTACGGGCTGGGATACATTCGGCAAGCACCCTCGAACAATGAACAACAGGCAACGTCTACAATTGATAATAGGGGGAATATAACCAATGCGTACTGCCGTATGGTGACTTGTGGAGTGAAGATTTGGCGGAATACATCATAGCACAAGTAGATTTGGGCCAAGCTTGTAATGCGGCGAACCGATAACAGCTGGACCTTCCAGACAAATGAGTGTCTATCGAGGTGGGCCATTACAAGTTGGCGAAGGTAAATATTTCTATCAAGAGATTAAATAATGAAAGTATAGGCTAAGCTGTCGCAGTGGTGAAAGGTAAATGCAGTCGAACCTCGTTAGTTCGAACACGAAGAGTGTCGGAAATCTGTTGAAATTAAAAGACGTTCAAAATTACGAAAGTTATTTAAATACAGATAACTTTGCCGGGACCGCAGCGTCAGTTCGAATTAAACGAGTTGGAATTAACAGGGTTCGACTGTAGTATTGACGTTAATCCAAAGAAACCCGAAGCAATTTTATATTGTGCAAAAAATAAAAAGTTCATTCCCCATCATCTGTTACGTTCCCAACATCAGCAAACCGAATTTGTTTCCGAACTACACCGTGTTCATTCCCCATTACCTGTTACGTTTCCAACATCAGCAAACAGAATTTGTTTCCGAACTACACCGTGTTCCGAACACAAGATTTCAGGGTGTACTTTTCTTCTAACTTGAGCTGTGATTCTTTCTGTGATATTTCTGTCTAAAGCTATGTGCAGTTACACCTGTCTTGTCGCCCTGCCGTTCCATACTCCCAGTATCAGCTAAACTTCAAGTGTGTTATGCTTTATTCTTGTCGAAACTAAATTATTATCACCTTGCGTGGGTGACCACAACCAAAATGAATACGAGTAGGCTTCCAGCAGTGTTGTACGAAACGGCGTTCCTGGAAGTAGTTCCTTTTTGGAGGAATGAAGGACGTCACCGTTCCATTAAGAGTCGTTCCTCAGGGCCGTAGCCAGAAATTTTTTCGGGGGGTTATGGATTTTGGGAAGGGGCAGTTTTGCTGAAAGCAACAGTAAGTATTGCTTACGTACGGCCTGGAAAAGATTTCGTGGGGGGGGGGGGGGGGGGTTTAACCCCCCCCTCTGGGTACGGCCCTGGGTGGAACTGTTACGGTAACTCGTTAGGTTTATGAAGGAACGGCAAGAACGGCGTTCCTCCTGCAAAGTTACATTGCTAGGATTTGGCCGTTTTTGATGCCGAGGCTCGAGTACAAAAATCCACAAGTCGCTGCTGTGTTTTGAACTTCCTACAAGCTGACCAATTTTCCCGCGCCCTACAGCGGAGCGTGCTTTCTCGAAAGTCAAAGGCAGAAGAAAAAAACTCCCACCTCCCCTCGCGGGAACCCCTGTGTAGATGCGACGCATAGGCGGAGCGGCGAAGGGAACGCGTTTTATAGCGCGCATAACGTTGAGGGGACTGCGTAAGCTGGTCCCAGTCGATGACGACGTTGGCGTACTTGTAAAGCGGCGTGGACTCTAGGTGTTTGAGCCAAGCGTGGATGTTGCTTCGCCGGAGGACGGCACACCGGTTATATGCGCAGCGCGCCCGAAGGAGAGGAAACCGCGGAAGAGAGAGTACTGCACATGCGCCGGCCCCAGCGCGTCTGCCGCGGCTATGACGCAACGTGCCGCGGCTATGACGCAACACAATCCAACATAATCCACTTTAATCCAATCCAAATCCAAATCCAATCCAACCGAATCCAAGCCAAGCCAAGCCAAGCCAAGCCAATCCAATCAAATCAAATCAAATCAAATCCAATCCAATGCCCCTCGCGAGAGAGTGTTCGTTATCGGAGAGGAGAGGGGGGGAGCGGCAGAGAGCGGCGGAGAGCGCAGCTCGCGCGGCGAGGAGAATGGCAGAGGGGTGGACAACGCCGACAACAACGACGACGACGCCGGAGGGACAAGGCGAGTGAATCAGATGCTCTGCATCTAATAACCACGCAGCGGGCCGCAGCTTGTGCTTGCTTTCATGCCGGTTGAGCTTACGCGGCGTTTGACGGGTGAATAGCGCAGCCGCGAGAATGCTTTGTACCTTTCATCGTTTGTCTGGAGAGGACAGGAAAGGTTGTCTAAGTCCGAGCGGCACTGCAGGTCCCTTATGAAACCACCGTATCTGTATATTGTCAGGGGTAACTACCGTATTAGTGTGCGCGAGCAGCGGGTGCGTTGCTGTCGGGGGAGTTGCACTCGCTGTGAGGTCATTCGAAGGGTCACCGGCTATCAATAGGGCTGGGCGCGCCGCAGTGTCTCGGGATGCAGTACTGCTGGAAGTTACAGTACGCACGCAGTTTCTCACGACGCGGTCTGTCGCCTATCTGGCGGGAATGAATCGACCGGAGTGCCAGGTCCTTTTGTATTGCACGCGTTCGGTTGACAAAGGACAGGAATTTCGTCATTGTTGGACATAATTTCGTGGCGGCGGTATGGACAATACCTAAGAGAGGCCGCCCGAACGTGGACGGCCAGCGTTTAGAGTTGCGTTAGTTCGTCGGTTTCAACCAGTGCTTTAATTTTTTATAGTGTAAATGTTTTTTTTTTACGCGCGTGATTAGACTCCGCGTGATTTCCTGTGCTTTTCCCTTATGCGTATTTGTAACCACAATAACTGATTTGTGCGTCGCGTCCACATATATGATATGGCTATCTTTGCTTCTTTCCTTTATCTACTACCCTGATTGTGTTCGGTGTACTTTGTAATTCTTGCCCGTAGATTTCATGTGGGACTACGCTGTTGACTTTTATTTTTTTTTCTTGTTATTGTCTTCCGACTTCAACTTGTATTGCGAACCTCGTAGCCATTACTTGTTCGGCTGTGTTTTGTTACTCCCAAGTTTGTGCTGTATGATCCACAAAGCTTCACTTTTGTAACCCCCTCACTCAATTCACTGCAAAGGGCTTGCAACGTATTTCAAATACACTGCAATTTTGAAATACCATTCATTAACCGCCTATGTATCGCTCCTTTCGACACAGTTTCTTATGGAAGAAATATAATTTTATTCCTGCATGTGAGTAACTTTCTATTTACATATCTGAAACGCAGTAACCTTCCTGCGCATTTATTTGTAAGGCCAAAGGGGGAAGTGCCATATGTGTTTCACCCATAATAAAAGAGCACCAAAACCGCAGTTAGACATGTCTGGAGTTCGTCCGGTGCTCCCTGAAAAAAATTCTGTTAGAAGCGTTTCTGTGGATTCTTTTTATCTCCAGATAATTTGCTGCCGGCGGTGTTCCTATTCGTGTAATATACGTAGGTAGGTGTGAGTTTTAAAATTCTCACTTTATTTCACCTCAGAATTACCCAAAACCATATTTTTTGAAATGAAATGTAACGCTAATGTAACGACACGTTCCAATGTTCCAAGTGGAACTGGAACGCATTCCTTTCGCAATAAAGGAACTTGTAACGGGAACTCGTTTCAAAATTGGGAAGGAACGAGGAACGAGCTTTCGTTCCTGCTTTAGAAGGACGTGTACATCACTGGCTTCCAGTAAGGCAAAGACGAATGGTACGGTGCATTGGGAATCTCTAACGCATGTACACCATCAAAAATGCCTTTTTAACATAAGACATTTTTCATGTCGACCATATGTATTAATTGCGGTTGCTGTGCACCGTTTATTTCTATTGTGTTGCTGTAGTAAATTTTCTAAAATTTATTGCATGTTTATGGCATAAATGAGCAGATGCACGCACCCGTAACACTGACGTATGGATGGTACTGCATTTCTGTACAAACTATAAATTGCAATCTTGAACACACAATCTCCCGGTAACATTTAACAAATACAAGCAAACCACCAGTTTTGCTAAGAAACACTTGACTTGATTCCTTGTTCGATTGTAAGTGTGAGTATTGTTGCGGTTGTATTTTACCCCTTTCGTTGTGTTGTTTAATGTATTTCGAGGTGTTATGTTGTTCTAATTTTTATGTACCCATGTGCGAATACAGATAACATGTGCAAGATATACAGAAAGAGGTCCCATAGTCAGAGACTGTAAGGGGACCTCTTGTACAATGTAGAAGTGAGAATAATTGTGATGTACATAGCAGAGCGACAGAAATTTATTAAATTGCAATTGAGACAAATAAAGTATGAATATACGCTTGTAATCTCACAGAAACAATTGAAAACCAAGAAAAACACGGTTATTACAAAAACAAGTGATTACAGAACGCAACTAACAATGAACAAGAAACAATTAAGAAACAGAAAAACACGCTAGTTAGTTGACATGTAATGATTTTTTAACTTCTATTTAATTACATTCAGGGAACGGGATGCTTCAATGTCCAAAGTTAAGCTATTCCAAAAAGAAATTCCAGAAAAATAAACAGTTTGCGTGCCGTAATTAGTGCGAACTTTTGGCAAGAGAAAGTTATTGTTTAAGGCAAACCTTGTGACATTGCTATTTGAAAGAGTCGAAGTTCAGTGCGGAAGTTGATTGTTTGTAAATCTATACATATAAATACCAAGGTTATATTTAACAAGTTCGGTAACAGTTAATATATCGTTTTCGTGAAGTAATGACGTAGCGTTAGTGAGAAATGGGCTTGACGCGGCAATTCTTATTGCTTGGTTTTGAATTGTCTGAGCTGAAGTAAGATGAGTGGTGTATGTGTTACCCCATGAAATAATACAGTAAGAAATGTGTGAATGAACAAAAGAAAAATACAGTGATATTAGTGTTGAGGTATTGAAATAAGGGCGAGATTTAATCAGTATTCTAACGCCATACATGATTTTTTTCCTAATATATGCAATGTGTCGGTGGTATTTCAAGTTATGGTCGAGTTCAACGCCTAGGAATCTACAGCAGTCGCTTACACGGATGTAATTAAGAGCGATTTTAACGGGGGAGATAGAAGGTAAAGGTTTTTGTGGTGAAGACGATGTCTTAGACGCGTTAATTTGTAACATGTTATTACTGCACCACCGAGCCAGTTGTTACAGGTCAGAATTTAGTTTTTCAGTTAAGGACGTAACGCTACTACCGCAGTTAAAAATTGTGGTGTCGTCTGCGTATAATATACGAATAGATGAAGAGAGGCAATTCGGCAAATAATTAATATAGAGTAAAACCAAAAGGGGCCCCAATGGAGCCGTGAGGTACGCCAATGCTAGATAATTCGGTTGAGGAATACACATTTGAAATTACCACCTTTCGCGACACAGTCCAATTATCGCGACACAGTCCTCCCCTTGAGTACACGGTACACCCCTGATCTCGACGTTGTTGAGCCGTGAATATTGTTCCATTTCGGCTAGTTTCTTAGATATCATGCGGTTCTCAGACTTCAGTGATTTGTTTTCTGACGTCAAGGCAGCGTTGTCTTGCCTTAGTTCCTCAACAAGTTTTTCCGTGAATTTTGCGCTAGCAACAAGGTCATCTACCTCTGTCTTCATTTGCACCACATCGAAACCAGAATCGTGCAGCTTTAACAAAATCTTTGCGAACACCGATTCCACAAAAGTCTCAGTTTTTAGCTTCTCCTCGAGTTCTTCTACTTTCTTTGCCAGTTCAGCGTTCGTTGGCATTTTGGACTCAGGTAGAAGACACTTAGACAGGCTCAAAATGCGAACATCGGCAGCAGCGACAGCAAATGAGAAACGAAAAAATCGCAAATGGCGTGGAAACCAACCTGCAGTAAATTAATCTCGGTCAGTTGCTCAGTGCGCTGCCGCTGCTGACCGCGCCGGTCCTTTGTAGCGTTGCTCGACGATGCCGGTGCCGCCCAGTGGTGATGTCGCCGAAAACGCAGCCATGGGTACAGCTGCGCTGTCTCCGAAGGCGCCACGAGCAAGGTAGACCATGGCAGCAATCAGGGCATCCGGCGATGAAGCAGCACCCCGAGAAGCAAGCTTGGACGATCGGGCACCGGACGAAGTAACTGCAGTAACCGAGATTAGGTGATAATCTCGGTCAGTTGCTCAGTGCGCTGCCGCTGCGGCACGCTACGGTAATTTTGCGATATGTGTGCTTTAACTTTTGTACTTGTTTCAAATATTGTGCTGTCCAACAACTTTGTATCTTTTCAAGACTACGGGTTGTTTTTATGCGCTGTTCGCTGCGCATTGAAACGGTTCCCTGGCGTATGTCCAGCTACGGCAGTATAGCTTGTTGCTGGGGAACCATCCCGTGTTTCTGGAAATAAATGGAATTCAATTGAATTGAATAGGAATTCAGCGGTAAAAATGGGATTCGGACGTCGCAAGAATGGAGCGATTGGAAAGCCACCTTCTTGGAATGGACGCAGATAGGCTGTTTATGATTATGATCATATTCTGAGTGCATGTGCGAAACTGTGAGGCCAATGCATTTGACTCCACATCCCTACCATCTCCCGTGATAAGCGGCGAGGGAATCGTTTTTGGAGAAATAGAATTCTGAAGACGATGATGCGACATGATGTACGCACGTATGGAAAGATTTTTAGTTAGAGTCAGACACAGATTCTGTGGCATAAAGAATTGCAATACTCCCCAGTGGACAGTGTCAGATAAACGCCAACACCGCTCTGCCATACACAGAACCCCTTTGAAGTCGGCTTTACTGTTATAAAGATGTATTGCTTGGAAGATGTTTTTTAAGACGATAGTCTTCCTTGGGCTACTTGAACGGGAAAAATTTGGTCTGTCTGTCTGTATATCTGCCTGCCTGTCTGTCTGCCACTCGATTTAGCCAGCCGGCCAAAGTGAAACAGATGCTGCCCAATACCCAAATACTAATCTTAACGTCTACGTCCGGTGGGAAGGTTCATACTTGTCAACATTGTTGAACAAGAAGAAAACATTGCGCAAATAAGAGGCAAAAAAAAGAAAATCAATACATAAATTATATTTGCAGTATTCCTGTAATAAAAAAAATGGATGCTAGGTTTTTGCGATAGCAAATGTAATACGACATCAACTGCAGAAAACCGTTGCCTTCTGTTGCCAGCGCTCCTATAGCTCCTGGCGGCATTTAAGAAGAAATAACGGCAAACGCAACGAAAGGTTCCACTAAATAGGCTCCACGTTCCGCTTGGCACGCTTGTTGAGTAGGGCAATGTGGTTTTATAAACTTTGTAGGAGGGTGACGTGATTCACGCGCTTTTCTGCCGTACGGCAGCGCTGGAATCGACACACCCGACTTGGAGCAGTAAAACGCGATAAATTTAAATTGACTTGAGCAAACTTCTAGCGTGTTATCTTGGCAGTAACGAGACGGGAGAGGAACAGCATGAGAGGTGAGCAGCAAAGAGAAGGGAGACATTTAGTTGGCAGGGGCGCCAATCGACTGTCGTCTTTCGTCGACATTTGCAACGAGAGGCGTAGATACGCGGCCATTTATTGAGGCGCCTATAAGCAGTCTGATACTAAGGTAAAAATGCTAAATGCCTCCATTAGAGATGGAGGCATTTATGCAAAGCTAAATTAAGAGCCCCTTTCCTGTTTTCTTTTTGTGCCCAGATAGAAAGTCTAAGCACTGAAAAGTCAGTTACAAATACTTGTTTTCCTCATCTCCCAAAGAATTTAGCGGATAAAGGTGATTTTCAATTGCTCCCAGTGAGGACCGCTTTCCGAATACCGCGAGTAGCAGCGCTGCTGCCACTGCCAATGAACGGGCGGAATCGTGATCTGCTGTCATGAAGCTATATGCAACCTCTGCCTCTCAGTTCCTGAAGATAAGAAAGTCTCGTTTTGTTATCCGGCTGTCCACACGTGGCGACACATACGGGGCAAAGGCCTTAGTACAATCATTCACGCCAGACATCCCTTTGAGGCAGCGTTTCCAAACTATGCCGCCCGGGACGTTTAAACGGGGCACTGTCAAGATTGCATTCCGGAATAACTGTGCTGCTCCAGATGGCTGAGGCGAACTCTGAGGTTAGTTTCTGGTGTTATTCCGCGTTCTTTCATTAATCGCTATTTTTCCGATGATTTTTTCTCCTTTAAGAGCATAGGCAAATGCGAATGTGCACGGCAAAGGAAGGCTTCGAGCTACTTTTTAATTCCAAAGTTCTTGTAGGGTCGACCACAATAATTCTGCGCGCACTCCGAAGCAAGCCAAAAACAATGCTACACACCCCCTGTTCAATACATGCACGCAGTAACATTTTGGACAGCCCTTTATAAAACGACGAATCAACTCAAATATTCCAGTCAGTCAACAAGAACAAACGATGCCAAAGTGGGGAAAGACCTGCTAAACGTTTATGCTCTGAAGCCCAGCATATTGTTACATACGTGCAGATGTGTACAAGATAAGGCTTTATAAAGCTGCCAAACGTCAGGATCATTTCAGCCTGCCAAAAAGAACGAAAGGCGGAGAACGAACGATAGTACAGTGAAGAAGGAAGACGACGCGTGACGTCAGCTTGCGCCGTACCTGCGCAGTGGGGGGAGCGCGGCGCAGCAATGATGACGCATATAGGACGGGTATGGCGCAGATCGCGCAATAGTTTTTTAACGAAAATTATTTTTTGTATCGATACACAAAATCCAATTCCCCTAAAACGTACCTGAAGCTTACTTTGCTACCACCAAGGGATAGTAGCTCCGTGAAGTTTCCACAATCACACAATGTCGACAGCAGAAGTTTTCACCAAGGCTATCGCTGCGTCGATGTTCAGGTTCCATCTGACGCTGTGAATTTATGAGTGAGTGAGCGAGGTGATTTCGATCTCAACCTCAGTTGCGGGCAATGTGGAGCGTGGCTGACCTGGAGCCCTGAGCTGAGAGTTTAGTGCGTGGACTTTTCCACGCGTGGTCACAGTGTTTCCCTCCTCTTGCGACCTTCGTTAAGCACGACTTAATCGAGCCGGTTTCTAGATACGCGTCCGCCAAAGCTGTCATAAAGCTTGCGATGTCTGAACATAATATTTCTAAAACACCTCCTATTACGAATTTCATTCTACTTATGCTTTGTGCTCGTAGGAAATAACTATTGATTGCTATTTCCAGGGAGGACAAGATAACCCACCAGGTACGAACAAGGGTTACGAGGTATACCGTACCTCGGCAGATTCACTATAAAAGAAAAGAAATATTCAGGGCACTTAGCCCTCACTTCACTATGAGTCTCGTATTCACAGGGACGAAAATGAACGCAGGTATGACGTAGGCCACCTTTATGCCCCCCGAACAAGCCGTTGTGATTAGCATAAACACGGGCTCCATTCGTTCCATGCAACTAAAAAATGACGAATAAATCTAAATTAACGCCTTAATAAAGGTGTATAAACAAGTGATAGAATTACCAATTACCATGTACTATTATGCTTGGAAGTTCCCTTCAGCATAAAGTGGACGCCCCACAAGACTTGAAAAAAAAATTAATCCGCATTCCTCCCACTACCAAAGAAAATGCGCCCATAATTTCATGCGGAAAGAAGTCAAGACAGAGCACGAGCACTATACAAACGTTTCGGTAACCACAATAAACTACGGGAGAACATCTGTGTAGATTCTACCGGCTTCCACGACGGCGACTCTCGTCTCGGTACCACGGCAATTAGAGTTATCGACAACAATCTCCACGCGGGCCATAGATCCCACTCAAGGCGGGAAGATGGCCATAGCTCTACAGTAATAAATTCCACCCGAGCAAACACCATCATCAGCGACTCGAAGGCGGTGATAATTAACCTCGAGAAAGGCAGAAGTCCCCTCGCAGTCGCCGCCCTGATAGACAGGACCCACACTGAAATGAATGGAATGAATGAATTCATTGTGGCAGGGGGCCAAGAGGCCCTGCTGTGGGATATAGAAATGAAGGTAGGGGCAGATGGTTCAAATACAGCCTGTTCACGGCACTTCGTCGATCGTTCACTCCAGCACGTCAGGCCCGGTTACGCCCGTAGCGTAACCGCACGCACGCTGGCAGAAGGGGCGAATACACTCCTAGATGATGGTTGATACGGGAATCCATAAGGAGCCGTTCGGTATCCACGAAAGGTGCGCTTGAGGGGCCATCCCGAGAGGCAGTGACGATCCGCCATCGATGTTATGTTTAAAGTGCTCACTTCATTTCACCTCAGGGTTATCCGAGCCAATATGTTGCTCAAAATTCAAATGTACGTTAATGTAACAACACGTTCTAATGTTCGAGGTGTAACTGGAACGCGTTCCTTGCGCATGAAAGGAACTCGTAACGGGAAGTCCTTTCCGAATTGGGAAGGAACGAGGAGCTAGCTTTCGTTCCTGTTTTACTGGAACGTGTACAATACTGGGATGTTGGTGGCGAAGGTCATATTCAGTTTTCATAGTCAGTGATGACACCGAAAAGAAATTCCTTTTAGTATGAACGGTGGCTCATACTGCCTTACCGGGTAACGAACGGCTTGCGCAACCACTTGAGCTTTCGCCAGCCGAGCTAATTTAGCGACGACGCCTCCACTACCTCATCCCCATACTAGACATCACACGGAAATGAGGGACAAGCGCCCATTACTACATCGCGCAAAAACAGGTTAGATTATAGATCACTACAGGTTAGCCAGATGTTAATATCCACCAGCCCACCACACCTTTAGCAGAAGAGGCAGTCACGTGGCGATGGTTGCAGACAAACCGTTTTCCAAGATTGCTATCCAGTCCTTTATTCAAACATCTGCACTCTGTGAAACACTAGAGAAGACCTACTGCGAATGATATGGTCCTGCCATGAGCTACAAGAAAAGTACGCCTGACAATTATAGCCATGCAGATATTTCTGTACGCTTAAAACGCACAATATCACCACAACACAACAATGGGAGAATCTTGTGCTCAGCTCCACCCGGGAGCCCCAACTCACGGCAGTCCGGACGGCCAAAGCCGCTGCAAGGATACAAGAAAATCGGGAGATCGTCCAAGATGTCGTCCCTTCAAAACCGACTGCTGGAATGAAATAAAATCTTGTCTCTTTGGGAAACTTAGGTCTCCTTGGGTGCCTTGAACGTGAAAGCCCTACGGATTTTCTTAGCGAAACATGTCTAAGTCATGTGTACTGCCTGATGCCGCCTCAGTTGAACGACGACACATGTGGAGTAAGAAAAAGCTCACAGCGTTTCGCTCTCTAAGACGCATTCCTCGCTTCCTCTGCCGAAGTACTGGTGGAATATTTCGAGAATTAAACGAGTGTACGAAACTGTTCGAGCTTGATTTGAGGACGCAGCTAGTGAGGAAACCTGCCCACACCTCTCGGCACTTCGCTATATGCACGCCCAACATTTCACGCGGCTGCACTTTCGCGCCTACAGACATTAGATGTCCTAATCCAATTACATGTTCGAAATAACGCTATTTTCGTAGTAGTCATGCGAAACATGAATCGATGGCTGTTAGCTCGGAAGTCGTGAGAGGCTTAGGAAGTGCTTTTTTTTTTGTTTTTACATGGTACACATATCCAACTCCTCTTTCTATGATTCATACCCAAGTGGATGGCTGTAAATCGTGGATGCTGTACATAGCTAGGCGTCGGGACAATTCACTCGAAACAATGCAACACCAGAAGTGAAGAAAAAAAAAGCAAGAGAAAAACTAGATTTTTAACAGGAAAGTGTGCGTCGAAATAGTTGGTAGAAAACAGCCACAACAATGCGCTGTAATCGCACGAGATAAGTACTTTGTCCCGTCCCCTTCAGCACAGTGTCAGGGAGAGGGCCCAATTATCAAGTGCTCTCGACATTCCGATTAAATCACAAAAGAATCTCCAACTCAGCTGTGTTGATAACGTCTACACCCCCCCCCCCCCCCTTCATGAAGAAAAAATGATCTGCCTGGAATTCTGCTGGGTGAACAGGACTAAACGACGCCAAATAGGCATGGTAATTCATTTTGAGAGCGTTCCGGGGAATAAAGCGACAATACCTGAAAAGATTCCACGAGGACTCCAGGGTCTTAGAGATTCCACAAGGATTCTGAAGTGATTTTGAAGCTTCGGTTGTTGGACGCAAAGAAAACATTGGCTCAATTTAGCAGAAAGTTCTCGTCCCTTCGTTGTGATTTATTGTTTCTTAGTACTGTGTAAAATGCAGCGATTCTTTCGAGAATTAATAGCATATGATTTTAACAGTGATCACCGCTGACACCCACTTTTCAATCAAAGCTTTCAAGCTCTACCAGCCAATGGTTATTTCGTGGCGTGCGAGACAACGAACTCCCAACGCGTCGGAGGCGGCGGCGGAGGGAGGGAGGGAGGGGGGAGGAGGGTTTCACTCACGGAGCCATGGAGGAAGAAAATGCACGGAGCACACTAGAAATGGCGCGGC
Organism: Haemaphysalis longicornis; assembly: GCF_048455015.1. Taxonomy (NCBI): domain Eukaryota; kingdom Metazoa; phylum Arthropoda; class Arachnida; order Ixodida; family Ixodidae; genus Haemaphysalis; species Haemaphysalis longicornis. Next base: position 194,438,717 of record NW_027526295.1, on the reverse strand, counting down.
GGATTTACCCAGCGTTCCCCGCGCGAAGTGCCAGCTCGTCGGTGGCGCCGTCGGCGGTACGGCTTTGTCGTCTGCTTTAGCGACGATTATTTTGGGCTTGTTTTGGTGCAGCTCCGCGTCCATTGCGCGATGCGGTATGTGAGCTTTAGTAATTCCCATTTATACCGATTTAAACTAGATAGTTCCGCAAGTTTGCGAATTGCGAGAAAGCTAACTTTTATCATCGCTATTTATCAGATCCAGTTACTCCATTCGTCTTTTGTAATACCTGTTCAAACACAACCGAATTGGTCGTCAGCAATTTAGGAAACGCAGTCCCATTCGTGACAAGCAGTGCGCAGAAGGTGGCGTTTCTCTAGCGGCCAGATGTCTGTAAGTGGTCCCTACATTTTGTTCTCCCGCCTTGCAAACCAATCCTTAACGTATCTTTGCCGTACGACCACTTAATTCCGTTGGGTCGGGGTTACCCAGGAGGTGCTGTCGAACAAGTTATTCGCACGGCTTGATTAACTTGTTCGACAGCACCTCCTGGGTAACCCCGACCCAACGGAATTAAGTGGTCGTACGGCAAAGATACGTTAAGGATTGGTTTGCAAGGCGGGAGAACAAAATGTAGGGACCACTTACAGACATCTGGCCGCTAGAGAAACGCCACCTTCTGCGCACTGCTTGTCACGAATGGGACTGCGTTTCCTAAATTGCTGACGACCAATTCGGTTGTGTTTGAACAGGTATTACAAAAGACGAATGGAGTAACTGGATCTGATAAATAGCGACGATAAAAGTTAGCTTTCTCGCAATTCGCAAACTTGCGGAACTATCTAGTTTAAATCGGTATAAATGGGAATTACTAAAGCTCACATACCGAATTGTTTCGGTGTCTGCGTTTGTGTCGCGCGGTGGTGCAGCCCCACGATAGCACATCAGGATGGCTAGGTTCCGCTGTCTCCCCTTCCAAAGATGTTCCTCTCCATTTTCTTTGTCCCGACTCACGGCCAGGCTACAGCGGTGGCTTCCGCCGCTCTGCCCGGGCGTGGCCGACGCTGCTGCTGCGTTCGGGACACTTCCCCCGCGAATTCCAGGTAAAGGCTGGCATAATCTCTGGTTTCACTCTTTGTAGAGCCACGTGTGTGAATTCAAGTGACGTCACATGGGCAATTGTTGTGGGTGTCATTTAAAGCTTTGCTTTCCAACCACCTTCACAGTGTGGACTGGAGCCAACTCTTATGAGCAATCGGATAGAGGAAAGCCGGCGTTCGCCACAACGCAATAATTAGCCCCGCGCTTACTGCGCGTACACGCGCACAGCGGTTGAGCCAGCCGGACGGTCAAATGGGGTCGTATAATAACGATCCTTCTCCAAGCTAGACGCTCGAAGGCGACGCTTATTCAACCTCTTTCTTCGCCTAAATTACTGGCCTATGTACGACACTGTACTTGCCGTATGTACCCCATCGCAAGTCACGCCCGAACGCGAAGTCGATACAGGTGCCATAGCATTTATTCTCTGGAAAAGGGAGTTGAGTGGGCAGCCTGTATTCATCTGAGGCAGCAGAGCTAGCCGTCATACGTGAGAACTTTATCCACCAAGCCGATATAAATAAGGAAATAACGTTGGTTTAAGGAGCGAATTAATTAATGAAGGAATGCCTGGAAAGGCTGAACCAAGCCGTGTGTACTGGAGGAGGAACAGGAGGATGGCCGAGGTCTTCATCGGTTCTCAGGACGATTTCAGCGTACTGAAAGCAAAAATATTGACAGAATGGCAGCATACACACAAAACATGGACTTTGGGGGCAATTTTCAGTATATCTCCCCTCGAAAAAACTGGTTTCAAACCAGTCGTGAGAGAGAGAGAATGAACATTTATTGATGAGTGTAAGGGCTCACAACAGGACGCTCGTCCGGTGGAGGGCACCTCTATTTCGTTATACCCAAGCTGCGACTTTCCGTACATGCCCTCTTTGCCAGTCTTGCTGGTGTTCAAGGTCCGGAACAGTATTCAGAAGAATCATCAGCCACATTCAAAGTGACACAGAATCACAGTCGCAGTCAAAATTCCACACATACTCCTAGACGGTAGGCCTCAAAAAGGCTTCGACAAAGCCACTTGAGTCAGCACAGAATGGCCTAGAAGACGCGTATCCACGGAAACGATAGACCACTTAATGCGTCGCCTCTTACGCAATGTAACTTAGCCACAGAAAAGGTCCCCATTGTTGGATAATCCCGCTAGCGTTATCCAAACGACTGTTGATAAAATGTGCAATGGCCATAAGATCGCAGTGTTTCAATACTCTTTTTTTTTTCATGGAATTTCGAAGCGTTATCGGGAGCTTCGGACGCTGTCCTAAGGGGAGGGGAGCCGGAGCAGGCTTTGGTAAATAGATGGTGGGCCTTCTTGCCATGGAAATGGGGCTCGTTTCTCCCACCTGCCTTTAGTCGAGGTTGGGGCAACCTACAAAGCTCATTTTATCCTCACTGGTCATCTTTCTCCCATTGAGATACTGTCCAAAAACGAGGTTTCAACTACCTGTGTCTGTAATCGCCTTTTGAACTCGCTGCTTCTACCTTCCCTACTGTTCGGTCCGTGCAGGTGCGTGCCTCGCATGCAGGTAAAATGCACGCGGCGATTTCCATTTTTACTTCTTGCAAGAAATTCTTTGAAACCAACCAAGTCGGCTGCTGCAGGGTCACCGCGTGTGAATCTCTCGAAAACCACCGTGCGAACCGAATCTGGCTGTTCGCTGTTGTCTCGGAAAGAAAATCAACGCGTACCACCGACGTTGTCTTTGTGAACGACTGTTTTCATGGACTCGCTGTTTTCGTTCACTGCGTGTGGTGGCTGTTCGGGACCTGGGAGTTATTTCTTCAAGATGCGCTCCGTTGGTGGCGATAAGAATCGCGCCGATTCTTATCGCCACCAACGGAGCGCAGGCCTCCGTAGCTGCAGGACTCCCTTTGTTTCGGGCGTCGTCCTTAAGTAAGCAGCGAGGCCAGCGACGGCACTGAGAAGAAAGCGCATCGGGCGTCCCCCTGCAGCCCCGGCGCGTGGCGGCCGGGGCAAGTGGAGGCGAGGACGCCACATTTTGCGAAGTAACTGACCAAGGCGGGGTCTTTCATGGGACGAAATGCCGTAACGGAGTCACAGCTACGTGAAGAGGGCAAAGCCTGGCGAGGGGGAGAACAAGCGCAAAGCACACAGGCAACAATCTGAGAGAATGATTGAACGGGACGCTTATACAGTGGTATTCATTGAAAAGTTTAGCGGTCGATTTCTTCGCTTAGAAACACTATAAATGGCAACGGTCATGGCCGCTGCGCCCGCACGCCGAAAAAAAAAAAAAGCACTGGCGTGCGTAGTCTGCCCGGTTTCAACCCGATTCTCAACGGCGGTGTCAACAGAGATGTTATTAATAGCACTCACATTGGACTCGAGGCATTACTTTGCGTTCGTTGAAGTAGAGTTTGGAACGTCCAACAGAAATCATGCGCAGACAAGTACCGCCATCCCGCGAAGCCCGACATAACCGGTGATGGCGCACTCACATGGTTGCCTACACGCGTGCCTCGCCAGTGAATACAAGCTATAGACAAAGTTTTTCTAAACTACAGAGTCAGGTGGCAATTTTTATACATGTCGACATTGTTGAACAAAGAGGAGCATTAAGCATATTTGAGGCAAGACATCAACATATAAGTGGTATTTTTATTGTTCTTTCAATTAAAAACGACTGCTTGGTTTTGGTGATATAAAAAATACGCGGTGAATAAATAAACAGACCTCCCCCTTGGTAATGTTTGAAGCAGCGGAACACGGCAGAAAACTGCTGTGGCAGGTGCTGAAACTCCAGGGTTTACATGACGAGTTAGTACTGTTATTTATAGCAATCTATAAAAATAGAGTGCACGTGACATGGGAAATGCAGAAATGCGCAGAGCATGCCAACACCCAGCGGGGACTGAAACAGGGACGCCCTTGAGCGCAATACGGTTCATGCTTTACATGGTGGGGTTAGAAAAGAACCTGGAAGCAAGTCAATAAGGCTTCAACCTATAGCACATATGTGGCAAGGGGAAGTGGTACAGCAGCGTATTTCAAAATTGTTATACGCAGACGACATTATTCTTTTAGCTGTTAACCAGAGCGATATGCAACGGCTCATAAATATTAGTGGCCAGGAAGCCACAGACCTCGGGTTAAATTTTAGCACTGAGAAATCGGGAATAATGGTTTTCAATTACCCTTGTCCTGACGCAGTGTCAATTCAGCATGACGAATTACCTAGAGTCAAGGAAAACAAATATTTGGGAGTGTGGATAAATGAAGGAGACAACTACTTAGGAACTCACTAGAAGCAACTTTAAAAAAAAGCGATACGCAGCTGTAATGAAGCATGGAGATCTGTGGGGATATAACAAATATGAAGTAGTGAGAGGAATGTGGAAAGGAGTAATGGTTCCGGGACTCACATTTGCGGATGCAGTACTCTGCCTAAAATCAGACGCTCTATCATGCCTTGAAGTGAACCAGAGAACGCTAGGCGGTGTGGCCTGAGGAGTGCATGGTAAGACAACTAACGAAATAGGGCAGGGAAATATGTGCTGGGTGTCTTTGAAGTTGGAGAAGCTCAGAGTAAAATATGGTTTGAGGGGAAGTTGAGAACAATAGATCAACGTATACGTACAGAGCTACGGTTCTTAGGTACCTATACATGAAAAGCGAGGGCGCTCAGTGGCTAAGGAAGACCAGAAGGATAACGATGAAATACGGAAAGACAACCAATGAAACCAAAAAAGAAGCAAGGCAGATAGAAACAAATAAATGGAGAGAAAAAAATGGAATCCAAACGTCGTTAGAGATGTACAGGGAAGAAAAATTGGACATCAGAAAGAAAATTTGCTGCGATCATTCCAAAGGCAGTGCTTTGCTTGAGAACTAAGAGCTTTGTGGGGAAGTATACACGAAATGATGGGGTATGCCTGGTCTGCGGAAAAGAAACAGAAACTATGCGGCCCATATTGTTGGAATGTGGGTGTATCCATACAAATGTACATGAGGGAAATGTTCGGCTTCCAGAAGCCCTAGGATTTAAGGTTAGCACAGAGAGAGTTAACTTCACGGCTATCGAGGCGACAAAAAGGAAATTAGAATGCTGATGGACGAAAAGCCGAGGGGCGAGTATTGCCTAGGACAGCTACCTACCACCTGCAAACCTGCAACAGAAAAAAGTATTTTGTGCCGGCCCTAAGAGCAGCGCTAGTATTAAACGCAAAGTACAAAACATATATATATATATATATATATATATATATATATATATATATATATATATATATATATATACACAGGGTGTCCCAACTATCATGCACCAAGATTTAAAAAACGAGAAATTGCGTAACTCGAAGAAAACCTAGTGCATAATGTTTGCAGTACTGTGAAGGAGTGGAGTGTAATTTTTTCATTAATAAAACTTAATTAAATAATTGTAATTAATTATCTAACTCGAGAAATACTGTCCTAATGACTAAGAGGTCAATGAGGCACTTGTAGGTAACCACGAGGGGCATCTAACTGCGCTATTTTCAGCGACGAACAAATTGCGTACTCATATATTCTGACTGATAAAGGAAACCCGCGAAATATGAAAAATACCACGTGACGACGCTTACGCGCGCATTGTGAAGCAGCGTCCCCAAACAAAGCTGATTGAAAGCAACTGCTTTGCGTGTTAGCCGCCCGAAGAGACAACGCATCACCTTGATAATAGCATGCATGGAACGAGCAGCAGCAGCAAGATTCGCGGGACGCGTGTGCAGATAAAAAACAAACTCGGTCGCGAATTCAAAAAAAAAAAAAATTCTTCTTTCTTTTTTTTTGTCTATTTCATTCTGGCTAAATCAGTGGCAGCCTGTTTGAGGGCGTTGCTTTACGGTGCGCGCGGAGGCGCCGTCGCGTGGTATTTTTCATATTTCACGGCTTTCCTTTATCAGTCAGAATAAATGTGTACGCAATTATTAGTTTATCGCCGAAAATACCGCAGTTAGATGCCACTCGTGGTTACCTACAAGTGCCTCATTGACACTTTAGTGATTAGGACAGTATTTCTCGAGTTATATATATATATAAATATATATATATATATATATATATATATATATATATATATATATATATATATATATATATATATATATATATATATATAGTAAGAAAATGAGGGGCTCGTTGAGGAAATACAGAAGATAGGTCGGCAGTCTACAACGCCAAAGGAGGCACTGGCTACCACCCTCAAGCGTCAGATACACTTCTAGTAAATATAAATAGCCCAGAAAGTGAAGGAGAACACAGTCGCCCAGATAGCCGAATCGGTAAGGCATTCGAGATCTAATCGAAAGGCGTGGGTTCAGTCCCCACTCTGGGCGCCTGTTTTTCTTTCTTTCCGTATATTAAAGAAAAATGTTAACTTCATTAACCGTAGTAAAAAAAAAGAGCCTAACCACAGCCCTATGCCTCCTTTGGCGTTGTAAACTGCCGACCTATCTTCTGTATTTCCTCAACGAGCCCCTCATCTTCTTACTATATTATTCTGCGAAAGCCTAGCGAGGGTCTCGGTTCTGGCAGCCTTGATGCCTAGGTAGCATAAGAGGGCTTCCCGCCAGTTACCCGCTCATGACAGGCTGTAGACGTTCGAGTCACGCCCCGGGGGTTGAAAAGAAGGTCCCCTTCGCCCCGTGTAGTCAGAGTGGCGCTGGCTACCACCCTCAAGCGTTAGATACACTTCTAGTAAATATAAATAGCCCAGAAAGTGAAGGAGAACACAGTCGCCCAGATAGCCGAATTGGTAAGGCATTCGAGATCCAATCGAAAGGCATGGGTTCGGTCCCCACTCTGGGCGCCTGTTTTTCTTTCTTTCTCTCCGTATATTAAAGAAAAATGTTAACTTCATTAACCGTAGTAAAAAAAAACAGCCTAACCACATCCCTATGCCTCCTTTGGCGTTGTAGACTGCCGATCTATCTTCTGTATATATATGTATATATATATATATATATATATATATATATATATATATATATATATATATATATATATATATATATATATATATATATATATCAAAGTTGCAGTCCTTATTACCAGTGCTGTTTGGCGTTTTAACAGTGTTTTATAGTGCCGAATGAGGTATGATTGCCTTTTTTTATGCAGGAATAAATAATACAAAATTCAAGTCGAGAAAAAATGCGCCGTTTTTTCCGGAAGCGGGAATGAGGCACATAAAGGGGCCCATAAAGCGGTGCAGAAATTTTTCGCAAAGGCCAGGAATTCGAACAGGAGTCCAAAGAAGCACCTCTTCTCCCGGTCGAAAGCGAACAGGGCGATGGGAGGAGTCGTACCGAACTTTGCGGAGTTCCTGATTATATATATATATATATATATATATATATATATATATATATATATATATATATATATATATATATATATATATATATATATATATATATATATATATATATATATATATATATATATATATATATATATATATAGGGAGTAGTAGAACTTTGAAGATGGTAGAGAACACAAGAGAAGAAAAACCTCGAACAAGGTAAAAGCACGATTGTGGCCTACGTTTCAGCAAAGAGAACTTGCTTTCCTCAGGGCCTGTTGGATGAAGTGCACGTAAAACTTGAATTAATCTTGTGGACATAATTACTGGCTGTGCTTTTTACAACGCAGTCTGTTTGCAGGTGCCTACAAGTCTTGCATCTGGGGTGGGAGCAGCTGGCTATGACTGGTTGCTTTGAAGGCCCTGTTTTAGCATGCACTAAAATATCTTTTAGATTCCTGTTTCTCCGGTAGGTAACCCTTGGGGCTTCCGGGAAAGTCTTTTTAAGTCGGTCGTTACTGGCTAAAATGGGGTAGTACTTCCGCAGTATATTGTTTACGTTTGGGAGGGCGTTTGAAAATTTAGTTATTAGGGCAGGTGGCCTGGCGCTTTCGTTTTGCCGCTGTTTCTTGAGAACGTCATCTCTTTTGAGATTAGACACACGTTGGTACGCCTGATGGAGCGAGCTTTCGGGGTGGTTCCTGTTCATAAGGGTGGCCTTTAGTTCGTCTAGGTGCTCTACGTAGTCACTGTCATCACTGCATACTCTTCTAAGCCTGGTGGCTTGTCCTGGTGGCTTGTCCTGAGGAAAGCAAGTTCTCTTTGCTGAAACGTAGGCCACAATCGTGCTTTTACCTTGTTCGAAGTTTTTCTTCTCTCTTATATATATATATATATATGGAGAGAGAGAGAGAGAGAGAGAGAGAGAGAGAGAGAGAGAGAGAGAGAGAGAGAGAGAGAGAATATCCTTAACCTAAATACCCGAGAAAGTGGACGGGAAACAGCCCCGCCGGTAGCGTAGTGGTCATTGGACCAGACGCGTTTTCTAGAGGTCGTGGGTTCGGATCCTGGGTTCTGTTGGCCGATTCCTGTGTCATAGGCATGGCCAGGCGTGCTAAACGGCGACCCGAGCGGAGCTCCAGGAGTGTGAACGGAGAGGTACACAGCGGGACCGAGACGCGCCCTCCACCACTTGAGAGACAAGGGCTAGCAACGGCGTTTACTGAGGCGTTCGAGCCGCAAGCACCGCAGAACACACGATGATGATGATCATGTCCGTAGAAGATGATGGAACAGTGCCGCATGGCTGGTGCTGATGAGTATGTACAGATGAAGACGAGGTGCGGGAATTGTCCTCTGGAGTTCTCCACCGCCGGGAGTGTGGTCGAGAATGCTTACAATATATATATATATATTATATATATATATATATATATATATATATATATATATATATATATATATATATATATAGCGAATCAAAAATGGGAAATGAGGGGCTCAGTGAATTAAGACAGAATAAGTGTTGGCAGTCAAGAAAACCTCAGAAAGCAAAGGGGGGAATACGTTAGGTCATAGAAAGATATGAAGAATTTTTTGAGTCAGAAAGAAAGTGTTGAAAAAATGCCCCCCGGGTGGGATCCGAAACCACGACCTCCAGAATACCGGTCTGGTGCGATAATCACTACGCTACCGGCGGGGCTGTTTCCCAGCCACCATCTCGGGTATTTATGTTAAGGTATTTTTGGTTTCCTGCACTTGGGGGTGGGTAGCCAGTGGCACTCGGACTACTCGTTCGGGGTGAAGGGACCCTTGACCCTGCGGGCATGTTTTTCCCCAGTTATATATATATATATATATATATATATATATATATATATATATATATATATATATATATTACTGGGGAAAAACATGCCGGCAGGGTGGGATCCAAACCCGCGGTATTCTGGAGGTCGTGGGTTCGGATCCCACGATGTGGCGTCGCCGCAGCATTTTGGCGTTCAACAGTTCCAGAAAAGCCACGCCAAAACGCTGTCCTCCTTAGGTTCGTAGTAGGTGAGCGGGGTAAGGACGGCGTAGCAATGACGAAACCCAGACACGGCGCGGCGTTTACCTTCTCCCCCAACTCCGTCCCCTGTTCTCCTTTAGCGATGACAGCGGGATGAAGAATTCTCGTGGAACGGGATCCTCACAGCATCCTCCTCGACAATGTCCGTTAGCAAGAGCCCTTGCCTGGTATGGCCGAGACGGGGGGAGCCCAAATGAGAGAATGCCTGGTATGGCCGCGAGTGAGCTGGGAAAGAGGGCGTCGGGGAGGAGGATAAGGTCACCTGGCCGTCATTTCTGCGACGTTGACACCCCCAAGGCCGTTGCTCTAAAGTTATTTACAGCTTTGTTCAAAGAGCGAGCGATGTTGCCGCTGATTCGGTGCAGATAGTGTCACTGGATAAGGTTACAGAGTATCGGCACTCTCTTCTGCTATTGTTCCGTGCCGCCGCCGTGATCATTGGTCAGTTTGCATCACGTGACATTTGTTTACACTGTGACGGTTCGTGGGCACCGCCATTTTGTTGTTTATGCGTTTTCTGTCGGTCAACTGTGGAAGTCTCAGCATGTCCTTCCTGCTCTGCGGCTGCGCGCGGCTGGCGTCGTTCCGAACGGGAATCAAAGTTATCGCGCTTAGCAGCATTTCTAGCTGCAAAAGTGTGTCCGAAGATGCCGTGTTGCTGCGTCTTCGGCAGTGTTTTTTGCAAATGACCTCGTCAATGTTAGCAGTGAGGCCGGGGAAGCGGCAATCTGGCAACACTGATAATAAACGCCAAAATGGCCGCCTTTGATCACTTGCGTGCCGCATAGGCGGTACTCTGTATCTTATCTAGTGACACTAGGTGAAGACTGGTCATCGGCGGCGCTAATTTTCGTGTCCGAATTCCTCAGGTTCCTCGAGTTTAATTAGATGAGTGATTGTGCATCCGAAGGCGTTTGAATGCCATGCCTTATTTGGGGTGTTGTGTGCAAGCGAGAGGTATAAGCATGCAAAGCGAAGGTCAGCGAAGCTTCAGATGATGCTATGCGCATACAATGCATGGTGACGCTTATTTTTGTGCAAACAAGGAGACAACACAGAACCATCGCCGGGCAGTCAATCATTTCTGCTGCCCCCTTGTTGATATATTTAAGCGAAATTTTCGGAAGCAATCAGTACGATGGACTCACAAAGGAATTTTGCAACGTGCGACTTCGAAGGCGTTACAAATACTACTCCCTATCTGCTCTCTAGAAGCTGCCTTTAAATCAAAACTAACGAAGTTCGCTTCGGAAGAACGCAGGGACGGGTGTCCTTCAACCTGTTGAAATTATTGCTCTGCAATGTATAGATATTCAGATACGGAGCTTTTTCAACCTCAGGACCAGTTGAATAAGACTGCCAACAGATATTGAACTCCCAGTAAGAGAAATAATTACAGAGCTTAGTTCACATTGTGTGCGCTTCTAATTTGTTCACCTTAGGGGAGGGTCAATGAGAAACGACACTGACTGAGCAAATGAAAACAAAAGGGAAGCTGCAGATTATGGAGGACGTTCTTTACTTCAAAGTGTTTTTTATCGCAGAATGTTATCTGTGCATTGTTGCAGCGAAAGATCTGCCCACACGTATGTACGTCAGACCAAATGTTTTTCAGCTCGGTACGCCCTCCGTGCTGGCGTACCGGTTATAGCCAAAAGCAGGACTAACTGCTAATGAGTTAGGCTCCTGCACGCGCCTCTTATGAATCCCACCCAGGCCGCTAGTATATGCGCTCTTTGGAAGGGAAACTTTGTGATCGCACTCTGTTATCGGAACCTTTCCTAGTTGCTTCACACAGAAATTAGCCCAGTTATTTCTTTTTCTGTGTGACTTTGCCGGATTTCAGTGCCTAATTATAGTCTCCAACGCAATTTTATTTCTTCTTCTACTTCCTTTTTTTTTCTCCCGCTGCGCTACATTCTCCCCGATAAGAGTTCTCACTGCGTTGATCAGCCAGGGTACGCCCATGCGCAAAATCAGCCGTAAAGAAATCGCATACCTCGTCTTGAATGAACTTTCATTAAAGGAGCCATAAGGACAAAATACATGTTGGGTTTATTAGAAAGAACTAGGATTCAGTATCTCACTCAGCTCCATTACAGCCACAAAAGATGTTTTTTAACGAAGAAAAAGCAAGAAGTATTTAAAAACTTTCAAATTTTGCGCCACATGTAGTGACGTTTTATGAGCAAGAATGACGTCATACGGGCCAACAATAAAACATATTTTTCAGTGCGTTAACTGCACGTTAGCTTTCAAGCGATTCGGTTAACTGGAACTAGAGGCCCCATTACAGACGTCCAGTCATGTGTCGTCGCGACAGGTCAGTTAGGCGGCCACCAATCGCACAAACAAGGTTCCGTGACGTCATAGAAAAGTTGCCGGAAATTGTCTAGGGGGTCGCGACTGCTCCACACATTTTCTTTAATATCTCCGTTATTTGTTCGAATATTGCGATGATATTGGTATCATTGTTATCGGGACTAAGGCGTATTTTTAATAAACCCAACTTGTATTTTGTCTTCATGGCTCCTTTAAATGGGAGCGCCGACCGGGGTAACATAGCTCCGCATTCTCGAAGAGCCACATTTGCCGTCTTCCTCTGCGTAAACCATTTCATTTACGCTTCAGCCGATAACTCTACTTTGAGTCGAATTCCAAACACATGACATCGTGAAAAAAGGATCTCGCTCCGGCAGCGCAGGTGTGGTCGTCTCGGGAGGTAGGTTTACATTTTCTCGAAAGCACTGACACCAAGCGCCATCAAGTGGCAGGTCTTTGAACGTGTACACATTCTTTTCAATTGTAAGCCCCGGGTTTTACTCTCGACTTCGAGAACTTTCTGTTAATTTGACCTATTGCTTTGCGTAAGCTTACGGCGACGCATGCACGTAAAAATCTGACAAGACGCTGCCTATTTTGACGCTCAGCTTACACAAATCACCGCCAAGCCATTTGATATTGCGTACTTTAAATACGCACAGACGGTCATACGTTTAAGAAATGCGGTAGTTACCGCCAACAAAAAAGCCATTTTTTAGCTTAATTCAGCGTTGATACCACAAAGCAGTCTAGTGACGTTAGTCCCGATGTGAGCGAAGGTGCGTGTTGATTAACTGAACAATACACCAATGCATTTTTTTTCGTACCTATTTATTTCTCTTGTTTCATTTGGTAATCAAATTCAGCGCTCTGTTTTAAAGGGACACTGAATGCATTTGTAAACATTGTGCGATTACTTGCGAAAATTGAAGTCGGGAGTCCCCAGACCATGTTTTGGCCACTATGGGTGAGTATGCTCGAATTTCTTTAGTTAAAAATCTGTTCAAAAGTGCTGTCCTCCTCTCTGCATCTTCCTTGCTCTTTTCCTATGACGTGTCGTATGACACTTAAGTAGGCTTAGCTTGACTGCTCCTACTGAGTGGCTTGCAGACCCTCCGACAGTGTCAGTCGGAAGGCCGCCGGCGGGTCGTCGCAATTCGTTCGCTTAAGTCACGACAAGACTTGAGCACAGGAGAATGTGACTTTAGTTTGTTACCAGAAGGGTTTGCTGACGGGCCAGTTGGTACATTGTAACACTAATTTGTAGACTTTATCAAGATTAATAAAACTTATGATAAGTAGTTCCTACAGAAGCGCACATGCGACGCTTCCTAAGCAGCTGAGAACGCTGAAACTAAAACAAAATAAAATATGAACAGCCTATACGGCATATGCTTTATAGTTCCGCCCCGGCAACCTGCGGAGTACGGGCGAGTGGTCTGAAGCACTGAATCTAGTGCGTCGCAATAGCCAGGTTCGAATCCCCAATTGTGCTTTTCTCGTTCTCTTTTAAAGACGATAGTCTTTCTTGGGCTACTTAAACCCAGAAATTTTGGTCTGTCTGTATGTCTGTCTGTCTGTATGTCTGTCTGTGACTCGATTCAGCCACCCTGCCAAAGTAAAACAATGCCTGCGCAATAGTCTTATATAGTCATAGCTAAATGTGCCCGTCTAATTCCGGTGTAATGTTCATACTTGTCAATATTGTTGAAAAACAACAAGACATTACGCATATATAAGACAACAAATTAATACAGAAGTGATATTTGCAGCGTTCCTTTATAAAAAATCGTACATGTCTGATTTTGGCGAGATTAAATACTTCATCAACTCAAGAAAAAAATATCACTCCGCCGTCGCCTGCTGTCGCCCGCGCATTTAGCTTCAGGCGGCATTTGAAGAAATCAAGTGGCAACAGTTAGGAAAGGTTCCACTGGATATATTGCACGTTCTGCTTGGAACGCACGTGGACTAAGGAAACGGGGTTCTATAAACGTGAAAGTAGGGCGCCTGGATTCACGCGCGTCTTCGCCGTACGGCAGCGTTGGCATCGAGACACCCGGTTTGGAACAGTGGAACGCGGGAAATTTAAAATGATTTAAGCCCATGGCGTCTTTACATTGGGAGGAGCGCGACGCAAGAGGAACAACATGAGAGGTGAGCGGGAAAGCGAAGGGAGGCATTTACTTGGCAAAAGTAGATAAAGACTATCGTCTTTTGACGACATTTGCAACAAAAGGAGCAGATACGCGGCCAATTTTTTGTTTAGGCAATGCTCTCTGTAGCGCATTCAACATTTGGCTCTGAAACGTTCATTGCAAGTTGGCCTACTGCGTGCAGACTGACACTGACATGCTAGCGAGTTCTCGTTGGCGCAGTGTTGACATAAGCACCGATTTCTTGCGGGCACAGTGCCGGATCAGCCGATTCTTGGCCTGCGCGAACACGCCTCCTACGATACAGACACGAGCCAGGCAAGCTCCAAATGTGGGTGCAAAGCGCATCGCATTTGATAGTATCCGGCAACGCGAAGGGCGTTCAGCCGCTGCGTATGGTTCGGCTAGTGAATGTTACGATTCTAAGTTGTACTCGCAGGCTTATATGACCGATTCTACAGTCGCCAACGTGGAAGAACCGCGGCACGCCAATTTCTGAGATATCGAGAATTCCCAGCCAGCAATAGCGTCGGATACCAAGCATGTTGTTGAACGCAAGCGATACTGAAACTGGTTTGAACTTCAGTCCTGGACATCGTCCAATGATATTGCAACGCGAATACGTGTCACTGCTGTTAGTTGTTGCGGCCGCCGGCAACGTCGCATGGTACCATGTCTTCTTGCAGGCTTTATAAATTAAATACTCATTTATCGACCGGACAAACGATGAGAGGTTTGTTTATTGGAGCCAATCTATGCAATACAAACAAAAACAGAAGTTTCACGAACTACCTGCAATGTCCCTTTGATGATAACTTACAAGTTGCATTTGCGCTAATTGTCACTATCGTGGCCATAACCATTACCGATATCACAGCTTTTTTCCCAAGGAACTCGCGCTTAAGCTTTGCTTCGCTGGTTGTTAGAGGAAGGGCTGCAACAAATTGATGGTTCCGTCAGCGTGTCCATTAAATGAACGACGATGATGGTTTTGTTGTGCTGCAGCTTTTACATGGGCTGGTCCCGGCGACTTGCCTCAGCTAGCTTTACGGGAGAGAGAAACTCTGGCTGCGACTATATATATAAAGCAAAGGGGAGAATGGGGTAGGTCATTAAAACAGATGAAGAATTTATAGAAAGAAAGTGGAGAAAAAATGCCCGCCGGTTGGGATCCCAACCCACGACCTCCAGAATACGCGTCTGGTGCGATGACCACTACGCTACCAAGCACAGGAAACAAAATACCTCAACATAAATACCCGAGAAAGTGGACGGGAACCAGCCCCGCCTCCTCTTTCTTTGTCTTGCAAAATTCTTCATCTGTTTTAATGACCCACCGCATTTTCCCCCTTACCCGCCGTCGTGGCTCAGTGGCTAAGGCGTTGCGCTGCTGAGCACGAGGTCGCGGGTTCGATTCCCGGCCGTGGCGGCCGCTTTTCTGATGGAGGCGAAAAGCAAAAAATCCTGTGTGTACGAGATTTCGGCGTACGTTAAAGATCCCCAGGTGGTCAAAATTAATTCGGAGCCCTCCACTACGGCGCGCCTCATCGCCTGCGTTGCGTAGGCGCGTCAAACCCTACAATCAATCAATCAATTTTCCCCTTAGCTTTCCGAGACATTCTTGACTTCCAACCCTTATTTCTATATATATATATATATATATATATATATATATATATATATATATATATATATATATATATATATAAATTATATAGAGGAATATATATATATATATATATATATATATATATATATATATATACCGGTCTGGTGATCGCACCACACCGGTATTCTGGAGGTCGTGGGTTCGGATCCCACCTGGCGGGCATTTTTTCTCCACTTTCTTTCTTTCGAAATTCTTTATCTGTTTCAATGACCTACCACATCCTCCCCTTTGCTTTCCGAGGTTTTCTTGACTGCCAACCCTTATTTCATATATATATATATATATATATATATATATATATATATATATATATATATTGCCGCGAACCATACATTGGGTTTGTTTATTTGTGTTTTGCTTTTACCGCCCGGCTGCGCCGGTCTGTGTTATCTCTGCGCCAAGGGAAGCGCGTGTTCCATTCTTTCTTTCTGTGCCGCATGTGTTATCTGTTGTGATAGGGAGAGCATTCCGATCTAACGTGAACAGCCCAGAATAATCTTCTTGGATCTACTATGTTCTCGATGCGAATCGACGTTTCGAGAACCACGCGCGCCAAAAGATAAAAAGCCTGCAGTGCGGACGCCGGGGCATTCGATTCGACGTCACTCGCCTGTGCAAGTCACTTTGTTGACCGCTGCTTCGCTGCCTCTGTATTCTTTTGAGTTGTTAGGGGAGCACAAGTTCGCTCCAATAAACGTGTTTCTCATTCAACACCACTGCATCGTCCTTGTCTTCGTGACATCTGGTGGAGGTGCTGGGTACGCACCCTTCATTCCCACTACAACCTCGAAAAGCCGCCAAGCCAGTCCAACAAGAGCCAGCCCCCGCCTGCAAGATTTACCGCCCGAGTTCGGTCTTCTGCCAGAAGGGCCCAAGAGAAGGAACGCTGCAACCAACACCATGGTGCAAGAAACAACGTCGCCAATCATCCTGCAGCAGCCCCGAGAACCGCCATCGTTCCGGGGAGCCCCCGCTGAAGACCCCGAAGAATGGTTGGAGAAGTTGGAGCGCGTCCGCATCTTCAACAGGTGGGACGATGAAGAAACGTTCCGGCATGTCTTCTTTTACTTAGAAGATGCTGCTCGAACTTGGTTCGAGAACCATGAGAGCTCTTTGACCGACTGGACTCAATTCAAGAGGGAGTTCCTTAAGACCTTCACTACCGTGGTGAGAAAAGAGCGAGCTGCGCTTTTGCTTGAAACTCGAACGCAGCACCCCAACGAAGGAGTCGTGATTTTCGTTGAGGAGATGAAGCGACTTTTTCGTCGTGCGGACCCTGAAATGACCGAGGAAAAGAAGCTCAGGTTTCTAATGCGAGGAGTGAAGCAAGAGCTTTTTGCTTGTCTAGTCCGTAACCCTCCGAAGACAGTGGCCGAATTCGCGTCTGAGGCGGCCGCGATGGAGAAGACGCTAGAAATTCGAACCAGGCAGTACGACCGCCCTGTCAACGCGCTGTTCTCGGAGACCATCGGTGCTGCAAATGGAAGCTCCGATACATTGCGAGAAACCATCCGAGCAGTGGTCAGGGAGGAGCTTCGGAAGCTTTTTCCAACGACGCCGCAACCTCAAGTGGCTTCCCTGACCGACGTAATCCGAGAAGAAGTCCAAAACGCACTGGGAACTTCTACGCCGTCGGAAGCACCCCGCGAACCACAAGCCATGACCTACTCCTCGGCTGTTCGTCAACCCCGCCCTGCTCCAACCCGTCGTCAAGAGGCTGAGCCATACCGCCGTCCAACGCCGCCCGCCCGACGCCCTGTAGACCAATACCAGACGCCAAGGAAGACCGACGTGTGGCGAACGCCCGATAATCGCCCGCTGTGCTACCACTGCGGAGAGGCCGACCACATCTACCGTCGCTGTCCCTACAAGAGGCTCGGTTTGCGAGGGTTCTCCGTCGACGCCCCACGCCCCCGATACGGCCAGCGCCCTGCTGAGATCGAAGAATACCTCTCCAACACCAACCGAGGACCAGCCCGCTTCAACCGTTCACCGTCGCCCTACCCGTCTCAGTCACCAAACCGCCGCAGCACTGCTGACTTCTCACGTGGAAGGTCCCCCAGCCCACGCGGGGGAAACTAAAAGCAGCAACTTCGGGAGGTAAAGTTGCACAACGGCGGAAAAATGAAAACCCTCCAACGACGCAGCGACTCGCTGAAGACCATCATTCACGACATGCCCTCATCCCGACGACCCGACCTAGCCCTAACGAGACTCCTGAACACGACGACAGCTACACGGCGCGACGCGTACCCGACCTGACCAAGACGTCCGTTGAGAAGACGACGACAACGACGATGCACAGTGCCCGACCATCAACACGTACAAGCAGAGATACGACGCCCCGACGAACCCGCAACTCGAGGACGACTGCATCTGACGTCAAGGTGTCCATCGACGGCTTTGACGTAGTCGCCCTCGTAGACACGGGAGCTGACTATTCGGTAATGAGCGGACCATTTGCGTCTAAACTGAAGAAAGTTATGACCAGATGGGACGGTCCGCACATACGCACAGCAGGAGGCCACCTCGTGACGCCAAGTGGAACGTGCACATCGCGCGTCACCATAGACGGCACAACGTACCCTGCGGCGTTCGTCGTTCTGCCTAACTGCTCCCGCGACGTGATTCTCGGAATGGATTTTTTGACGGACAACGGCGCAATAATTGATCTGCAGACCAAGTCGATAACATTTTCCTCCAATCACTCCACGACGCCGCAGCCGAACCCCGATCACCGTGCTGCTGTCAGGATCGCCGACGATCACATCACCCTGCCACCCCGCGCAAGCTTGATGATCGCCGTCTACTGTGAGGATGCTGCTTCTGACATCGACGCCATCGTAGAGAGTGATCGAAGGTTGCTTCTCGACCGCGGTGTCTCCGTCGCAAGAGGCATTGCGCACTTTAAGCAACGCCAATCTCACGTTTTGGTCACTAATTTCACCGAAGAGTACCAGCATTTAAACAAGGGAGCTGCAATTGCGTTCCTCGAAGAAACGCAAGAAGCAAGTGATGTGATCGCAGTCGCCGACTTTGAACGCACACCCGTAGAAACATTCAAGCTCCCGCAGCCATTCGACGTGAATCCGGCGCTACCGCAAGAACAACGGAAAAAATTATTGGCTTTGCTGCGTCGCTATAGCGAATGTTTTTCGTCGAGCGCAAAACTACGTCAGACCCCTCTAGCGAAGCACCGAATAATAACCGAAGATGGAGCCCGACCTACCCGACAGTCACCGTACCGCGTCTCTTCACACGAACGGGAAGCCATCCGGACTCAAGTCGACGACATGCTGAGCGATGACATTATACAGCCATCGAAAAGCCCCTGGGCTGCGCCCGTCGTACTCGTAAAGAAAAAAGACGGCACATTAAGGTTTTGCGTTGACTACCGGCGACTGAACAAAATCACGAAAAAGGACGTGTACCCCCTACCCCGAATCGACGACGCCCTCGACCACCTCTGCCACGCGAAGTACTTCTCATCGATGGACCTGAAGACCGGCTACTGGCAAATTGAAGTGGACGAGAGAGACCGAGAGAAGACTGCATTTATAACCCCAGACGGCCTATACGAGTTCAAGGTGATGCCGTTTGGGCTGTGCACAGCACCAGCGACGTTTCAAAGAGTCATGGACACTGTGCTAGCTGGCCTTAAGTGGCACACCTGCCTCGTATACCTCGACGACGTAGTGGTATTCGCCCGGACTTTCGACGAACACCTTGCAAGGTTGGAGTCTGTACTCGAGGCCATTCGTACGTCGGGGTTGACGCTGAAGCCTGAAAAGTGCCGTTTCGCATACGGGGAACTCAAGTTCTTGGGCCACGTCGTCAACGCCGCGGGAGTCCTACCTGACCCGGCAAAAACTTCAGCTATCGCGAACTTCCCTAGGCCGAAAGACAAGAAGGGCGTGCGGAGATTTCTCGGGCTGTGCGCATACTACCGGCGCTTCGTCGCAAACTTCGCACGCATTGCAGAGCCACTCACGCGCTTGACGAAAGATAGCACCCCTTTCAGCTGGGAAAACGACCAAGAAAAAGCATTCGGCGAGCTGCAAAAACGCCTGCAAAGCCCGCCCGTGCTCACTCATTTCGACGGAAATGCCGAAACGGAAATGCATACGGACGCCAGTGATATAGGCTTGGGTGCCGTCCTTGTCCAAAAGCAAAGCGGCTGCGAAAGGGTAATCGCCTATGCTAGCCGTGGTCTGTCGAAGGAGGAGAAAAACTATTCTGCCTCTGAGAAAGAGTGCCTGGCTATTATATGGGCGATTTCAAAATTTCGCCCATACGTGTATGGAAGGCCATTCAAGGTTGTAACAGACCACCATGCGCTGTGTTGGCTCGCAAATTTGAAGGACCCCTCTGGCCGTCTTGGGCGGTGGAGCTTGCGCCTGCAGGAGTTCGACGTTACAGTCGTTTATAAATCCGGCAGGAAACACTCCGACGCCGACTGCCTGTCCCGCGCCCCCGTCGACCCACCACCACAAGACTCTGATGAAGACAGCGCGTTCTTCGGGATCGTGACGGAGAGCGACCTAGCCGCCCAGCAGCGTGCCGACCCCGACTTACGCGTCATAATCGAGTACCTCGAGGGATGCGACGTTGCCGTTCCTAGGACCTTCAAACGCAGCTTACCAGCATTCAGCCTGAGAAACTCCGTCCTTGTGAAGAAGAATTTCAGCCCCGGAACAAGAGCGAATTACCTTCTCGTCATCCCCGCGGACCTTCGTGACGAAATTTTGGAAGCGTGCCACGACGACCCGTCTTCCGGACATCTGGGCACAGCCCGCACTATCGGAAAAATCAAGGCGAGGTACTACTGGCCCGGCCTTACCTCTGACGTCACCCACTACGTCCGGAGCTGCCGTGACTGCCAGCGACGAAAAACGCCGCCGACAAGACCCGCCGGACTTCTGCAACCGATCGCCGTCCCATCGAGACCATTTCAACAGATTGGAATGGACCTTTTAGGCCCGTTCCCTACGTCACGATCACAGAACAAGTGGATTGTCGTAGCGACAGACTACATGACGCGCTACGCAGAGACCGCCGCTCTTCCGAGGGGGACTGCACAAGAAGTGGCGAAGTTCTTTATAAGCCAGGTTGTGCTGCGACATGGAGCCCCGGAAGTCCTAATAACAGACCGCGGAACGGCATTTACTGCGGAGCTGATGCAAGGAGTATTACGCTACAGCAACACGGATCACCGAAGAACGACGGCGTACCACCCCCAAACGAACGGACTAACAGAACGTCTGAACAAGACAATCGCAGATATGCTGTCAATGTACGTTGACGTTGAACATAAGACTTGGGACGAAGTGCTCCCGTATGTCACGTTTGCGTACAACACGGCTATCCAGGAGACGACACAGCTGACGCCGTTCGAGCTTGTCTACGGTAGAAGGCCGACTACGATGCTCGACGCCATGCTTCCGCACGTAGAAGACGACGACCTCAACGCCGACGTCCACGGATATCTTCAACGTGCGGAGGAGGCCCGCCAGCTCGCTCGAGTTCGTATAACGGACCAGCAGCTGGTGGATGCGGGCCGCTACAACCTCCGACGCCGAGACGCCGAGTACCAACCAGGGGATCGTGTGTGGGTTTGGACTCCCATCCGACGACGCGGACTCAGTGAGAAGCTCCTGCGAAGGTATTTCGGACCCTACCAGATTCTACGACGTGTTGGCCAACTTACCTACGAAGTGATCCCCGATGGTGACTCCGGCACATCACGACGACGCACGCGGCCTGAAGTCGTCCACGTGGTTCGCTTAAAACCTTTCTACGGACGATGACGAACTTTTATTTTCTTTTGTTCGGACTGTCGCTTATGTTAGCATCGGGTCGATGCACTCTTAGAGGGGGGGGTAATGCCGCGAACCATACATTGGGTTTGTTTATTTGTGTTTTGCTTTTACCGCCCGGCTGCGCCGGTCTGTGTTATCTCTGCGCCAAGGGAAGCGCGTGTTCCATTCTTTCTTTCTGTGCCGCATGTGTTATCTGTTGTGATAGGGAGAGCATTCCGATCTAACGTGAACAGCCCAGAATAATCTTCTTGGATCTACTATGTTCTCGATGCGAATCGACGTTTCGAGAACCACGCGCGCCAAAAGATAAAAAGCCTGCAGTGCGGACGCCGGGGCATTCGATTCGACGTCACTCGCCTGTGCAAGTCACTTTGTTGACCGCTGCTTCGCCGCCTCTGTATTCTTTTGAGTTGTTAGGGGTGCACAAGTTCGCTCCAATAAACGTGTTTCTCATTCAACACCACTGCATCGTCCTTGTCTTCGTGACAATATATATATATATATATATATATATATATATATATATATATATATATATATATATATACAGTCGAATCCACTTATAACGATACCGCTTATAACAATATATCGGATATAACGATGGACAACGATTGCACCATCCAATTTTGTATGCTTTCTATGGTAAAATAACCCGCTTATTACGATACTCCCGAGCCCCGATATCGGATATAGCGATTGAATCCGCTTACCGCGCGCGCCGAAAATGCGAGCTGCCGCCGGCGCAGGCGCCGGCACTCGGCGCCGACAGCGCGCGACGCGCCTTGCATCCCGTCCACCCCTCAGAAAACGAGTCGACTGCGCCAAGCGAGAGGAGGAGCCGCTTTTCTCCCCGATTCCCCTCCCGGAGCCGCTGCTTTGGCCTCTTCCGCGCGTCCGGCCGAACCAACGTTCGGCTGGTTCGGCCAGTTTGGCTCGCACTGCTCGCAGCTCGGAAGTTTCCCTCGCCTTTTCTGCGCGCCGAACTGAGTGCTTTTTTTTCTCCGCATTTGCCTCCGTTCAACGTTTCACCAGTTTCACTGCGGAGTCGGACTGAACGTTCGGACGCCATGGCCGATTCGCCTGCGGCGCTGCGGCGAGCATCTAATTGCCTGGAGCAATTAGGTGCTCTAGAAAAAGATGTGCGTCAGCTTCGCGTGAAGCAGTCAAAGCTGACTGACTATATATATGGCTTTTCTGCAAACGAGCAGTTGCACTACCTCACTTGCATGCTAATAAAATGTTTTGATCTCTCTTGTGGCTTTTTTTTTCTCGACCCGCTTATAACGATTATCGGTTATAACGATGGGATTTTCTTCGCACTTGGATATCGTTATAAGTGGACTAGACTGTATATATATATATATATAGTTCGGCTTCTCGACATGTGACGGGTCCCTGTCCCGGTCAGTAGCGGTGAAGCAATTTAATGTGTGTTTTGCTGCGTTTGAATTTGAATTTCAAATAAGAGGGCTTTCTGGATTCGCATCAGGGCATGACACGCAACGACCCGACAGCGTACCTTGGCGGCAGCAGAAGATGCTAGTCAGGAGCACCTGATTTCTGGTACCTTGCTCCGGAGGTCACGGAGCCCTGGGCGTCTATAATTTTCTTCCCACGTATTGTCCCAGAGGTATGCCTCTTTCTCGATTTCTCAAACGTATGTGCAGGATAACTTTAATTAAACGGGTCTCCCTATTCACTGATGCTCCTGCACCTGTGAGCCAACCCTTTTTGCTCATCGAGGCTGAGGATCAAATTCTACATTACACTATTCACTTGCACTGAAATGCTGCACTCGACACCATCTCGCCACAAGTGCTCTTGTACAGCGCGAGCACACACAAAAAAGAAGCAGAACGGGTAGACGCCGAAGTCCACTATAGAGAGGGGGGAAAAGCGCATTCCATTGTACTGCAGCCACGCGAGATATCCGAGAGGCGAGTACGCGAAACTTGCACCGATCATGTGTCGGTTGGGACGCGTACTGCCCATGGCCGGCACGTGATGGGCAAAGCGCATTGGCGTGGGTACGGCCGCATGCACTGGAGATGCTCGGGCACATTCCTTTCGTTGCTACTGCGAACTGTCCGAAACTGGTTGTTCAAATGCGCATAAAACCTATTCCAAATGCCGTTTGGCTTCAGTTTTTTATTTGAACTGCGGCAGTTACTTGTTTTCCCCGCCATTCAAATGTTTTTGTAGCGCATGGATAAACGGTCAGAGTATTGTGTTAAGAGGTTATGCACAATTTCACTCTGCTGACTCGACTGTCGACGCCTTTTGACTCTTGAGTGATAAGTGTGGGGCTCAAGCACTCCTATTGCTTCTTTGGTGACATGAAGTTATTGGCTTCGCCCAGCCAGACAACTTACGAGATGTTGCATTCGGGGAGGTGACCCCTAACCGGGCTGTGTCGCCTCCGTCATGTAAGGTAGCAGGGTGGTCGAGCGGCCAGCAAAGGTTGCTGCTTTGGTGACGACGGCAAGAAGCCGAAGGCGAACCTTACTGGTTGGCCGCATGACAAGAGATGAAAAAGAGATGGGCGAGATAACAGCAATGCTGGAAGTTGGAACACAGCTACACCATGGATTCGCTGCTGGAAAACGAATCGGCTGCCGACAGTCGAGTTTACCGGGCGAACGCAGCGCCAGTCACGGCAGACGCGCACAACTCTGGGTCGGTCCGGTGCCTTCATCATCCTGGAACGTGCCTTCGCAAATGCGTCTAGCTAGCATAACGGTATTGGCGCGCACACCTACAAAATACTGCAGCCCTGGTCAACAGAAATGTTATAGATGGTGGAAGCCCCCAAATAAGACAGCGCTGATGGAATAATATCGCCCACCTGACGAGCCATGGGCTAACACGCTGTGAAGGTTGCTTTTAAAGCTTTGAATTTCCCCGGGGATTCGTCTCTCTTTTGTTTTGCGGGTACCAAGCCCTAGTTACTGCATTTTAAAAACAGATTAAGTGAGCGGATCATGTGCTGCTGTGAAATACGAGTAGGTAATTATAGTGTTGGTTAGCGGGCTGTAAATACGCATAAGTGCACAGTATATTTGTTCACAACGGGGACCCTCAAACGCCGTTATCACAGGGTAGTTTATCACCCAGCGGTTCCACTCTATGGTACATCTATTATTTCACGCGGCTATCACCGAAATTAATAGAGAAAAGCACATGTGGTGCAGATTCTTAAGGCGTTGATGCTTTTAAATTCTTCTTCAGCTTTTGGATATCGTAACGTTTACTGAATTTTCTTTCAAAACAAACTATGGAAGACTGTTGTCTAATCCACTGAACGGCAAAAAAAAAATACAGACAACATCAACTTCATCAAAAGGAGGAAGTTTGCGAAACGCAGAATGAAAGTTGCGCGTTCGAAGTACTTTTTTTTAAGAAATACTTTTGCTGCAAATGGGCAGGAATGTAATAAAAGCGATAAAATTACTTTATAACATAGTTCTCACGCCAGAGCCGTTAGTGTAGAGCGAGAAATATCGTCAAATATGAACATTCTAAAAGATTTCTGATAGGCTTATTGGGTATCCTGCTCACCCCTTCCCCCCACCCCATCACCCCAACCCCACACTCGCTCCCGACCTCCTCATACAAAGGGAAGTTCTTGGACAGCCTTCTCGGGAAGAGGTTCTCTCTCTCTCTCTCTCTCTCTCTCTCTCTCTCTCTCTCTCTCTCTCTCTCTCTGATGTTTTACGGCGTGTTTTTGTACAGCTGGAGTGCTGGGTCGCACCTAGAAACTCGTAAAGATTATTTGTGGAGGAGCCAACACAGACACAAAGCCACGTATTTTTTTATCTCTAAGGCTTGAAAGGGTGATATCTGCCATGCGGTGCTACGGCAGAAACAAAGAGACATCCAGGGCACATAACGTACATGGTGTGCCTGGTACACATCTTCGTAATATTTCGCTTGTTGGAATCGAAGTCATGAATTCAAAATCAGCATTGTATTTTCGGCTCTCGATATGTCGTATTCGATGGTGCGCTACATTCACTAACGCCACCGCTTCCGCGATATACATAAGCAAGTGTGAATTTCATACTGCTGCATATGCCGAGTACATATTCAAATCAGATGACCATGTAACGCCCATGTTGCTCAGTCAGTAGCTGTGCAGTCAACAACGTAGTTCGACAAGTGTACTCGCATGCATGCATGCGAGTACACGATATCAGACGTTGCACGATGTTGGATCGGCTAACGCGCGGAAACATCGCGCAACGTCTGATGTCGTATTTGAAAACAAAACATCCTTTTTAGGGGGCTCGAAACAATAAAGTACTGTTTCTTTCGTACCAAAACATGCAGATCATGAAAAAGTTGTGCGGGCAAGTCAGAAGACACCTGAGCTATGCTGCGGATGCGTTTCCCTTCTGGGAGTCACGCCAAGTTGTTTCGATCTTGCATCCCACCCGCGAGTTCAACCGCGTAAACCCGCCTTCGCTTACCCGCACCGTGTGGCAGAACTCATGTTTAAGAGCGCAATTTCTCTCAAACCTAAAAGGGGCCACTAATACGATTCAGCAGGTGCAGCGAAAAAGGAGCGCGCCCCAGTCACGAACGTGCTGGCGCTCGGTGACCGACCCATTGTTGCACGTATCTACCAAGTGTGGCGCCGGGTGTCAGCGCTCCGTGTCGCCCTCTGGGTACTGACTGGTGCCTATAGAACTACTATTCGCCGAGACGGCTGGTTTTGTACACAGAAGCCCTAACGGCTGCGCGGCTTTCCCAGTGCTTCTCTACACACGGTACGAAAATAGTACAGGTAGCGGCGCTCGTAGGGCCTGGGAGGGGGGGAACAGGAGATCTTGGCTGCGGCATCCACTTAGCCGGGGCAAACCTCAACACGAAGAACCATTTGTTTCGTGCTTTACAGCCGCCGAGGTGCAGTCACCGAACACGAAGCGCCCACGCGTCGGCCGTTCTGCGGCAAGCAGTAACGTGTCGATGCAGTTTCCTTACACAGCACCGGAACACTCCGCAACTTGCAGTACGCGCTAACATGGTAGCGGTGCACTGAATCTTAGCCGGGATTAACGGACTGGCAAGCGGTGTGGTTGGAGCCTGGTTTAATCTCAAAGTTGCATCAGTGGGCGAAGCGCCTTGCATTGTACTTCCATCGACGAATAGTGTTCACGGCCGCTAACCGAATCCAGGCCATCACGGAGAGTTTGCTTTTACGTACGCCGTGGCGTTCCAAGCCCCCATGAACTTTTGCTTCTTGGAAGCTGCTGAAAGTTTATTTCTCCTGTATTTTATTATTCTTAATCTATAGACACCTCTAAACCGATCTTTATATCGTAGCAATGTGGTTTAGTTATTAGCGAGAAGGCTTCAAACATAACAAAATTTTAGAGGGTCGTTCCCCGAAATGATCCCGCATTTCGAATGTGTGCACTTTTCTGATTACTGCCGTTGTGTTTTATTTCGTCAATATTTGATTGTTTATCTAATTCTATGTTATTGTTCGTCCAATTAACGCTTATGTTTTAGCCCGCTTCAAGATAGAACAACGGCGTAGGTTATTCTGCCGTGGGAGCTGCTCCGCTGACCCCATTCTTGGCGCTGGGCCCACGTTTATCGCCGACCTTCCAGCACACACGACGCGAATCTTCAAGGCTGGGCATATACGCTCATGTGCGTAAATGAAATCTGTTATTTTACTAAGTTGAACGCGGAAAGTTACGCACGGTAGCAGACGACGCGCTTAGAATGCTGCCGCTTGAAGTGCCACACACCGACTATCCTTGGTGCTCCCTATAGCAACACGTTTTCTTGTTTGTTCGGCATTCTTTCCCTCTATGATCCCGATTGACAGGCTTCATACTCTGACAGAACAACGTTGCCCACCAACGTTGCCCAACCTTCTTACACCTGAGACGCGAATCTTCAAGGTGAGGGTATATAAGCTCACGCGTAAAAACTGAACAGTTTTTGACGAAAAAGTCAAAATTATCAATAAGTTCTGATAACTCAATTTTGGAGAAATACCTGCATTACTTATTTTTGCTTTTGAGGCACAAAATCTTAAAGTAGCGCTTCCAGTGACGAGAGGCGTAATTGATGCTACTTGCGGCTTGCCTTAGTAAAAACGGACGTGTCTCAGAGCTGTTGTGGCTTCTAGGGCCCCGTCAATCTGTGTACCACAGCTTTTAGCACAGTAAGCCTTCCCAGGAACCGCAGGGAAAATAAATAACCGAAGTTAATAGAATTTGCCTCGCAATTCTCGTATAATAACCGACACAAATATTTTATTTTACGTCTATGGAGAACATTTTGCTGCTATATATAAGTTAGCTTAGATTAGGCGCTATTGATCGATACGAGTTCAGTGCAGATAGAAATAACTCATCACGTGCATTTCCAATAGTTTTTTTCTATGTACTTTTTTTACTCTATGTGAGGAAATGTCGGCGTTTTCAAAAGCATGTGGCTATTTATTTTCGGAACATGAAGGAATTGAATCGATGACTTTATTCTCGAAAGAAGCCCAAGAGGCCCTGTTGTTGGATATGGCAGCAAGGGTAGGCGTAAATGGTTCAACTAAAGCTTGTTCATGGGCATTAGCAGATTCTAGCTCTGGTTACGCCCACACTCTAAGAAGTTCCGTAGAGCGTTTTCACCTCAATACTCCAGAATTACCAATCGAAGTGGCAAAGACGTAAATTACCCGAGGTCATTCAAACACTTCTTTCGAGCAGTGCATGCGAAAGCATTAATGCCCAACTGAAAGCCGCTGAGTGCTCCTTCGAGCCCTTGGCTGCGAGTGAGGGGATCTAGCCCTTTTGCGGGCTCTTCTAATAGCGGAGGTGTTGTAGCTGGCCGTAATGTGCGGAGCGTAACCCGTAGCGCGCTAAAAATACCAAGAAAATGCCGAGCGCTTAGAAGCGTGTGCCTCGCGGTGACCACCGAGCGTCCCCGGCACGTGCAGTGGTTGTAGCAAAAAAAAAAAAAAAAAGAAATAATGAACTGGCGAGAACTCTCCGGATCAAGAAAATGCCGAGCGTTCCTGAGCGGCTATAAATAAACAATTTTAAACTTCTACACAAGCGTGGCGATGTGTCTTTCACTGCACACGTAGAAAGAAATCCTGGTCCTGCGGAAGCCATAGTCATCGCCAGCACAGAGCGACACTGCGTGATTTGCTCGTCGCAGCAGATACTCCTTCCCTTTCTGCTTTGCTTTTGTGGATTTTTTTTTAAAGTGGATATCGAATGCATTCATTTCTGCAACAGAAGGAAGGCCGGCCAATATCCGCTACATCGCTGTAATGACGTAATTCCACCGATTGAAGAACGCCAACACTGCCGGGAAAGAGAGAAAATATTTTGAGCATGTTTCTAAGTTATCCACTGGGCATAGATAAGTGATTTTTGGCTGACGTACTTTGCGAACCCCCAATCTAAGTACTGGATGTTTTGGTTGACTACGCTCTGCAAGCATTTAAGTTCCAAGAAAGTTGAAAAAAGTGTTGCAGGGTCCCTTTAAGCTTGCGGGGATATTAGGACCAAAGCCTTAGCTGTCTCATCAAACGCTAAAAGTGACCATCGCCGTCAGCGTCGACGCGAATAGTAGCAAAGTGGCCGCTGCTGCAGAAAAAATGTGGGATTTGAGCGGGATTTCAGTGGGATTAGTGCGGGATTTGAGCCCTCCTCTCCAGAAAAGTAGCCAAGTGCGTCACCACTGCGTTAACTTGCCACCCTGCCAAAGGGGTAACAAGAACTGGCCTGTGCGTGTCACGTGACACGTGAACGTGACGGTACGTGAGTGCACGTGAGGTGCACGGTACGTGATCAGGTTCACGCGGAGGAGAGCTCCAACTCTGGGGAAGCTGTCGCGTGCATTGCCGCCTCCAGTCTGCCTGTCGGAGTTATTCAGGTGAAACGACGAAGAAATGAAAGCGATTAAAAAGGCGCGAACAGAATAATAGTAAAGAAGTCTTCAATATCTCCTATACGCTTTCGTCTTCAAGGCATGTGCGCAGATGAAAGTGAGTGCCCAAAAACATTTTGTTACGGCCTTTACGTTAGAGTTTTGGCTATGGGCCGCAATGATTTGGATGGTGTTGCTGAGAATTCTCATGTTGCATGCAGCTGCCTGGCTCGGCGGTGCCCGTCGCGCTACAGAGGGAGTCACTCGCAGCGAGTGCATGGAGACGTTTCGCGGCCGCCACATCCGACACGTCGCACACAGGCTTGTCACAGTCTTACGACACACTTGACGCAGCCTTAAGATTCTACATAATGACTTGTCAAGCGACAGATTTATGATAACCAACATCGTAATTCTATGCAAGCTGGCTCGCAGAACGACGCCCTCGGCAAGCCATCTTCTCCGCACATCTATTTCACACCCCCTTTTAACCATCAGTTTCTTCTGTTACGATTCTTTTGTGACCCAGAGATGTCTCCGTAGATTCCCTTACAGATTCCGTAGATTCCCTCTGTAGATACCGAAACTAAGAGATGGGGGGTGTCTAAGAACAAAAGCTTGAAGTTTCATTTTACAGAGCAAAGGTTCGCATTGTGGGTCTCGCTGCACAACCCCTGAGCAAACACGCCGGCTGTTCTAGATAGCGGTCCCTTAAGCACCGGCGTACTTGTTACACACGTTCCCGATGTCCAACTTCATGCGGGCGGCTCTTGGAGCGCGCGCACGGCGCGCCTTAATTCGTTTTTCCGCCGGTCATCAGCACGGCCGCTGGCTCAAGCGCACGCGCTTTCTTGCATACCGGGTCCCCCAAGCACGGCCCAAAAGCCGTTGCCTCGGGCTGTGCTTTTCCCCGAGGGTGTGGACGACTGGGGGCACATAATTCGGGCGCTGCGCGGAGTTGCGTTTGACATCGCCTTCGCAGGACCATGACTCTCCCGGGGGTAAAGAAAGAGACAAAAGGAGGGGAGCGGCGCCGGGATGAAAGAAAAATGGGGCGATTTTTCCAGCCCCATTGTACCTCGTCTCGTCGCCATAGCTTTCTGCGGGCGACAGCGTCGAACGGCGCCGCTGCCAAACCCATGCCTCGGGCGACGGCACGTGTGCCGGTCGGGAGTGAGCCGGTGGCCAGCAGAATGCAGAGCACAGAGAGGCAGACAGTGGCACGCGTATGCTTGAGCAACACTCGTATTGGCGTGCGCGCTGTTTTCACATTTGAAATACTACTTTTTCACCGTACCGAATAAAATTGAAATACCTGTCGCAAAGGTGCGAACAACTGAAGTCTATATGTTCAACACATGAAAACTTTATTTACATAACAAAGTAATAGTAATTAGTTTATTAATCGAAAGGGTGGCGTAAAGGAAAGTATAACTCTTCAGATATTTGCAAGTTGGTATAAAAGGTCATTGTTAATATTCAAGTTCACTCACTAGCAGGTTCACATGGCCTCTTGTGGAGGAGCTGCAGAAATCAAGTGGACGGTCGGTTCAGACCATTACAGCATACTGTTGGCTAAGGAGTATTCTGTTAGCTGATGAAGAAAGGAAGGGTCCGTTCTTACTCGTTGCACATGGGAACTACAAGCAAGCGCACAAATCTTCCATGTGTTCTTGGCGATGTTCAAGACCGAAAGTCGTCAAGGACTTTTCGTTCTTGTAGTACGGTCTTAATCTGAGGCTTCTCACACAAGGTGATAGGTGTCATTTTAGCCTAGAAAGTTTTTTTTGAAATCAAGAAACTGAAGGTTCCGTGTCAAAGACGTAGAAGCTTGGTGTTTATGCCGTGAGGTCTGCAACAAATTTCTACCATTTTCCAACAAATTTCAACAAATGTCTACGAAAAATGAGATTCAAGGTCCCAAGCAACGAGACAAGGACGTCGGTTACTGGCTGCTTAATAAAAACACACAAAAATGATGCTTCAAGCAGACAACATGTCTTATTCCGATTGGCTTACAAAAAGAAATAATGTGCATTGCTTTCCTATCTTTTTTCTGCTTAGCTTTTGGTTAATAGGGCCATGAAAACTAGGCAAAGGTCACTATATTTTCGTACGTCCTCACGTAATTCGATTTGGACTATTCTGGGTCTCAAACCTTCCAGGGAATGTCGTCGCGGCCCAAGTAACCCTACACGCATTAAAGTTGTGCATTCTTCGAATTGCTTCTCGTTTTTGTGGGGATGAAGATATGCGCCAGGATCGATGAAGTGGTGAAAGGTTGACAGCAAGATAACTTGGGAAGATACCAACTTAAGCTCGGAATTCGCAAAAATGCGCGTACAAGGGACGCTGAAACAAGAGACCGAATATTTAGAAGCTAGGCATGTGCGTGTGTATACGGTTATTAGGTATATTCAACAAAAAGCTGACTGGATAGTGTAGCAACGCATGCGTCTTCCCTCATGCGTACATGCATTCTACAAAATTTCTTGCGACGTTCGTTCGCTTTATTGTTGCATGATGCGGCATTCCTCCAAGTTTAGAATTCCTCCGCATTTCAAGCAATGACAAGCCAAACAGCTTCCAAGAAATTTTTCTGGCGATTCCAAATGTTCGCGTAGCGCCACCAAAACAATGTTTAGCTATGTCCATACAATATCAAATTGTATGTAAAGATTCATAATTATTATGGATCAGCTGCCTACCCTTGTTCGATTTATTTACAAATCTGGTCTTTTTGTTTGGCTTTGTTTGCTTGGCAGTGCTCATAAGAAATTCTTATGGAAAATGACTTCCCAATTTGCCAATTCCTACAGTAATCTTGCTGCCTGATGCCAAAACACATGGTGCTGGTTTTGTTAGACGACAAGGATGCCTGCTCTTGCCACGCTTCGAGTAAAGTTTGCGATCTGCACTCCTTCCCGAAAAACAAACTTCCACTTCTATTCTGTAAACGTAGCATTGTCGGCAGGGGGTAGGGTCCACTATGTTTTGATGCACGTAACGCAAGAGCTCCCACACTGTCATACCACCTCTTCAACTTGCAAAATAAGAGCCTAAAGTTGAAGAAAGGAACACCTCACGTTTCCGCGCGCAGAAATTAGGTCCACAGGAATGTTACCGCAGGCCAGTCAGGTGATTAACTTAGTTAAAGGGCAGGAAAATGCGAAGGAAGGTTGGAATGCTTGCACAGTGTTGTGGGGCCGAGGGAACATGAGTGATACGAATCGAGTGGAACTTCGTTGACTACGAGTGCTTGAAATCCGAAAAAAAAGAGCATTAAACTTTAGCGGGTATTGGAGATATCAATAAATTCTCTTGGAAAAGCTAACGGATTCGAAAATAAAAAAAAAACTGTTCCCGAATACATCAAATGCCGACAGCTTCCATAAAGGAGGATGGTGTTAAAAAACCTGGATTTCAACGCAGCGTCAGGCCACATTGAAAACCGACGGGTCGTGGCATTTCGAGAGGCCCCGTGCGTTCGTTATGTGCTCGGCATTACGTAGAAACTTTTTCTTTAGTCTTCTGCATTGTAATAAAATATATGATCAGATACCTTGAACTGCAGCCAACACCTTCATGAAGGAGTTTGACAAGTTCAACTCCGGCCCCCTTTGACGCCACGTGCGAGGCCCCTCACTCGGAGGCACGACCTTGCGGCGCGTTACAGCGGCAACAATTCCCCACATATCTTGTTTCTTATTGTAATGCGATGGTTATCACTTGATGTAACGACATCGCGGTGTTATAACAGCAACAATATCCCACATATCTTGGTCCTCATTGCGAGTACTTCTAGCAAGAGTCTGTTCGCAACACGAGCCGTACGTGGCGGGTGTACGCTGACCCCTAAAGGCAATATCAATCATTGGCAGTGGCCGCAGCTGCAGTGCGTTGCGTGGGCACAGCACAGGCCGGTTATGAAACTCGGACCCCACGAGGTCGCACACACAATGTCCCGCGGTGACTGCGCGAATAAAACGATGCTAAGAAAGAAAGAAAGCGAGATCATTGCGTTTCCTGCCAACGCGTTTTCCTCCATCCTTGCGTGATTGAGGTGATGTGCAGGATGGGTCGGCTCGCTGCTGCCCTGAGAATCACCGGCGACGACGAGTGGCGAAAGAGCCCGAGGACCTTTTGACAGATGCGAAGACCTCCTTTGCGAGCCTACAGGAGAGACTGAGCAGGAACGCAGTCCTTCTGATTGATCCCACCGGCGCAACGGAAACTGTATATGATCAAGACAAATATCCCGCGGTGCAATCACGACTGTCCCTTTTACCTCGACAGAGTGAGCAACGTGTGTGCGTTCCAAAGAAAACGAAATTCCCTTGGTTGAGTAAAAAAGAAAGAGGTAGGGAGAAGGAGATTAGGAATGGTTTCCGCGTGATTTTCGCTTAAATAAGTTGATGCGTTAGCCCCTCTTGCTAGAAACATTGCACGCAGCTTACAAAATAACGGAGAAACCGGAGAAAAGAACAGAAAAATAAAAATGCCGTCGCCTGTTGCGTAACTACGAAAATAGCCACCCAGTTGTGTTTCTATGATTCCCTTTGAATCGAAGGACGGCAAAGACTGTCTCACCTGCATAAGTTAATTTTTATTATTTATTTATTTATTTGTTTGTTTGTTTGTTTGTTTGTTTGTTTGTTTGTTTGTTTGTTTGTTTGTTTGTTTGTTTGTTTGTTTGTTTAGGATACCCTCTGGGCCAAAGGCCCTACAGAGGGGTGTGGTATGAAAGCAAGAAAAAAACAGCATGAAATCAAGACACAATATTAAAGTATATTCACTAACACAATGCACCAAACATTTCAATTGTGAATCATGAAAAACAAACATCCGTAAATCTCCTGATTATACAATGTTAGCAAGAACATTTCGATGCTGGTGGATGTTATTAATTGACACAAAGTCAAAAAGAAGGGGATTCAAGTCACGACTGGTACGCGGCTAGAAAGAGTGAGAACAATGCATTGTTCTGGACATATACCATGACCGACTATGTAGTAATGGTCGACGAGACGGGATTAATAGTGTGGCCTAGGTATAAGCTGTTCCCGCAGCACATGGTTCTGATACAACTTGTGCAAAAGAGTTAGTCGTGAAATTTGAAGCCTAGTCGATAGAGATGGGAGAGCTAGATTAGATTTCATTGTAGTGCTGCTCGCGGTTCGATTGTAGTTCGGCAGCCCAAATCTAACAGAAACATTTTGAACAAGTTCTTCAGCAGTTACACATTTTTCTTGACATGGGTCCCATACTGAGCACGCGTATTCCAGTTTTTGAAAGAATTAATGTTTTGTAGATAAATAGTTTGAGTGACGAAGGAGCTTCAGAGAGGTTGCGGCGCAAGTAAGGCTGGGTTCAGACTGTTGCCGCAACTGTCGTAATAACATTAAAGAATGACGTCATTTCCCGGCTCAGCCAACCGAACTGCGTCACACACCTTTTTTTTATGTCCACAGATCACGATGCGGTTTTTGCGTCGGTAGCCTAAATATAGCCTAACCCAGTATTCGGTTAGCCTTGTTAACAATACACTTAATATGAAGGTTCTAGGTTACGTTCGGGGTAGTGTGAATGACATGGCATTTGTAGGAAGCAACCGATACTAACTGGACATTGTTCAAATAAAACTGATGGATAGGTCCTTGTACGAGAAACACGCATCGCTTTGCATTTGTTTGCGTTGAGCTCCATTAGCCAAGCTTTCGGCAAATTAACGGCAGCATCATGCATCTAAATGGTAGTGTCGTTATCAGAGATTATTTCTCAGAAAATAACTCAGTCACCGGCAAATAAAATGATATTGGATTTCAACAGAGACGGCAAGTCGTTAATATAAATAAGAAACAAGAGTCGTCCAAGGACCGATCACTGCGGTACACCTGAATAAACGGGGCTGAAAGGAGAGCAACACTGATTACCGACAACCAACTGCGCACGGTTAGGCAGAAAATATTAATTTCAACAATCTTTTGTATAGGTTTAATTGATTTAGCTTATGAAGCAGTAGCTCGTGTAAAAGCTGATAAAATGCCTTTCAAAAAACTGAAAATGTGGAGTGAACATGTGACGATCGATCTAAAATTTGGTGTAATTTGTGAGCAAAATAAATTAGTTGAGTTTCACAAGAATATGTCTTGCGAAAACTGTTTTGTGCTGTTGCGAGAAACGAGTTAGTTTCTAGATAATCAACACACCTGCTGTAGATGACATGTTCTAGTATTTTGCAGCAGTTAATAATTAAGGAAATATGGCAATAGTTAAAATAATATTTGATTACCGGACTTATAGACTGGAATAACCTTCTCTATATTCCATTTCCTAGGAAGCGTACCTATGTCCAAGGATTGCTTAAATATATTTGTTAAAACAACAGAACAATAAATAGCGGTGTTTTTCAAAATAAAATTGTAGTAATGACATCAAAGCCAGGAGATGAGGAATTATTCAGGCCAGCAATGAGCTTAGTGAAACCGGATACATCAATTTGTACTGGAGGCGTCACTGCGCAACTTAGTGTTTCGGTTGGACGCTTCACATTGGTAGAAGCCGGGGACAAGCTTTTACAAATGTTTGATTGAGTAGCATTGAACAGCGAATGCTGGGAACCGGTTCATCAGATGTGTAGCTTAAGGCGATAGTGTCGTTGAACGGAGGGCTTATGGTACGCCAAATTTTTTTTACGTTTGCAGAAAGCATTGAACAAGCACAGTAGATAAGATAGTCTGTTTACCATTTTTATAGCCGTAATGTAAGCATTAGAAACAGCCTTGTACGCATTCTAACGTGAGTTGAAAGATGAGAGTCGGGCGATGCGACACGAACGTTTTTTTTTTCTTATTCGACAAACGCTTGATATGGACGCCGTACCGTGGGGCTTGAGCATGCACAGTGATGACTTGCTTTGGTATGTGTTTTTTAAGTGGTTCCTCAGCTTTATGTTCGAAACTGTCCCAGTTAGCTTCTACAGAGTCGTAGAATGTGCTCAAGAATACATCTGTAAATTCGTGAAGCTCGTTATTGATTGCATCGAGCTGGCTCTGTTATAGACAAGGATGGTTTTACAATTTCTTGAGCGTTGTGAAGCAACAGTTTCAATATGAAACTTTAGCAGAGTGACAGCGGATATGATACCAGGTATAGTAGTTAAAATTAGGTCAAGTGTTGTCAATGCGGTCGAAGACAGCCTAGTGGGTTCGGTAATAAGTTGAGGGAGGGAAAATACAGAGCTTCTGTACTTCTGTGCTTCGGTTGAGTATGGAGTTGAAGTGGGAGGGGTCGTATTCCATATTATATTAGGGAAGTGAAAATCTCCCAGGAGGATGACAAAGGAAGTACAGAACTGCGTACAGATCGTAGAAAAGACGTCCTACAGTTCATTTATGAAACAAGGAAATGAAGAGGGGGGTCTTCGCCAAACACCTAGAACAAACTTGTGATGGTCGATTGTTTGTGAGGCTCAAATGATTTCAAGGTTGCTTCAAACAGAAATGCTTGATGAAAGAAATTCGATTGCCTACTTAGTATTTGTCTACTGCCGCTTATCTTTGCATTTCCTTTTTAATTATGCCTGGATGCTATTTATGGTTATGAAGGCAGTCGGTCGTAATCTTTCCGGCCATTTCTCCACCAATACTTTGATCTCTTTTTGCTAATCTCAATAGCCGACAAGTTAATGCTACCATCAAAGGTAAAAACCCAGGGCTTCAGATGGGTACCTTGCTACTCCATTACTAAGTGCCCGGATATCTGCTTAATTCTTTTTTCCACAGCACACACGCCAAATTCTG
Source organism: Haemaphysalis longicornis (assembly GCF_048455015.1). NCBI lineage: Eukaryota > Metazoa > Arthropoda > Arachnida > Ixodida > Ixodidae > Haemaphysalis > Haemaphysalis longicornis. The sequence goes on along the minus strand of NW_027526295.1, from coordinate 194,401,591 downwards.
TGGCGAGTATTTGACGCATGGGGGCTTGTACTTACACATCCAGCTCTGGCCTCAAAAAACAATGCACTCCCTCCAATTTTATGGTGAATTTTTTTTTTCATCGCTAGTTTGCCTACTTTATAGAATCACAATGACTCTTTTTCATCTCCATCCATTCCGCCAGTGTAAATATCTCCGCTTTTTCACTTCTTTTGACGTTCCGTGAAAGTCAGCTTGTCCCATTAATGTTGTGTTTTGTTGTGAGCTTTTTTTGTGTTTTTCCGCCACTGAGTGTCCGAGGTTTTAGAGTATAGGTATCTGCGCACTCCCCTTGTCCATTTCTCATCGAAGTTTCTAAGCCTCTCCTCAAAGCGAATTTACTTTGCGCTTTCTGGCTTCAAAACAGGACCCTACGATATCTCTCTGCGCGGTCTAACTCTTAGTCTTAGCATGAGCTCCTAGAGCTAATCCCCGACGGGAGGTTTGATTCTATACATCACACAGCATTCGAAGATCTGAACCCCGGCTCTATTACTCCTTTCACAAGCCTAGTGCACCTTCGCGTTTCGCCTCCCTTTCCCCTTAATCTTCACGGGTACATAGGAAGCACTTTCGTTCGTTTAGCCTGAACCCCAAGCGTTTATATAGCATTACTAATGGAACGACTTCATGTTGAATTTCTTCTGGCGCGGACCAGTTTATTCGTTAAAAACCATGACGTCTCCTTTTGCAGTCTGCAATCTAGACCCAAATATGTTGCTTCTTTGCCACAGTTATTGGCCAGTAAGCATTCCGAACAATCTGCTAGTTACACCATGTCGTCCACGTACGTCAGTCGCGGATCAGTTACTCCAGTAGCTTTCCACTGGTTCGGCAACATATGTAAAATCCAATTTTATCCACTTCCAATTGTGGTTTTATTGCTTTGAGGTAAAAGCATGCGCAACAGCGGTGAAAGAGGGCATCCCTGTTTTAGTCCGTTACGAATCCACACATGCGCTGTGTATAGATCTGCGCCCTTATCATATAGTTCGTACTCTGTTATCTTGATATTTTCCTTGAACAGCTGTTTAAACTCTTTTCTCCAGGGTATACCACAACAATTTCCTGCCAGCGTTGTCATAAACTTTTTTTATGTTACCTTTATTGGTTTGTCCTGGACTACGGCAATTTTTACACACTGTGTTAACACAAAAATATGATTCCCAAGAGCCTACACGTGGCCGACATCTATTTTGCAGTTCTCCCATCAGTTCGTTCGTATCCAGAAACCTCAACAGTCTACTTGTATGTCTTGCAAAGCAAGCTAATTGAGAGCCCTGAAGCCATTTTAACCAGTCTGCACGAATTCACCGTGTCCTTACCCCCTTTTCATTATTAAATTAATCTCATTCTGATGTGTGCCTTGTCCATTGTACCCCACTCCTTGATAAGCTCTTTTTGGATTTCGTTCGGTTCTGTTGTAGTGTTTTTACGAAGTTTTTGCTCGGCACTTTTGCCGTCAAGAAATTATATGTCAAACTTTTGATCAATGGCACTCCTTTTCGCTATCTTTGTCTAATCAGGAGATGCCAGGAGATGTCCTTGAGCCGCTTGAGCCATCTAGTCATTCGCTCGCTTGGCAGCGCCCCAACGCTCTCTTTGTGCGACGTCGGTGGCCACAAGTCGGGTTTTATTTTTGAGATATGCACGTGTCAAGCGCTCCTCGGGTGTTGCTGAAGCAGGTGTTTTGTGAACGCCTTTTGCGGACGCCAGTTAGGAGCATACATTCGGTATCCTAGCCAAGTATCACTTTCGCGTGAAGGGTTTTACTGCTCCAGCTAGTGTTTTCCCCAACAACAACAATAACAAAATAAACAACTCAGATCTTTACTGGCCTATCCCATAAACGGGTACGTTTCATCTGATGAGAATAATAACAATTACTATCATGCGCGCCATCATTATCGTTTCTGGGCCACAGCCATTCGAAAGACGCTGTTTTTCCAATAAATGTTTGACCTATAGCAACTGTGGCGCTTCTTAATACGAAGACGGCAGAATAGCCGATTGCAGGCGATTGTTCCGCATGTTTTCTCGTCTGATAAATGACTCAAGTCATAAATGACTCAATGACTCAATGATAAGTAATAAATTATGATAAGTCATAAATGACTCAATGATAAATGACTCAAAGTCATAAATGACTCAAGTCCGCTGTGTCTGTGAACTGCAGAAGGATTAGTGGCATTTCTCTCCGAGTAGCCTCGAAGCCTTGGGAAAAAAAGAACATGCTGTTACGGGTACGGAAACTTCCATGCGCAACGCACTGCGCTGGTGGGCGTGTTGTCATTCCAAAGTCTCACCGTGGAATTCTTTCAAGATCCGTAAGCGGCCTATGTCCGGGTTTTGCATTTACTAAAAACAGAGAGACGGCGACAGTCCGCATGAAATGTCGGCCGCTAGGAATGAACCAAGCACGCAAGGTGCGTGGGGACGAGCAATAATTCACCGCCAGAGAATAGCATAAACACACAGGTGCAAAAATCTCCATTTAGCTGAAGGGAACGGGTAAAAGTAAACTTTTGACATGCCGGTGCCGGACCGCCTTACGACAAAAAGAAAAAGAAACAAGGACAAAAAGAAGGCAGCTGGTGTGGAGGGAGGTGGATATCGCTCAAATTAAGGTCAGTAACAATGTCTTGGGCAGTGCCGCGGGGCGCGAGGCTCCGCCAATTCGCGAGTTGTTGTCATGAACGGAACGCGAGGGTGCCTGAAACTTGAGGCAGTTGCGTGCTTACTGAGGAATAGGCACAGTAAGAATGCTCGTGGTGGGTTAAAAGGTGCGTTTCTGCATTATTTCGACGTGTATGTGGCTCGTGTTGCTTCAGAGCTTCGGGTATGTATATTGCCGCGAGCACCGTCCATGCCTCTGTTTTTATCGTGAAACGACGAATCTAGGCGACGAAACATCGAGTACAAGCGAATAAAAAGTACCAAGGAAATGGGTACGTAAACAATCATTTAGGTCACTCTCCTTCACCCGAGACCGAATTCCAGGGAGGCTGAGCTGCGTTTTGCTTCGGGCGTTGTCTCACTGGGGTCGTTCTGCAGAACTGTCGTTGTCAGGGGAGATAAAGCAAAATTTACCCACCTCCCACAGACACCGTTGGTAATGAAATTCGCAAACCTGACTGTTAGGTTTGCTTCGGAAAGCAAAGACCGTAGAGACATCCTGATGATAGATAAAATGCCTCGCCGTGGCGAAGTAATGATACGCAGAATGTTAATGTTACACTTCCACACCATTTTATTTGTGTTGTTGTGATATTGACTACATCTTGGTTGGTTCAAATGAGGCATGTTGGCTGATAAGGACGCTATATATGTGGTGGTTGGATTTCTTGTGTCATTAAAATTAGAAGTTAGCGCTCTGTGTGTCGTTTTGTGTGTTTCTGTCCCTCGTCTTGTGCTGCGCTTCGATCTTCGCTATGTACCAACTCGCCCAAACCAATACTCTACCTCGCCGTGGCTTGTCGGCAGCACTAAGCCAGGCGTGAAGTTCCAGAACACAGATTCTAAATAGTCGACGCCAGCAAAATAGTTTGTGTATGTGCTAGTTTTTTGTACCCACGCTCTGGATAGTACTTATCTGTTTATGCAGTTCCTAAGGCAATCCACGGATCCGCGTTGTTCTTCCATATCGTCCAGGAAAATTCAAATATGGGTAAGGCAGGAGGTGGGTAAACTGCGTCCAGGGTTTGTAACGATATGAACTGGTATCTGTGGGTCAGTTCATGCTCCCTTACAAGGCAGCCCTGGTGAATTTAATCGACACTAATCGTTCACCTCCTTAAAGGGACACTGGAATAACTTCACCGAAGTATTATTGCGGCTTGATTGTGCAGTTTAACCCCGTTAACCCTCAATTCTGACTATTTAGCGGAACTATAGACTCCCAAATTAATTTGTAATGAGTGGCAAAAGAGAAAACGCCTTGACGAGAGAAAACGCGCACACACACAAAAAAAAAAAGCAACAGAGGCAGTCACAGGCTGGACTCGAGTCCAGAGTCTCTAAGAAAACTCACAAGAGCTTTAAGAACCCGGACCGCACTGTCTTCGCTGTTCCAAGGGCCCAAAAATCCTCCATGCGGAGAGTTCTCGCCCGTAGTAAACTTCGCGCTGGCATTCGCGCGGAGTTGAAAGGTTTGTGCCGCTTAAGCATGCTATCAATTTGGCTACATTTAGTCCTGCGGACTTGCCAGTGTGTTGCCATAGCCAGCTCCAGCAGATCGGCGGGCAGTATCATTGGAGAGAAGCCGCCATTTTCGAGCGCACTTTCCTCCTATAAAACAAATGCAAGAAACGAACGAATCGAAAAAAAAAGAAGAAAACTCAGAACGTGGCATTTATTGTACCCAGAACCTCCTCCTCTCCCTTAATACTACCTACCACATGGTCTGGGCCTATCAACACACCCCATCGCTCACCCCCAATCCAAACCCTTCCGCCGAGCAGTGGGAGGGCCTACTGACCAGCTCCCACCTGTCTGACAAGGTCTTTCTGCACACATGCGCCAGGGCTGCAGCCAACTCCCGAGGGTACCTGGACTGGCGCAGACCCACCCCACCGAGTGACGGCTCAACGACCGACTACCGTTTGCTCGATTAACGTTCCCCCCCCCCCCCCTCTCTCTCTCTCTCTCTCTCTCTCTCTCTCTCTCTCTCTCTCAGAGCATGGTTTACGCATTCTATCGACTGCAATCTGGTAATGTGATTAGACAACACTTAGACTCGCGGTGGTGCCCCTTTAAGCTGCAGCTATTTAGTGATGTGGTGACCACGGCTGTCCTTATTCACCTGCTCGGCATCACGCTGGTAAGAAATTAGGTGAAGATAGCCAACATTTGTGGTAGAAAATTAATGGAACGCAAGTACGACGAGAATTATGGAGCTCTGCACAATTTAGTGTGCTAAAATGTCGTGTTAAGAACGTCAAGTCCCCCTGAAAGAATACAAAACGATGCAATAGAACGCAGGGTAATGAACTGACGTATGCTCATTTTCTCCCAGCTATTGTCCACAGCGGCTTTTCTGTGGCCACAATTCCTTTTACGCCAAGAATTGCGCTTAGCAATAATACCGCTAGCTCTCCTGATATACGCCTGACGTGTCCATCCTGTAGGGTATGACAAGCTTTCTGGAAAAAGGAGAGTACGGGGGACAAATGGTGCTCACCATTTGTTCCTTCTACTGTCCTTTAGCCCAAAATCACAACAGGAATACCGCAAAAAACATAACAACAATTCCTGTCATACGACAAGAAACTTTGTTGTGACAACGGAAATACCGTTGTTACGACAAAGCCATCTGATGTTACGACACACATTTCTGTCGTAACGACAAAGTCAATTTTCTCAATGACAGAAATTCCTTTAGTCACAACAGAACTGCCATTAACGCTACTCTTCGCAATGGGCAATAACCTACACACCACGTGCAACTACTGATGGAACATCAGGACCATGACAAGACAGGAATTCGGCACGACGGAGCATCAAAATAAGGACAGGAATACCACGCAAGACAGGGCATCGGAATCACAATATGATATGAATACTACAAGACGTCGGGACGACACGCGAAAATACGGCAAACAACAGAAATTTTTCCTGTCTTTTTAAGTGGAGAGGAGAGGCTGTCATCTCCCGAGAAGCGTTATTTCGTTTCGTAAACGGCACAGAAGGTAAAGTACGTGCCGTCTTCTGGGGAGGGGGGGGGGGGGGGGGGTGAGTCTTCCAATAGTAGCTGTGAATCCCATACAGTTGAGAGGCTCCGGGGAGGAGAAACAACAAGCGGGTGGGGAATAAAAAAGTATGCATAGTAGCGTATTTGCACGATTCTAACTCGCCCAGGATTGTAATGCGCATTTAAGTTTACGTGAGAATGTTCAAGAAAAATTCCGGCACGCTGACTGTACAGAGCAGATTTTGGGAGGAGTTCGTTTCCATGGAAATGCTGCTGACTACTTTGAAGCCGATTTCGGCGTTGAGCCTGATTGTAGCGCGCACAAATATGAAGAAAAATGTTAGCAAGAAAGGATGCGCGTTAGAGTCATGCAGATACGGTACTTAAAGTTGTATATAATCTGCATAGTGAGACAAAATTCGGCGCATGCCTAATGAGCAAGAAACTGAAGATGACTTCCCTAGAGTGGCAGAAACCATGTAAGAAAAGTACAAAACAATTATCCCCATAGCAAGCAACAGCTTTATGCAAAACCTTCCCAAAAGAATGCCAACAAAACAGATCTGCAACATCCCACAACCATCTCCCTGGTTGGGTCATTACTCGAAAACACTGCGCATTTACATTCGCCTTGCATCTTCACACACGTTACTTTGTTGTACGTTCAACGAAAGTAAACTTTGCATCCGAGCTCACGTTACGAGGGCTCAAAGCTGCGAGTCGGTCGTGGAGCATTCCGGACGACGCGCTGTCGGGAATGCGGAGTGAACGATTCGCTGCGCACTGGAAGGGATCAAAAAGAGCGCGGCGGCACCGAGGAAACGTTCTCACGCTGTTCTTTTCGTTGCTGACTCTCGTGACGACTCGCGACTTCTGTGCGGTGGTAAGCGAGTCGCGTTTGAAGCTGCTGCTTGCGCACTATTGTCTCTTCCACGCCGGCGCACAAAGAAAGCACGAATTCTTTGTTTTGAACGAAGCATAAACACGCGAGTCCGCGAGTGGCGTAGTTTGCCTCGGCCGTCTCGGAACTGCGTGCGCGGAACTGAAGCGTCGATAACTGGTGAACGCAGCAACGAAACAAAGAATAACAAAGGTGAACAAATAAACAAAGAATAAGAATAAACAAAGAACAAAGAATACACAAGGGTGAACGAAACAAAGAATAACACCACAGTAACCAGGACAAGCCAAACAAAAGCAAAAAGAAAGTAGGCTTTCCGGAAAGTAATCCAGAGTTGGGAGTAGGATACTACTTTTTCCGTTAAAACCAAGACCTAAGTGAACATTCGTTTTCAAAAGTTGATATGTAGTCGATGGAAGCCAGAGTCCAAGACATGTAAAAAACAGGTGGCGGCCTGGGGCGAAGTTATGAATTAGGTTCGTTTCAGAAGCTTCAGCTTTGTCGGTAGCATGCCGAGAAATGGAAATCACGACTCGCGTGCGCTAACTTCTTGCTTCGGGTAACGTAAAGGGGTCATGAAGCCAAAATACAACTTGGATCAATCTGAACGAACTGGTCTTTGGTAACTCACTCAGCTCTATTCTAGCCATGAAAGACGTCTTCATAAGAAAAGAAAATGCTAGAAATATTGAGAAAATATTCCAATTTTGCGCTTCAAGGACGTATTGTTGGCTGCAGGGATGTAGTATGGGCCAACACTGGACACATTTTTACCAGTGCGTTAACAGCACGTTTGCATTCAATCGATACGATCAAATGGAACTTGAGGCCCCGCTAGAATCTCCCAGGGATGTTCCTTAGCGGCGGTTTTAGTCTCCGGCCGCCAATTGCACAAGCAAGATTCTGTGACGTCATAGGAAAATTGCCAAAAGGTGGCTGCGGAGTCGCCCTTTCTGCGTATGCTTTTTGATATCTCAATTATTTGTTTGAAGTTTGCTTTAAAATTGGTATCATCTGCATCGGGAAAATGGCGCATTCTAAATAGGCTAAACTTGTATTTTGTCTTCACGGCCCTTCATAAGGTCGATTAAAAGTCGCCTAAAACCTCCAGGACTCCTTACTAGTATCCGCTTTCAACTGCTAATGCATTAATATACGCGCATACTCCAAATATGGCAGATGAATTCGGACTGAGTACTCGCCGCGTGATCTCCTTTTATCTATCCGAGGGATGTATGCCTGCCTCTAGCAAAAAATCGGTCTGTGCGAGTGCCGAGATGGGGACAGAAATCCCTATCACATGGTTTCTGTCATCAAAGCTAATGGATGAATGGTCGAGCGCTTGCTTTGTGTCCCTAAAGTGATGCATAATTCGGGAGTGATTCATCTACACTCGAGCAGCATTTAGTTCTGCCGGCACGCTAGAACTCACAAACTAGTTTTCATAGCGCTTAGCAGACTTCTGCTCCGAATTCCGACGCATTGCCATAATTTCATTAGTGCATCTGACGAATATACTAAAAAGGTTTAAATCTCGCATGGAGGGTATTGCCGCGAAGGGCTTTTCTCGACATTTACAAGTGCCTTAACTAGCGCTGCGCAGGATTCCGTGCGTCCTTTTCGGGTGCATCCCAAGCTTACAGAATTTGACGACGTGCTAAAATATCTCAAAGCTATTCGTCGTCGTGCATAGCGAAGATACAGGCGCACAAAATCTATTCATGACTTTCGTGAGGCCAGACGTACACAGAAAAAAATTTCAACGTCGTATCACACAGCTGCAAGCACAGCGATGGAAATAGTTTTGCCAGAAACTTGATCCTAGGAAACCTCTTGACAGACAGACAGACAGACAGACAGACAGACAGACAGACAGACAGACAGACAGACAGACAGACAGACAGACAGACAGACAGACAGACAGACAGACAGACAGACGGACAGACAGACAGACAGACAGACAGACAGACAGACAGACAGACAGACAGACAGACAGACAGACAGACAGACAGACAGACAGACAGACAGACAGACAGACAGACAGACAGACAGACAGACAGACAGACAGACAGATAGATAGATATTGTTTCGCGTTTAGGTAACCCAAGGAAGACTGTAGTCATTAAGAACACTAACCTATAATTGACAGGAGACCGAATCGAGCAAAAAAAGTTGCGTCACAAGACCGTTGCTTTATTGCGATGCTGCTGCAACAGTTTAGTGTATCGCTTGAATACTCGAGGCGTCTTTTTCATCACTATATGTGTTCACGGCTTGAAGAACGTCTTTCAACGTGTACGCCTTCACCTAGCTCTTTGCACCGCGTAAATGGTGTGTATGTAATTCCGACGATAACGTACCGTACAATTGCCTGCAAAACATGCTCTTATAGCTTCTGTCCTGCAGCGCTAGCCCCTTCGACGCCGGCCGGTCACGTAATAAAAGCCACGCGAGGTGTGGCTCACACGATCGGCGAGAACAAACAGTGTAGGCGTCAAAATGCGCCTAGCGGAACGCCAGCATTGTCTCGCTTTCTTATTTTCTTCCTCTCTCTCACTCCCCCAGTCGTTCTACCGACCTAATCTCTGTCAGAAGGCGACGTCAGTCATCACGACACAATGGCGGCGTCGTCCCAGACCTCAAACTGTCACTCAGCCGAACCGAAATAGGATTAAGTAGCCCTCGAGCCGCCTTCCTTTCCCTCCATTGCATTTGCCCTTCTCGCTTGGCCGAGCTCTCCGCGGCCATATCTCTGCCTCTACCTCCCTCTCTTCATCTCCCTTTGTCATATCGTGCTTACAGAGAGCACACGAACGAAACCGGCGAGAAATGCAGCCCCGCGTACGCCTTAGTTATGCCCAACTACCACACGAACACGCGTTCGCCCAGGACGGACTGCTAGTATATGCACAGCACCGCCGCGCTGTCGCGGCGCAGTGAGTGGCGACGCCGGCGACAACTCCCGGAGGAGGTCGCGGGAACTTTCACGTTCCCGTTTTCACGCCTCAGAGACGACGTGCAGGCGACGCAAGAGTGACGCCGCCGCCGCAGGTCGTTCGCCCCGTGAGACCCAGCTGCGTCTTATAGTTCTTGAGCAGCCTACAAATCACGCTCGAGACGCTGGGATCGATGTCACGCGGACACTAGTCGGTACTATTCTGGTCATTTCTGCCTATACTGCTTCCCGCACACTGCGTTGCTCCGAAAATGGAGTGATTGTCAGGTGCGAAGTACACGTTCCTGACTCAATTGTGCAGACGGAAGGAAAGTCTGACATAGCGCGTTGTCATTCGTTCCTAAATCTATACGCCGGAGTTCCTGATGACAGTGTACTGGTCCACGACGTGGGTGAACTGGAATTTTGGTTCCTCGCTGGCTAAATAAATTGCCATAATACAGCGAAGAATGGGTCAAAATGTTTTGTTGACTTGTTTTTGTCGTTAGGAATATTTTCTTTGTTTTTTATTCTCGTTTGATAGCCGCAGTGCTCAGCATTTTTTACCCTTTAGAAGTTGTGCTGTTTCGCACGAGGCAGGATTGAATCCGAGCGGTGAGCTTTTATGATTGAAGTGAAACACAGACACGACTTCGCGAATCAGGTTGCGCGAAATGGTAAAGATTCCTACGGCGAACCTTCGAAACTATAGGTGTATACCTTCACAGCGCAAAGACTAAAGTTGAACCTTTTGCAGTCCCGTTCCTGTATCCTGGCTCCGCGTAGTGAACAGTGGTCAGTAGGGGTAACCTCCACGCCCTTCCTATGCTTTCTACCACTCTTTTACTTCTTGGAAACCACCCGACGCGCCATCTCACTGGCTGAGGCATTGTGCTTCTGGGCCCGAGGTTGCGGGTTCGATTCCCGTTCGATTCCCGCGGGTTTGACTCCCAGCCGCTTTTCTGATGGAGGTGAAAAGCTAAAACGCCCGTGTGTTCAAGATCGCGGCGCACGTGAAAGATCCCCAGGCGGCCAAAATTAATCATGAGCCCTCCACTACGTCGCGCTTCATCGCCTGGTTAGCGTCGGCCCGTTGAAACCTCATAACCAATCCACTTCTTGGAAACCTCGCCGTTCGTACGTTACGCGCCTGACAATGTAAAGGCAGGTGGCACGAAAACCAATATTTCCAGTTCTTTGAGGGGTCTGATTTAGAACATTAACACACCAACAAGGAAAGATACTGCACAGATTGCGTCTGGTAGAAGTGTCTAGCGAGACCATAAAGTCCCGTACTAATATATAAAGACGAAAAAGAAATAAAAGAACTACCGCTCGAGTTCCGTGCCACTATGGGAGCCATCATAACAGGTGATAATATTTCATTGTTACTTGGACTGCCTTGCAACATGGCTCCTTGTTGCTCCTGGCGACAATGGCAACAACAGGGCTAACATTTTCTTTCTTGTTGGTCCTGCATAATTCTTTTTAAAAAATCCGTGAAGAGTAAACGTTGTGACAGTACAGTCGAACACGGATATATCGAACTCCAAGGGGATCGCGAAATAGTTCGATATATGAAAAATTCGATATACAAAATATGGGCTCTGAGACCTCACCTATGGCGGACGATCACTTACCGATCGTCGCTACAAGAATGACAACTAATTTCGCACTCACGACGCAACAGGACGCTTTATTTCCGTGAAAAAAAAAATCGCTGATCTTGGCCTGCTTCTTCGTCCTGGAAATGAAATTAAATACGCTGGTCTCGATCTTCTCGAGCCTGCTCAATTAGAAAATTCCAGCAGTACGCTGCGCCGTCGCACACCATGCACAACACGCACGCAAAAGAAGAACAGCGCGCACGTACCAGAAGAACTTTGAAGGTAACAATTCCAAGGCTCTCTGAACGGACTCCAACAAAGCGCTCGCGATGGTCATATCCGAGAGAAACAGTGATCTCCGAAAGGTGCCGAACAACTCGCCAAACAGCAGCAACAGCAGCAAAATGCAAAAGAAGGAGGAGGCCGCTAGCGCCTTCGTTCCCTCTTCCCTTTCCCGAGACGACATCTGGGGAAGAATCTAGTCGGTGTTGGGAAGACAGACCCAGAGAGAGAGAGAAAAAAACTATTTTTCGGCAAGCCGGGGAACGTACGCAGCCGAAAAATTAAAGCACGTGCGCAGTCGGGGCATCCCTACCTCGCACTGTCACATTTTCCGAGCGTTCAGGCTTGTGTGCCTAGAGAGATTTAGCATACCGGGCTCCGTCCGCTAACGCTACGGCGGCCGGTAGCGGGGCCCGACTGGGCAAGCGCAAATTCATTCCGGTAGGGGGGATTAGTTGCCCAAGCCAGTCTTCGCCATGGCCGCGCATTCCTCCACATCCTCCTCAACCTCAATCGGGGGTGCAGCGACCGCCGAAGAGCACCTTCCAGCTCGCGCGGCGTTCGATATACCCAATGTCGGGAAAAATACGGTTCGATATAAACGTGCGAATTCCTATACTTTTACACAGAATTTTCAAGGGGATAATTTATGAGTTCGATATAGACAATAATTCGATATATCCGTGTTCGATATATCCGTGTTCGACTGTAATATGTTTTATATTGATAAAACTACTTTTAGTTGTCAGTTACTGCAATGTTAAGGTTTTTGATCAAAGGCAACCTATGAGATTGCATATGGGTCATACCAAGTAAAAAAAAAAAAAAAACGTGTGCGGTCCACGAGGCCACTTTTCAACGAGGCTCACGTGGACACTCAGGTTATATTTACGTGTAGGATTGGAACTGTATGGGTACGCCGCAATCTTGTGAGGCACATAATTTGTGGTCTCAATGCCTCGTCACCACGCTAAACCATTATCGGATGGTGTGGAACAACGCAAAGACCAGGTCATTCTAAGTGCACACCGGGACAAGACGTTTCGAATGTATAGTTTCCCGCAGAATGTGGAATTTTGTGAGCATACGAAGTAGTTGTCTATCTCCATTAACCACAAAGCCCGTGGTGGCAGCGCCGTATGAAAGGGGGGAGGGGGGTTATTTCATGCGTCAGGGGGAAACGACGGGAGGCCACCGATTTTGCCTGTCATCTCATCACGGCTATGCATAAATGTGCCCCTATCGCGTGTGGTACACTCATAAATCTAACGCTACGTTCATTCAACTCCTGCCTTTCGCCACAGCGATGAGACATCTTACTATGTCCCAGAAGAAAAACAACAAGGAATAAAACAATCAATAAGTTAAGCACTAAATTCACTATGAAGGCAGTAGCAATGTATTCCTGTGCATTCCGAAGTTCTCATTTATAAATTTATTGATCTCTTTTACTTGGGTTTCTTGCTTTTTCCTCCTGAATTCTTTCTTCGTGCCTCTTTGAGTACCCGCGCCCTCCCTATTTAAATTCTGTATATGCCACTGGACCTTTGGAGAAAGGTTCTCGCCTATCAACAGGAAGCGAGTCATGACGGTTCGCTTCCACGAAAACGACAAATGCTGGAGGGGTGATTACGTGGGTCCTCTATGGCATTGCATAAGAACGCTCTCGGTCGTCTTAAAGAAAGCGTATTAGCCCGGTCATCAGACGTCGCCACGGCCGTCGTCCATTTTTCCGTGTTTCGTATAACTTGTCCCGTGCAGAGACCAATCATCGCCCGAAATAATTTATTTCTTTTTGTTTGAGGGGAAAGACTGGTGGAATGATTAGCGCAACCGCATCTTCGTAATCTGTTTTCTCCGAGCATAACAGCGTCTGGAAGGCGCCCATACGTGTCTTAACGTCTTCCTCCCAGGGTACGTAAACGCATCTTTTCCTCAGTAACTTACGTAACCGAGGAAATGAAAGAAAGAGACTAGGACCTTGTCATACACGAAGCCGTCGAGCATTCAGACGAGCTAATGGACGATTTTATCTCTGTTACGCAAAGTAATAAATATGTAAAGGGATGTGGTAATTGAACTGAGTTTGTTTTCATCGAGGCTATTTTCTAAAGCTCCGCTCGGGATCAAGATGCTTGTCTGGCTGTTGGTCCAAAAATCAATACGAGCGTATCGAAAAGGTTCTTGGAATTGCTTGAGTTGTCGCACCACGTGGAGGAAAGGAAAATTTTGGCAGCCGTTCCTGGACGGAGGTAGGACAACAGCGTGTAGTGCATTGATTTATTGCCGTTAGCCTGTTTAACAACGTTAAGTGGCGTTAAGATCGGCCGCTTTAGTTTCTGTAGCAGCTCGGCGATGGGATGCCCGATGGTTGGTTTGATGCCGATGCCGTTTTTTTTTAAGGTGAGAGCTTTAAGTGCCCCATTCTACGAAAAACCATCGACGTCGTTGCTATCGTCCGGTTAAGAGAATTGTCGCCGCTTTAAAAAAAGGCGAAATTCACTGGCCAAAGTACTTCGGCTTGAGTCAGGCCGAACACTCCTGTGCTGCATGGGAGCGCCACTTAAATGACCCTGTTCGTCGAGTCATATCCAATGTTTCACAAAACGATTACGATCAACGGATTACTATAAACACCGCTTCCCGAAGCAAAAACGGATGCCCTGGGGCCGTACCTCGGCCGTTCCTTTTGTGAACATTAGTCGTCCAAAGGAAACATATGGCAGCCGGGTACTTGCCGTTGTGTGTCTGAACACGACCAACCGAAAAAATAATGAAGTGCTGGTGACCGAATGTTGGCTGCTTAACGTATGATCTCTGGCAACCAGAACCTGGACGCTGGCCGGACAAGTCAAAGAGCAGCCATAGAGGGGCCGGCCTTCGGACACACTTTCTGTGCTCCCTGGGAAGTGTTTATTTTGACTATATGGGGTTTCTAGCGCCTATTTTGACCATATAGGCCTATATAGGCTTTTTAGTGCCTAAAATGTTTTTTGTGTGCCATATCTTCTGGTTTTAAGAGTCAATGAGTGTTTTCGCTTCAGAAGCCCGCAAAAAAGTGTTTTCGCGCGCCGTTTGAGACAAAAATCCGGGAGCCGTGCCAAACACGCAGAGAAACGAAAACCGTGCTCAAGCGCCATAATCTGTATATAGTGCATAGTTACTGAATGGTATTATTCCCGCAGCTTCGCTTGTCGTGTGCTCTTGCAGAACAGGACAGCTCAGCAATTTGTACGGAATTGTCGCACTTCCTTGTACTATCCATGGGATTCATTGGTGCGCCGAAGAGCTGAGGAGGTCATTCTGCTCTGTCAACGAAGAAATACCTACCGTTAAGATCTTTCTTCGAGGGGCAGTTGTACCTTTAAGCAGCCATTATCGATTGTGGCTCTTCCACCAACCCCGCCTGTACTCGCTCGATCCTGACCTGCAGCGCCGCTTACCCACTAACATACCACGTTCAGATGCCACCCTACTGTGCCGACTGTGGATTGGAGTTGCTTTCACTAAAGCTTACTCATTCACTATCGGCATGACTGACAGCCCTGCATGTGACGTGTGCGCCACGGACGAGACAATAGAACACCTCTTGTGTCACTGTGTCCGGTTTGCAACGCAGAGACTGCACCTGTCAACCGCTTTCCGGAAACTCGACAACCAGCCATTTACTCCGCAAACTGTTCTGTGTCACATACGTAGCCCATCACAATCCGAAAAGGCCACTAAAGCACTACTTCGGTTCTTAAAGGACACAGGCCTGTCTGAACGATTGTAGAGACACTGTGCACCATTGTTCATTTGTTATTTGGTTATTTTACCGTTTCAGTTTAGGCTTTATTAGCGCCTATTGTTTTGTTTTTGTAGTTATCTTTAATTTTTCTTTTCTTGCTTCTCAAGCTCTATTCCTGTCTTTTCAATACTCTTTCTTTCTCTTTAAATCCCTCCTTCCCCACTTCCCATGTGTAGGGTAGCCAACCGGACTGTAACCTGGTTAACCTCCCTGCCTTTCATGCACTGTATTATCCTTCCTTCCTTCCACCAAGGCCCGTTGTTACCCCTTAAAATCTCGGTGTAGGAAGAAAAACTGCTACAAGAACACACGCCGGTGGTATTAACAGCTTCGCACTCGACAAAAGCGTCGCAGCCAAAATTATTTACACCACTCTACAGTTCGACGTAATTTGGCCAATTCGTGTGCTTGCTTCACACTTTGCTTGTTTCACAAAGCATTTCCACAGTTGCGAGCTACGGTGCCACTTTGACTGAGAATGATGACCTCATATCGAAGGTCCAGGACAGATCCGCCGCTGTCCCCGAAGGACGGGTTGCTGATAGAGCCATTGCTGCCTGACATTCTGACGGGTTAAGAGAATAAGAAGTAATTGCCGTATATTGTTTTACGCAGTACCGCCGAGTGTTAGATTCAATAAAACTCATATTTAGCATCATTTCAGCTTCAAATTATATTAGTGTTCCTGTTTTTGTACAAATTAGTCAGTGTGAGAAAGTGGCGCTTCATTTGCACTCCTGAGTTGTCAACGTCGCTGAAAGTTTGTTGCGAATCACTTTTCGTGCTAGCTTCCGCGGCCCCATAATGAATAGACCTTGGGGAACGCCACTCTGCCTTGCCCTGAAGGAACGCCCTTTTGCCCTACCAAACCCTGTCGCAACGCTACCAGCACGGCGTAAACATTACGCCAAGACCGGTGCACACGCGCATTCTTTTATACTCCGATGTAAGCTTAGCTTGTTCGAACGATGATAGTTTTTAATGCCAATCGCAGTTTTGGGCGTCTTGAACGATTTTTAGGTACGCCTGTCCTTGTCCAAAGTCTCTTGGGCCAGGCAGTCGGAGTGTGTGGGGCAGCGCGGGTGAAAGTATGCCGAACGGCACAGAGGCAACGGGTATGGAAGGGTAGAAGGGTGGTTGGGGGAGTGGGGAGGGGAGTAGGACAACACTGAGAAGAGGGTGGAGGGGTGGCGGCTGGTAATGGAGAAGGGGAAAGATGTGGAGGATGTCAGTTCAGCCCGCCGACACAAACCTCTCTCATGACCGGAGTCTCGCTGCTAACGCAGATGCCAGCGCATCGTTCAAAGTGGGTGCCCTAACATCATCGTATACTCGCCGCGTCGCTAGGAGCGCAGCAATGCGACGCCCGCTTTGCTGGTCTGCAATGACAGCGTCTCCCACAACAAACAACGTATTCAAGACACGTACGGCGCGAGAGCCGCTCGGTTGCAACGAGTTCATGCATATTCGTGTTTTTCCTAGCATGTACCAATTATAAGTTCCATCGCCCATCACGTGTACCCACACCCACAAATATTATGCTAATTGCAGTTACGGAGATAATTATTTCCCAAAGGGGAGATTCTGTCTCAATTTCTGGTGCCATTTTTTTGCGGTGGGTTTCGGGAAGTCGAGTACGTGCTGCTGGTCAGGGGTGTCCAGAAACCTTCTCTTCCCCTTACCCATATGCTTCTTAAAAAGTGGATAAATTAGGAATCAAAGCTACATACTTCGCCAGGTGCATTGGAATGAAGAGCAGACGAGATTTCCTCTGGGCTTGTAAGGTCAGAGCAGAAGGTGTGAGCCCCTGATATTCCAAGAGCAGATGAACATGGCTAGGATATCATCCATTTTTTCTACACATGACCAACCTTGCGGCAAAACCACCTTTATCGCGGATGCTCTGCACAAAAAGGTTCCAACTTATGTTTCAACAAAGCTGTCCCAAAAACATTATACTGAAAATGGGAGCGAAGGCGAATGTATTATTGCGCCGACTTTTATTCGCTTGCAATAATTAGTTCTTTTAGGCTGAAGTCGCTAGCGGTACGAAATTCCCGCCCGCTATGAATTCGCGGGCGTCTCCGGGTGGTGTATGGTGACAGAAAACGGTTGTAATCTTTTAAAGGAGCCATGAAGAGAAAACACAAGTTTGGTTCATTCGAAAGATTGCCTCGTTAGAACCATACTGACACCACTTTTAACACAAACTTCGCTCAAATAAGCTACATAATTAGGAAAAAAGGGAATGACCATGCGACCCACCAGCTCATTCCCCGCAACAGAACCTATGATGTCACACGAGAATGCTCTGCGATTTGCGGAGGCCGGCAAAAGCAAACGCAAGTTAGGCAGGGCTTACCAGTTTGCATAGTGAGCTATATGCCCGTTAAACATACTGCACATTCCTTTTATGACACTAAGAACGGTGGAGTAAACGGTTGAAGTTCCGAATAAACACGCAAGCGTGTATGCCAATGCGTACGAAACAACCGCCAGCCGAACTCGACATCTCACCGTCGCCACCGTCGCGCAGACGAATTTTTGGGGTTCGAGGCTCTTCGGGGCCAATGAACCGTCCCACCACGCACAGCCGCGACCTTGCTTGGTATCGTAATCCCTTCACAGGAGGTTGGCCGTCATATCGCGTACCAGCAAAGGTAAAAATAGAAACGAGGGGAGTAAGGAACAGCAAGCAGCGACGAGATAGTGACAGTCGTCGCAGAAGTTTCGGAATGGTGCTGGCTTGCTGCTATTGTTAGGAGCTCGTTTAAGGCCCAACCACATGCACGCGTAAAACCGACGTACTCGCGCAACGACGTAAACCGGCGTAAGCGCGTAAGGAACCGGCGTACTCCGGTGTACGCCGAATGCATTGGTACGCGCTTGTTACGCCCAAGTCAGGCCGCGCCAGATATCGACGCAAACTTTCGGACGTACGGTGTTGACGTACACCTCTGGCGGTGATGTTTTTGGCGGTCAGGTCGCATAACAAGACAGTGAATTGACAAATAAGCTAACTTCACTATTCATTATGCGATAAAACGAAGTAATTTGTAAAATACGGTGCCCAAACAAACGGACAAAACACGTGAAGCAACGAGCAACTATGGGAGCAAGGCAGTTTTACGCCAAATGTAGCGGAAGGGTTTTGTGCCTGCCAAGTATGCATACTAAACCTAACGTTTTTTAATGTCCCAAGAACTTTTTTAGTTGTTTCTGTATTAAATATACGTATTTTTGTGAAAATATGCATTATTTGCTTTATTTGAGTTAAAATTTAGTTCAACTGGTCGCCACAAAGCTGAGTCCGAAGTAGTCGAGCCACACTGCGCGGCGCATTGGTTTACGCGCGCGTTGCGGCGATATGTGGTAACTCGCCCTCTCCGACGTCGTCGGCCGGCGTAAAGGCAGCGGCGTATGCCGCCGCAAGCGTACGTCGTTGCGCGAGTACGTCGGTTTTACGCGTGCATGTGGTTGGGCCTTTACAGTTTACAACTACTGAAAACTTCAGTTGGTTCGAGTACTTTACAATGAAATTTCGTTGCTACCTTTTGAAATGCCCATGTAGTACGAGCAAATCGTCGAGGGAGTGCGACATCCCCGCCGGTGAGGAGATCTACTTTCATGTGCTGCCCAATGACGAACCTCAGCGAAGCAAGTGGCTACGTTTTGTGAACTTTGCAAACGGAGGAGAAAGATAGCTAAAGGAAGTACGAGTGTGCTCGCTTCATTTCCGAGGAAGTGATTACAGCAGGGAGGGACCCTTACGTTAGCTCACTCCTGGGACATGCTGGCGCTCGTCGCCGACTTCGTCAAATCGCCGCCAAAGCGCTCTGACTTTGGGGGAAAAAATGCCGTACACACCGCGCATTGACGCTCGTATCGTCGAAGCAGAGAGCTCGCGCGAACGGCTTTCCATACACGACACCGGCCAACTGGCATAAGCGATACTGCTACTGAAATTAAACTATTATTAACCGTAATAAAAGTACGGCACATACGTACCAGTCTGTATTCGTCCGTCGCGACGGGGCTGACGAGGCAGCGGTGCCGACGGCTGAACGCTCGTCTGTTGTGGCTATCGCGGAATGGTCGCTTTCCGGTTCATCCGCGTATCCCACAACTCCTGCCGCTCGTGCACTTAGAAGCATTGAGCGTTCAAGTGGTGTGAGGTTGTTAAATGCAAGCCCGAGCTTCTCGGCGAGAGTTTTGTTCTCCGGATCAGGCGATTCCATGACTAGGGCTGCGGGTGCACTAGGTTTTACTAGTATTTTTAAAATGGCCGCCGTTCCTGTTTGATTCCCGCGTGTGGGTGCTATATGGAGTCGACATACTAAGCATCTGTTTCATGGACCGGCTCGTATGACATCATTGTTCACGTCACGAAATGTGCAATTTAGCGGGAGATTTAAAATTTTGGCTTAAATTGCCTTATTTCTCAGTGAATAAAGCATCATTTGCTTCCGGGAAAGCGCTTGGGGTACTGTGAAACACCTAATCTTTCGAATAAAACAAACTTTTGTTTTCTCTTCATGGCTCCTTTAAAGGGACACTGAAGTGATATGTAAACATTGCGGGATTACTAGCGCAAATTGTAGTCCGGAGTCCCCAGGCCATGTTCCGACCCCTCTGGGCGCGTTTACGCGATTTTATTTAGTAGAAAAATTAATTCGAGAATGATGTCCTCCTCTCTTTACGCTCGCCCATTTTCTGTGGCGTTTAGGGTACTATGAAACACCTAATCTGTCGAATAAAAACAACTTTTGTTTTCTCTTCATTGCTCCTTTAAAGACGATAGGCTTTCTTGGGCTAATTAAACGCAGAAATTTCGGTCTGTCTGTATGTAAGTCTGTGAATCGATTCAGCCACTCGGCCAAAGTGAAACTGAAACTGCGCAATAGTCTTATATACCCACAACGAAATATAAATGTCTAAGTCTGGTGTTAATGTTCATAGTTGCCAACATTGCTGAACAAGAACAAGACATTACGCAAAGATCAGGCAGACAATAAATACGTGAGCAAAATGTGCAGTGTTCCTTTATTTAAAAATTCACGGATGCTTGGTTTTTTGCGATAACAAATCAAATACTACACCAACTGCAGAAACCCGTCGCCTGCTGTTGCCCGCGCTACATGGCGGAATTAAAAAAAAAATCGAACGGCAACAGCAACGAAAGGTTCCACTAGATAGTGCCACGTTCCGCTTGGAGCGCTCGTGGAGTAGGGCAACGTGGTTCTATAAACGTTGTAGTATAGGGTGCCTCAGTTCACACCCGTCTCCGCCGTATGGCAGCGCTGGCATCGAGGCACCCGATGTGGAGCAGTGGAACGCGGTAAATTTAAATTGACTTGATCAAACCTCGCGTATTATCTTGAGAGGAACGAGACGGGAGAGGAACAGCATGAGAGGTGAGCGGGAAAGAGACGGGAGGCATTTGCATGGCAGGGGCGCCCGTCGACTATCGCCTCTCGTCGACATTTGCAACGAGAGGAGCAGATGGGCGACCATTTTTTTATCAAGACTTCCGCAGCAAGAATTACAGGATAATTGGCCGTCAGGACGAATGTATCATTAAATACGTTCATACCTTTGTTTGGAATTCTTTGTCACCTGAACGGCTTTGCTGGTCATCCACCATCACAGTGTGGGATATCTCATGATTTCTGTTTAGTGTTAAAATATTTTTAAACGTGTACACCTTGCTGATAGCTGAAAAGACATTTTTTACGAGGTATATTAGATCGCCCTTCCTGCTCTACCTCGGAGTGCTTTTACGCAGAGAAGAATTAGCGTGGGTCGTAAAGCCAGTGCATGAATCTGACGCAAATGTCTGGTAAGTGAAACTGCGCACGCTTGAACAAGTGCTTCCATAAAGGGACCATGAAGAGAACGCAAATCCATCTTTTCACTTAAGTAAAATACTTCGATAAATCGCTCAACTTCCTTCCGGCCCCAACGACACAGTTTTCACCAAAAAAAAAGTGCCAAAATGTCGATAAAGTTTTCAAATTCCCGCTCCAAAGCGTCAGCGCTGACGTCATTCGGGAGGAACTAAGAGCAGAGCAATTAGTGTGTTAACTTGATGCCATCAATAAGGCCGTGCAATCAAAGCAACCAAATGAAACCCGAGACACCAACACAATTTCACAACCTTGTTTACTGGCTGAAGACTGTCTCTGCCTACTAATCCCACAACTTAGTCCCTATGACGTCACAAGCCACGTGCGAGGACATGCTGGCGAGACCACTGTTTAATAGGTTTTCGCTGCTGTGGGGTGTATGTATTGGAGTTTGAAATAAAGTTGCCATGATTGTTATTCTATAGTGGCAACCTTTAGAATAAATGAAATTGTATTTTGTTTCCACAACACTTTTGATGAACGTGGTAACGGCTGGAAAAGCTCGTTTAGTGAACGCGAGTGCGTTGTATACTATAGGGAGTCTGCTCCAGCAAGGGCCCATCTCCCCGCGAGGGGGACTCGAGTAAATGCGTCGCATAGGGGGTGGGTGTATTGCGTTAACGTTTAGTGTTTGGGGGGTTGGTGCTATCACGTGTACACCACGCAGCTATCACGCCGCTAGCACGCCGCTAGCACGCCGCTGAGTCGCCAACGCACGCCGCTGACGAAGTAGTTTGAATGAGTCAAGGATATAAGGCGCGTTCGTAACCTTTGATTCTGTGTCGGTTTTGTGGCGCAGTGGGAAGAGCACCATGTACCTCGCGTTCCGCCCACAGGTAGTGAATGCGTTGTATCAGCAGCTTCTTGACGTAGTTTGAATGAGTCAAGGATATAAGGCGCGTTCGTAGCCTTTTATTCTGTGTCGGCTTTGTGGCGCAGTGGGTAGAGCACCATGTACCTTGCGTTCCGTCCGCAGGGTCGTGGGATCGAAACCAGGCGCCAGTAACTGTTATTTCTTTTTATAGTGTAGGGGGAGGCTGGCTGCTGCGGACGCCGACGCACGGGTGACATCGTGAGTTATACAAATGCTCTGCATTTAAAAAATGGGACGAGTCACAGTGTTTGCCTGCGCTCGATCTAGAGCCGTAAATAACGGAGCCGTCAGGGTAGTATATCGTCCCTCGTCAGAAAAACCGGCAGCATAAATACGTGGTGTAGGAGTGATCATAGGCCCCATTCGAACACGAAAAAAAGGCAGAAAAGAAAGAAAAAGAAGAGGAAAACGAAGAAAACGGCAGAGCGGAAGAAAGACAGGGTGATAGAAAGAAATAGAAAAAAACAGTGGTTGATTCCTCTGTTATAGGAATCGGTAAAACACGAAAGTGAAATGTGCAGCAAAATCTGCAGCTGAGCATGACTTGCGGGTCGGCAGCTGTCTTGTAGATGTTCTTGGCCAGCGACACCCTGCTGGCGGGTCGCTTCGGCAAAAATGCACTGGCGTCATTTCCGTGATGGATGTGATGTCAGTGAAATTTTGGTTTATGCCGACATAAGACACTTTTGTGTTAAAATATAAAACCAGAAAACGAACAACCCTAAGTATGACGTACTCTTTAGTACTAAAGGATGCTTCCCCGCAAAATGACCCTGTGTGCGGGGGTGCACCCTATACAGGCCGCTTGCTCCGCTGTACTGGCGTCATTTCCGGGACGGATATGACATCACTGAAATCTTGGTGTGCCCGGGAATAAAACACTTTCATGTTAAAAACAGAAGGAAGAGAGAGAGAGAGAAAAAAAATCAATGAATTAATGGCAGTGGTAAAAACCTGTTCCTAATGTTCCCAAAACCGGCATATCTATAGCGGGGATATTTGCAGCTAAAAGAGCTGCCTAGATCAGTGATAGTAGGAACAACCCCACTGCCTCTAAGGATCCCAAGTTTCCCCTCAAGCACACCGCCCAGCTTCCGTGTCCCGCTTCTCTCCTCCACTTTCGCTCTGCTTTTTTACCGGCGCCTGTATGCCGCAAATAACTTTTGTGCACGCATGTACCACACACGCACGCACACGGTGCACACGCGATAAAATCCTGGCAGAACAAACACTTTAACGAGCAAAAAACGCTGCGTGCAAAGGCGCTGTAAAGCCCCTCGCCAACTGCACACACGGATATACGATTCTGCGTCCGTCTGGGGCCAGTCTTTGGAGGGACACTGAACGGGGTGACTAACAAGGTCTAGCCACTTTATCACCTCAAATTCCAGATTGAGCAGGCGATCTCCTGATCTTTTTTTTTATTTTTTCAGGGAATTCTTCTTACAAGAAAGCTGAGTCCAAGACTGCCGGATCCCCAATACCGTGCTCCTGAACGATTTGGTGAAGACGTCGACTATGGCAAGAGACAAGTCCGTCAAGGGAAATCCAGGAAATGGCGAGCGGATTTGCCCTCCAGATAACTTGTGCGCGATCAAATAAAGAATCGACACGAAAGCTAATCTCGGTAAAAGTCGAAATAGCATCAAACCACGTTGGTAATCATTGTCACGTCATTGTAAGAGTTTGTGAAGATGCAGCGAAGGGTGCCCGGGGTCCATTATAATTTATTTGGTGAAAAATAAACCAACCTCTAAGATAATGTTAAAATGAAGAATTATGTGAGTTTTGCCGCACAAGGTAGCCACAAATCAGAAAAAAAAAGATTCCCTTCTACTCAATGTGACAGCTATTGCAAGCGCGGAGCCATGATTCGCCAGTGTATCCCTTGTGTTATAATTGTGATTACCTTATGTTTATCTTCTGTTTATTCGGGCTTTGATTTTGTTTTTCTGTGGGTTTCTTACCTTTTCCGCGTGTTTCGTTTCTTTTTCTCTGTCTACCTTGCCTTTTCTGCCGCTTCGCTTGAGCTTCATGAACTTTCACCGTGGGATTCGCTTTCCTTCGCTGTCGTTGAGCCTTGACTGTTGCCTGATGAAGTTGGAGATTTTCCTCTCCTTGTTGACGCTTGGATCCTGCTTCACGTTGTCGCACACAAGAATAGTCCCTCCGGCATCGCTGTCTTCCGCGAGCAAGCGCCCGCTGTCACTCGAACCATTCGACGTCCATGGCGGGAAATACTGGCTCTGTTCGCAGGGTCTATTTCGAAATACTAGACTAGAAATACTATACTAGATTCGGTATATGCCTGGGTGCGTGAAGCCCGATGACATTGGACGGACGACATCCCGGGCCCCTAAAGTGCTCGACACTTGAAATGCAATTTGTCCACTTTAGGCACCGAATAGCTCCACCTGATCTATAAGCGAGAGAGAGAGAGAGAGAGAGAGAGAGAGAGAGAGAGAGAGAGAGAGAGAGAGAGAGAGAGAGAGAGAGAGAGAGAATACATTTGGTGGGGTTCTGGACAGCCGTGTCCCTCCTGCGGAATTTGAGGCCCGCACGTGGTTGAGGCGCAGGCCGAGGCGAGCTCATGGGTGTGGGCTATCAGGCGCGCCGTCGTGGAGGGCTGTGCATTAAAGGGACTCTGCAATGCCTCCGATAAACGCTTTCACTCTTTTCTTCGTGTTTGGAAGCACTGCGTTAACGCCAGCACGGAGCGTCACCGCGTGATTTGCTCGTCGCAGCAGAACTATCCGCCCTCCGTTGCTGCTTTGCTTTTGTGGCTTTTTTTTAGTGCCTGCCCAACGCGTTGATTGCTGCAACTGAAGAAAAGCAGGCCAATAGTCGCTACATCGCTGCAATGACGTAATTCCGGCGATCGAAGAATGTCAAAACCGGGAAACAGAGAAAAAGTTTTTGAGCGAGTTTTTAAGTTATTTGAGGAGCATAGAGTAGTAACTTTTGACTGAGGTACTTTGCGACCCTCTAATCTAAGAATTGGAACAGTTGGCTCACTACGTTCTGCCGGCATTCAAGATTTCGAAAAAAGTTGATAAAAGTATTGCAGGGTCCCTGCAAGTTAAACCGCCACAGGTCGGGATTTGAGAAATTCACTTCAGCGGGCCTTAAATATAGGTTCGAAGGCCGATTAGAAATTCTATTTGCGCTTGAGGAGCTCTCATTATGTGATGCGACGGCGCGATATATTAGTCGTACAGTTCTTAAAATGGAGCGTCTCATTGCGCTCCTATTTGCAATAACCTTAACGCCCTTGGTTAATATGTTTATTGTAAAATACCTAATGGACGAAGTTGTTTACTTTTAACCCTTTGGGGATTGGACCCCACACACAAGGCAGGCTCTATACTAAAGATAGTGGCTAACTCCATGAGGCTGCGACCGCAATATAAAGAAGAGGAGGGCGGCGTTAAATTTAACACTGAACCGCATGGGTGCATCCCGCCACGCCGAGATTCGCAACAACCGCCCCTGCCACACACTGCGGCGCAGTAGGCAGCGAGGGGCCTTGCGCGGCACGATGGTGCCCACAATACCAGCGTATGCGTTCTGCATCAATCGCAGGTTAATGCTTTCGTATTTACCACTGATAAGAAATGCTTCGGTGTCCACGGACTTCGTTGATTTATTTATGGTGGAAAGAATGGTGCAGGTTTATTCGGGAAAGAAATCCTCACTTTGCGGGCTCGAACACGAAGCTTCTAGCAGGAGAGGCCGAGGCCGCGCGTGAGTCCATCTGGAGTGAACTGAAAGCATACGTGTAGCTCATTACCAACCGAAGTCAGTGCCTGTGACGAGCGTCCTTCACATTCTAAGCAGGCACGCACGGCGAACGAAGCCTTACCACTAGTCCTGTGCCACGTTACCCTACAGTTCACCGGATGGTCGAAAGAACAAACAGAGAGCGAATAGACCCACGATCGCGTCAAACCATGTGATTTTCATGTTCGTGTGGGTTCCCGCTGCGTGCAACTCCGAGCCACGCAAGTCGAACCCGTCGTCCTATTGAGCCTTACGCACGCGGTGCCGGAATTTCTAGTATAAAAGCGTCGTCGACCCACATTTGTGGCCGCGGCGCCGCTCCGTCCCTCCCGGGGACGTCATTTTTTTATCGTCTGCTCTCACGATTCTTCTTTTCGTCTTCAATGGGCGTTTCTTCTAGTCGTCTGCTACGCGCGCCTCTTTTTGCTTTCTCTTCGTAGCCTTTGTTGTATTCGTGTTTGTTTGCGCTTCGGGCACGAGATTGTAAGCTGGTACAGCCTTACGTTACAGGAACACGTAGGTTTGCGCGGTCGTCGCGCAGGAAACAATGACGCGGCGGGCCACCTCGCTGTGTGGGCTTGACGGACTCCCTCGCGGGCGACGTCACGGCTACGCGGTACTGTCCTCTCGCGAGACGCGGAGAATGGATTTTTTATCGATGGCTGCGGCGTCGGACGTCCGAATAAATGAGCACTGCACGATCTGGCACGGCGCGTCGCGACATTGTTTCTTCGTCTCCGCCGCGCGCTCGCGCAAGACGTTTTCGACTGCGCGTTTCGCGCGGCATGGGGAGGCCGGATCTGCGGGTGCGCGGTGAAGTGGTGTTGCGGCCTATTGTTCGAAGGCGTCATATGGCGCCTCTTCC
Source organism: Haemaphysalis longicornis (assembly GCF_048455015.1). Taxonomy (NCBI): domain Eukaryota; kingdom Metazoa; phylum Arthropoda; class Arachnida; order Ixodida; family Ixodidae; genus Haemaphysalis; species Haemaphysalis longicornis. Next base: position 194,374,944 of record NW_027526295.1, on the reverse strand, counting down.
GCGTTCCTTATTTTTGCCTTGTTTTAGTCTCGTTTTTATCGCTTTTTATTTGTAGGCTTGACGCGTATAGCAGATTTAGGGTCTTTGAATTATTTCGTTGCTAACTTCTCCTTTCCTCGCATGGTTTTGCTTTGAGTATATAAGACTATCGCGCAGATTTTATTTCATTTCGGTAGGGTGGCTGAATCGAGTCACAGACAGACAAACAGGCAGACCAAAATTTTTTTGTTTAAGTGACCCAAGAAAGACTTTCTTCTTTAAAAATGACCAATAGATGACCGTAAAAAAAAACGGGCGAGGAGGGGCAGCTACTGAGCATGACTATCAGTGGTCGCTTACACCAAGGCGTTTCCTCTATGGCTAACGTAGACAGCACTACAGTGGAGGCACATTGGCGGGCACAGATTGAGAGGAGACTTAGCGCAACACAGCAACACACGCGTCGTTGAAGGCATTAGCAACGCGCAATACATGCAACAGACCGCAGTGCAAGCACAATACATGTACATACGTATACATTTCACAACACATAGTACACTTTTCATGTGTCTATAACATTAGCGTGATCACAAAGCGCAAGTAAGTAACCTTAAACGACCACGAAACATTTATAACACTGATCGCAGAGCATGCAAGTAGGAACAGTGAACTTGTTGTTTGTTTTGATAACCGATAACAATGCGTGAGCCTCACCTGTGCTTTGTTACTTCGTCAAATGCAATCGGAACTTTTTATTAGTTTCAAGTTTTGTAGGAAGCAGTAGAATAGCTCGAAAGACAAAAAAAACATGCAACGAAACAGTACGGCGCGTATGTTTGAGTAATGGCACTCATTGCCTTGCCTTCGCTCTTTTAGCGAACAGCACACCACTGGCCTGGCAACCATTGAGAGACGCCAGCCAAACTGCTACCTAATAGGGCCTTTGGTTGTTGGTAACTGATGAATCAATATGGTGCGGCCTGTACCGGTCAGTTTAGTACCATCGCTGCCCTCTTTTACCCTTGGGCGTCAGTATAAATCGTCCACAAATGAGGTGGTAACGTTGAACAGGACGCAGGCTAGTCGCACACACAGCAAGCATGCAGCGGCGCCCACCTATTTTGCCCCAAACACACGGCCTTCGAGCAGTATGTTTGCGTGGCGAGCACATGGTGATAAAAAAAGACAGTGAGAGGACAAGTATGCAGCGCACTGCAGGGGCGGTGTTGCGCAGAGTCGCCGAGTACGCCCGATCGGCGAAAGCCACGAGAAGCCAGGAATGGTTTCGTTATCGGCGTCGGAGCCTACGGCAGATCGCAGACGACATGTAGGGCAACTATTTCCTCCCCAGTTTCGGTGTTTGGTAGAAGCCGTACAGAAGGAGCTATATGAAATGAGTGAAAGGGAGAAATTCACTCTGGTGGGGGAGAAAACTCAGGTTTTTCTCCCTTTTGTACCTTTTTTTCTTAGAGTATTTATTGCGGAGAAGCTTGGGCAGCGCCTCGGACCTATAACATTCACCAGACCTCCTGACAGCGAGTAGCTGATTTCTTTAGAACAAAATTAACATTATAATTAAGTGCGGCGCATACATCTGGACTAATCATGGCAGGTTTATCACAAACAGATTTTGGGCATTGATTTTTTTTTTGCGTCACTTCTTTGAAAGCGACTTCATCTCATGGTGACTGCGTGTTTATGGAAAAACAAACTGAGGCCAATCCACTCGGTGAAGGCGGAATGCTGTCACAGCTGCCGTTCTGCTCCCAGTCTATCATGTAAACCTGGTTTGACAGCAAAGCCGAACGAGTGAACGACGCAAAACGTGATTAACGGGGCGCAAGAAAAAGAAGCGCAATAAGGGAACCACGTTTGTAATTCACGACTGAGCACATTTTTTAGTTAATTTTAATAAATCTTCAAATAACGAGAATTTTACACTAACAGACAAAGATTGGGCTGTCCGTTTACGTCCCGTAGAAGCCTATGCAATGACACGAGACAATGCGTCTTAGCGACTAATTGTGTATAATTTGTTTCTGAATACGTCCGGTAAAACAACAGTTAGAGCCGTTTTTTTGTAACCATGGTAGACAGCCATTTATTGACAGCAGACGGGAATTCTGCAATGTTGACAAGTTCACTGGGAACTAATTAATTGCGACAAGTAAACAAAACTTGGAGTAGTGATCGATTCGCATTAGCAACCACAATGCTTTCTCAGTGTGACCCCTGTATTTTCTTTCATTGAACTTCTCTTCTCTCTCCCTCAGCGTCCGATTGCCATATAATTTAATACAAGTCCATAAAACAACAGGCACAGCCGCTTAATACAGAACATTCGCAATAAAGTTGGTTTGCTGCAAAGTGCTTCTGTCTCGATGTGGACGTAAGTCGCCCAGGATGCCTCCCCTCGGAGCAGTTTCAGGGGGTGCATACTGCGGGGCTAGCGGCAAACAGCTTCGGTGTAAAAGCCATCTCTCATGGGTAAAGAAGTTGTCGCACATCCTTAACTCCACCTTAACGTTATAACCGCCTATGACATCACAATATCACGGGACGTCGTCAGTAACGTGCGCTAATGGCGCAACACTTTCGATTAGGAAGTTCTAAAAACCGGCACCAAAACCCGGTACGCTGCGCTCAACGCAGCATTCATGGCGTCTCGCAGGCTGTCAGGTCGTGCCGAAAGCCCGTTCCCAGCGTTAAAATCGGTCTGGGCAGATGAACTAAGGAAGAACTAAGGATACGGGACGCGAACGTTAACGTCGACAAAGTATTTTGTGAAACATGAAAAATATCGGAGACCAAATTCTGAAAGATCCGGATCTCCCTTAATTCCTTTCGGACAGCTCGCAATAGTCTCAACACTGACGTTTGATGTAGGACGTACGTTAGAATGGCACTGCCGTGTTCAGCCATCGCTCGGGCGGCATGCATGTAACCCTCGAAAACGGAATGCGATGAAAACTAGCAGACAGCTATCCAGAACTTTGTATCGTTCCAGCTTCCGTTCCTATTACACCTGCATTTGCGTTGTTGCCTGCCAGTAGCGACGGCCTCGCCTCTACAGCAACAATGGCTTTTCCAACAGGAAATCACGCCAAAGTATCCCAGGAATTCCTCTTTTGTTCCGCATTTCCTCGTTTTCAGCTGTCGACACCGGACTGCTGTATCGAGCGTGCTTTATGACGCACTTCGTGACGCAGTCACTGCTGGGCTCGCGTCAGCCGCCAACTCGATTTGCATACCTGACCAGGACCTCACAGTGTATTTTAGCATCGGTTGGGCAATCGACGCGCGCGTGCTACTGCCTATAGTCCCTCTTGGGGGTGTTCTTCAGCAGACGGTCGCTGAATTCATGTCCGCTCCTCATTTGCATCTCCTATGGGCCTGCGAAGCTACAGGTATAGGATGGTCGTCACGCTGGACAAAGCTTGCGCGCCGTCGCGAACTCAATGATGGGCGCCTTTATACACCCGTAGTCGAGTCGACAAGCATTTTATGCGTGCTCTGACGTCCACAAATATTCATTAGGGCGCGCCTGTCATACGGCTGCTCCGGAGGACACGCGAGACTCCACGCAGCCGGCGGCGATGTTGCGTTCTCTGCCGGCCTCTTCCATTTCGTTTCTTTCTCCACGCCCTCTCCCTTATTCCTAAAGCTGTAAAAGGACCCTGCAACACGGCCGATAAGCGTTTTCACTCTTTCAATCGTGTCTGGAAGCCCACAAAAGCTGCAGTTATACCGCCTGCACGGAGCGGCACAGCGTGATTTGCTCGTCGGAGATGTGGATTACAGTTTCTGATTTGCTCTTGTTACGGCTTTTTTTTTTTTAAGTGGCGATTGAATGCGTCTATTGCTGCAACTGAATGGAAGCCGGCCAATGGCCGCGATATAGCTCGAGTGACGTCACTCAGGAGCACAAGCAATGCCCCAACCGAAAAAGAGAGGAATCTCTTAGCGAGTTTCTACGTTGTCTGATGAGCGTACCGAAGCAATATTTGACGGGTATTTTGTGACCCCTTAATTAAAAGGGTTGGTGCGCTTGTTGACTATGTTCTGAAAGCATTTCAGATCTTGAAAAAAGTTGATAAATGTGTTTCAGGGTCCTTTTAAAGATTACTGCGTGTCTTTCAACCAAATTTGGCTGCGGCCGCCAGCACGATTCATAACGCTTCAAATATTGACTCGCTTTTGTATAAGCACTGATACTGTGCAGGAAATGTATACTGATAGTTCAGGGCACCACAGCGTCGATGTCATCATTTGGGCAAGCGCTTGTACCTCATGTTCACTCATTCGTTCTCCCTTTCCCAATTTTACTGCTGTTACTGTTTTAACCTTTTGCTGATTTTTTGAAGTGTCGAAGCATACATAAGCTGTATTAGAATTGCCACAAAATTTATTCTGACGAAGGCCGGCCCGTCGGTCAAAACGGGATGAAAACCTGATTTATTTTTCATGTGTTTAGAAAAGTTTCTCGTCTTTTTCCAACCGGTGTCGAGGCAAAGTCAGTCTTTCATCTCTGTTGCGGGCTGCGGAGAAGGCGACATTGCTTTTTTAAAATTATTACTGCGGAAGTTTGCTATTCAGCATCAGGCAAAAATAAATGTACAGATGCACCCCGGATTCTTGAAGGAATCGGAGCAATGATGTGGACCTTGTATCCACGCCGTGAAATTTGGCGGACGTCTGGGGCGCGGGCCGCACGAGGCGATGTGCACGTGCACAAGGCGTAGGCTACGCAGGGCAGGGCAGCTCCACACCAAATGCTCTGCTGTAGCCTGGTCAACAGGAGCGGGGCAAAAGGGGCACGTGGAATTAAATGGGGCGTGGTACTTATACTCCGTTTCATACATCAGGTGCAACGCTGCCAAAGCTAGCGCTCCTGTTTGCGCTGTGCACATGTGCTTCCGCAACCAAAAGTAGTGGGTTGGTTGCGGTGCGCCAGATACCATAAATGCTTCGCCGGCAACCTTAAAGCATAAATATTTATCATCAGCTTGACAAAAAACGCCCGTGTTGCCGGACAAACGATTGAAATATGCGAGTTTGTATTTTATGTTTGTCGCTTTCGTATCAGGTTTTCGCTCTCCGCTCAACCTTGAACGCCGTTTTTTGTTTACTCTTTGAGGCAGCGTTGAAAAAATGGCGTCCAGCTCTCGGGCTTCGACCACGCCTCCTGTACGTATTTTGCGCATCAAAGTTGTCAAAGAACGCCAAGCAAGTAATTGCAAATGTGTGCGCCCGTACCAGGGTGCGTTTCCCGGTGAAATCTGTGCAGGAAGTACTGAGTGTTGTGAGCGAGGACACCGGAGTATCTCACCGTACCGTGGCGAAATTGAAGGCGGAGTGTCTGCGTGGGAATTTGGTGTCTCAAAAGAAAAGACCTCGCGACGTGACGATATCAAGCACGGGGACCGTCAAGCATGACAGCTTCACAGTCCATGCCATCCGTCTGAATGTGAAGAGCATGTACGCCAAGAGGGAGATTCCGACACTGGACAGTGTGCGAAAGGCTGTCCACGAAGACGACGACTTGCCGAACTTCACGAAAACCACCTTGTGGAGGTTAATGAAGGACATGGGCTTCACCTATGATAGGAGAATACGGAATCTTGGCATCATTGTCTGGCGCCGCAGGTACCTGCGGGCGATCAAGGAATTCCGAAGGCAGGGCAGGGGTAATCGTTGATGAACTTCCCAGCAATGTGTGTCCTGTCAGTAGTGGCGGCTTTGTTCACGAGGGTCAACTGGCAGAGCTGGAGCGTGGACACCTTTCTATCCAGCCTGCTCGCGCTTCTTCATGCTGCGCCGATTCCCCGAAAAGGCTTTGTTACCGCGACAAAGCAAACTGTGTTACCTCGCCGTGTGGTTTTGTTTGTGGAGTTTAACGTCACCAAGTGACCCGTGCTATGAAAGACATTACATTGTAGTGCTGTCCTGTTCGGTCGTGAAGTGTATACACCTGGAGCAGTCATATAACCTCTGCAAAAACGGGGTGGGAGAAAGGAAAGGAAAGTAAGAAGTCGGAACCCACCAGGAAATCAACCAGAGGTGCTCTTCTATAAATAAAGTTTGTTTTTTAAACCGCGAAAGTCAGCCTCCTCTTGGAATATTTGTGTATGACAAACAATCCGTATTGCCCCTGTATGCATTTATGTATGGCAACAAATCTCCAACTCATGAGCTAGTACTGTTATTTGTCACAGCATTAACCTATACCATAGAAATTTCCTTGATTCAGAAAAACGGGCCATATCAGGGTTCCGTATGTAAAAACAATTGACCTATCCATGATTGTCTTGCGAACAAGTGCCTAGATAAAAGAGCTTTTTCTCCAATCACAAACGAAGATATAACTCTTGCTTCCGGGGTGAAATATTGCGGTGAAGAAATAAATAAATCACGCACAAGAATTCACAAAAAATGTTGCATATATTCTGACTGGAAAGGGGCGAATAAGAAATTTAAAATATATATTATGCGTTTCTGTGCCATAAATCAGCATTCCAAGGTACAGAAATCTGCTTTCTGTCCTTTCCCATGAATAACAAATCATATGTTATTCGCACCAAGAGCTTCGGGCTACTCCAGAGTGCAGTGCCAAAGCCGGTTCCAAACTGTTTCGGTAAAAACTGAACCCGTTGCTCTGCTGGCGGCCCGGTATATTCAATAACATGCTGAGTGTGTTAAGAGAGGCCCATAAAGAAGTGGATCGTCAGGGCAACGGCAAAAACGAAAGCTGAAAGTGAACACCTGTTCGTAATTCACCCTGGTTAGAGCAGCTGTGCTAAATTATTAATGAATTAACGTGTTTTTCTTACACAAAGTTCTCGCTAGAATCAACGAGGTAGCTGACAATGGTATAGAATCGCGACAAAATAGCAATTGCTGGTCAAACATCGGTATGCATCCAGAACCCATACGTGCAGTTCATTTCCGCATGTGCGTAGTGTTTAAGTTACTGGGAACGAAATAAGATTTAGAATCGAACTCGCAGAAGATGTGATAAAAGAAAAAAGAAACGTCGGAACGCGGTTTCGAACCCATGTACTTGAAAATTCAGCGTCTTTTCTCCAGAGCGACGCGTTAGACCACTCGGCTACAAAACAGCGCGGAGCGATACACCTCCTTTCTTTGCGGACTACTTGTGTAGCCTTCACAGCGTTGCACTTGATGTATGAAACGGAGTATAGGTGGCAAGGACCTCGTCACAGCCGGTGTGAGCGTGACTCCCAGGCGAAGACGTCTGAGCAGGATCTCATCTTGGCGAGACAACCCGCCGGAAAGATCCGTACCTCGCGGGGAATGAGAGCGTGTGCGTTGCGCCGTAGACGTTCTTTTTCACTGGCAAGGCAAACACCGTTTGACGAAGGTGCAAGATGAGCTGGATATCGGGGTGTGTTCCGGCATCTGCAACCTGCATTGCGGGGTGGCTGTTCCGTTGGCGCCACGACACTCGCACACGACATGGGTAAGTGTCCACTGTGTTCTGAATTTCTAACAGAAGTTCGTTGGACGTGAGAGTTTTATGAAGCTCTCGTACAGCTGCCGATGAATCAGCGTAAATTGTGCACTGTGGTGAAGCGTGGCTGATTATCAATTCACTGCAAGGAGTTCTGCCTGCGTTGATGGCCACTTCTCCGTTGCCATGTAAGTTCGGGTCACTGGATCTGGAGCCACAGTAGTACAAAGTAGAGCGGTATGAAGAAAGGTATCTGAAACACTGGCGTCGACAAACATCAGCGTAGAGGAAGGGCTAGCAATGTCCATAGAAGGCGGAATCGGAGCACCTACCGTGAGGGGATGAACACGTGCAACAGGTCGTGAATCCGTTAATTGGTGGAATTTCCATGGGGGCCGTATAGTGGTGCTTAATAGTTTTGGGGCTGGTGAACCGGTCATGTACGCTGGAAGAGCGGCGGAACCTGGTTCAAGGGCTTGTTTTTGGAGTCGGTCTTGTCGACGCTGATGCAGTAGCTCATCAAATGTGTTTAGCTGGGATTCCGGTTTGAGTAGAGGGACAAGGGTGAGGGCTAGAAGAGCAGTTATAGCTCGCATAGCCGAATTGTTTATTGATTCGAGCAGTGCCCAATCTGACTTTGTGAGAAATTGGAATTGAGCTCGATAATCTACGCGAGGCTTAAGAATGGCTCCGACAAGCATGCGGGTCATCTTGGAGTCCACACCGCCGGCTTTTTGAGACATGCGACGGAACAGATGCAGCGATTGCTTCTGTTTTTGCCCAGTCATGCACCCTGCTTGCCGGACCAGAAGCAACCAACCAATACCTGGATCACAATCCTTCCCCATTTGTGACCGCAAAGAGATCGTTTATTGTATTTTGAATTATCCAAAGGGAAAACTCCGCGAGGGACTCCGAGACTGATGATTCGCGAGAAGGAAAAGCTCCGAATGACATAGCCGCACACTAACACAAACGAATGATTGAACCGTTTTGTTAATCAGTAACCAATACCCCTTATGTCTCTTTTCGGTTCAGCTACGATTCGGATTCAGCGGGCCCAAAAAATAACGGTTCGGGTTCAGTTCCCGCAAAAATACCCGTTCGGTTGATATATATGTATGTATGTAGCGAATCAGAATAGGAAATGAGGGGCTCGTTGAAATTAACACAGAAATAAGGGTTGGCAGTCGAGGAAACCTCGGAAAGCAAAGGGGAGGATGTGGTAGATCATTGAAACAGATTAAGAATTTGGAAAGAAAGAAAGAAAGTGAAGAAAAAATGCCCGCCAGGTGGGATCCGAACCCACGACCTCCAGGTCGTGGGTTCGGATCCCACCTGGCGGGCATTTTTTCTTCACTTTCTTTCTTTCTTTCCAAATTCTTAATCTGTTTCAATGATCTACCACATCCTCCCCTTTGCTTTCCGAGGTTTCCTCGACTGCCAACCCTTATTTCTGTATGTATGTATGTATATATATATATATATATATATATATATATATATATATATGTCAGTGAAGCTACGCTTTTTTCCCCATCCATCCATCCATCCATTACGCATGTTAAGCTTCGTACCAGGCAACCTGCTCAGTCCGGTAGTCCGGTATCTGCATGGTTGGCTTAGTACGTCAATCGACATTTCTTTTTTCGTGTATGTAACGCTACGTTTACGCGCGGTGGGAAGAGCTAGCAAAAGAATCGTCCCGGAACACAGCCGGGAGACGTCCGTAAAAATACACCTCCCATCCGGAATCGTCTCCCTCGTGCCTTCTATTCGGCTCGTGGACCATCACCAACCTCACGCATCTTTTGGCCATTGCTCCAGTTTTGCCGCAGACTCAGGCGCACCCGCGGAGAATGCGCCCTGGAAAGGGCGTTAGCGTGAACGGAAGCGAGCACCTTTGCGGGCGGTGGGCCTTAACTTTGTCAGATTTTTCAAGATGCTGCCGCACTTACATTGCCGCCACGTGTGACCCCATTTATACGGGATATTGACGTTGCTTTATTTATTATATTTCTATTTATTTATTTATTTATTTATTTATTTATTTATTTATTTATTTATTTATTTATTTATTTATTTATTTATTTATTTATTTATTTATTTATTTATTTATTTATCCGAGTGCGCGCATTGATTGCGGTATGAGCATCCGCGAGAAATATAACCAGCTTCGTCAATTCACCTCATATAATGTGTATGAGATCTATCTGCAGAAATTACTGCAGGGTGCATTATTTAGATATTGGCTGTGCAATAAGTGCGCCTTATTAAGAAGCACAGCTGCAGTACAGTGGCAGCTGAGAAATTTACCACGTATGCGTGAGTCTGAAGCGTCTTATATAAATGCAAAGCATTCGTAGGAAAAACATTGCATCGCACGACCGCACGGGCTGTTCGGTATGCCAACGCGAGGAACCGGATCATCCTTCTATCATTTCTGTAATCCAATAAGGGGTGCGGATTACAATAAAACCATCCAATAAACTTTGGTCTTTTTTTTTTTGCTAGCCGCAAATCCATGCTTTTGAGGCGGACGCTTTCATTTCAAGCCGGCTGGCAGTGTGTTTTTTTACCTTTCTTTATGCTTGTTTGTGATGCATTTAAGTTTAGAGAAATCCAAAGACGCATCCGTGTGAGAGAAAATAGTTTACTGCTAAATATTTTAACGGCGAAAGTCTTTCTTGGGCTACTAAAATGCAGAAAGTTTGGTCTGTCTGTCTGTCTGTCTGTCTGTCTGTCTGTCTGTCTGTCTGTCTGTCTGTCTGTCTCTGTCTGTGACTCAATCAGCCAACCGGCCAATGTGAAATAAAATCTGCGCAATAGTCTTATATACTCACAGCCAGATTTAAACGTCTAAGTCTGGTGTACTTGCCAACATTGTTGAACAAGAACAAGACATTACGCAAACATAAGGCAGAAAATCAATGCATGAGTGATTTTTTCAGTGTTCCTTTGTTAAAAATTACACGGAGGCTTGGTTTTCGCGATAGCAAATCAACGGCAGAAAAACGTCGCATGCTGTGGCCAGCGCTACCTCCTGGCGGAATTTCAGAAATCAAACGGCAATAGCAGTGAAAGGTTCCACTAGATGGGATTTACGTTCCGCTTGGCACGCTCGTGCAGTAGCGCATCATGGTTCTATCAACGTTGTAGTACGGTGCCTCAATTCACGCGCATCTGCGCCGTAGAGCAGCGCTGGCATCGATGCACCCGGACTGGAGCAGTGGAACGCGGTAAATTTAAATTGACTTCAGCAAATTTCTAGCGTGTTATCTTGGGAGGAACGAGGTGGGAGAGGAACAGCATGAGAGGTGAGCGCAAAGAGAGAAGGGAGGCCTTTACTTGGCAGGGGCGCCAGTTGACTATCGTCTTTCGGCGATATTTGCAACGAAAGGAGCAGATACGCGGCAATTTGTTATACTGTAGCCGAAGTTCCGCAGTATAAGTCTCCTTGGAGTATGCGCCCATTGTGATGGCGCAAAACGATTCCGGGCTTAGCACTGCGTTGCTCCTGGCATTTGAGCTCGCATTTAATCTGGACCCCATCACGGCGATCTACGGAGTGCGTTTCCAAGTGTCTAGGCGACTTCACGCAGTCTACAAACGGACCCACGTGACTTGCATCGCGCACCGCCGCCTCTTGCCGCACGAGTCGCGTGCGAGCGGCGCAGGAATTGCTTGCGAGCTTCTGACGTTCATAGCGTGCGTGCTTGCACGGATGGATGCGGGAAGGACTTCGCGCTCCAAAACATACTTAACAAGGGCCCATGCGCGTAACAAAAGGTACACACAGCCGCATAACCGCTCGCTATTGCTTGCGCTGTCCGGAAGAAATACGCCGTCACGGGCACGCAGTCGTCTTAGCATGCCAGGGGCATCAAAGTGAAACACGAATGCTAGGAAACGTTAGCTGCGGACGAGAAGGTAACGGTATGTGTAGTAGGGAGTGGCCCCTGCGCCTTCACGTGGATGGGCGTGCGGGCCGCGCTAGTTGGACCCAAAGCGAGCGCTGGGCCTTGTGCGTGCCCTCGAAAAAAAGAAGCGTGCAAACGCCGCTTGGACACGGCTCGTTCGTGCACGCGTACACGGCCGAGCGCCGCGATCGTTGCGTGCGGACTGGAGAAATGCGAGCAGCCCGCGCGTGTTAGAGGCGAAGCCACTTAGGGGCTCGGGCTGTCGGCGTCTCCTGTTGTCGTCGTCGTCGTTTCATGTAGTCACGGTACTAAAACACCGGGACATTCGCTTTTCAGCGCCTCGCGCTACAACACTCCGTGCTCAAATACACAAGATGTTTACAGCAAAGCTGTATACCTCTACCTCCCAACGATTTCATCTCCGTGGGCGAAAATTCCGAGGCTCCAAAAATACACTTATACACTGCATGATTCGCCCCTCCCCAGGTTTCACGTTAGTGGAGATGGCCTGGTTTTCTTTCTTTTTTTGTTAGAGATGGCCAGTTAATAGTTGTAGAACGACGGATGGCTGTTTTATAAGCTATCCACTTTCACTAATAATTCTCGGTGTACTCTTCGCTCCCCTCTCGAGTTTTATTGTCCATTCGTAATCAAAGTTAGCGCAGAACAGACAAGACACGGGAGAGAAGAAAGAGACTGGGATTACTGCGAGCGATTTTATTTCTGAGTCATATCTTCGAGTGCATAACCAGAACCGAACATGCGTAGCATGTTCCTTAACACGTACAACTAATGAAAAAATACTGTCTTACTTAACAAAAATTCAAACTCTGTGTATGTGGTGCCCTTATTCCTATGCTTCATGGCTGTCATGAGAACATGTGCTTTTTGAGGACATGTGTCATGAGGACATAAGAGAAGGAAATTGGAAACACAGTGTAATCTCTTGAAGCACGACAAATTGACGCATCAAGGTGAGTAATCATTAGGCGATTGCGTCGGCACATCATTCACATCCGCTGAGAAACACCCGAATTCATCTGTTCTATTTTTTTCCCCTTTGTAGGCAGTATTCAAGTTGACAAAAAAGTAGAACTTCATGCGGCATAAACTGCCCTCACCGAAGTTGTCGGCTATAAAAGCGCCACTTGTTGATTTTACTTGGTACTCTCTCATTACGGCTGCCTCTCCGGTAATCTTAAGCGCGAGCTGTAAAATCGCTAGTCACGCAATAGTTTACGGCAAAAGCCCGATACGTCTCGTTGGAAGGTGACCTCGAATGACCCAGGCGTCGACATGAATGGAAGCCAAGGAAGGCCAGAAGCGAAGAAAACATGCCAGCCGTGTACAAGAGATGATTAATGATTACCAAAGTTTGTTAATGTCTAGCGATTCATCATTACCAGCAGCATCCTTTCTGCTTCCACTACAGGACGAAGGCCTCTCCCAAAGATCTCCAGTTACGCTTATCGAGTGCTAGCTGAGTCGACCTATTGCCGCCGAATTTTGGTAGCTCATCTCTCCATCGAGTTCTTGGCCGACCACTATTGCGTTCAGAGTCTCTTGGTAGCCACTCTGGTCCTCTTGGTAGCCACTGATGGTCCTCCTGTTGTCCCTAATCCGCAAGACGTCACCCCCCATGCCCATGTTCTTCGCTTAATTTGAGTTCTCTTGTCCCTAAGGTGTTCTCTTATCCCTAAGTGTGTCCCAACGCACACTTCTTTACATAGCCCGTCGGGCCGATCTAAGTTTCTTTTCAAGTAGCTTAGTGAGACCCAGGTTTCTGCCCCGTATGTCATTACTGGAAAAGCGCATTGGTTTTATACCACCTTTTTGAGTGATAGAGGAAGCTTACTATTATAGATATTGGAATTCCTACCAAACGCAGCCCCCCCCCCCCCCCCCCGCCCCAATGCTTATTGTGTGGATAATTTTCATTTCATGATTTGGATCAGCACATACGACTTGCCCAAGACAGACGTAATCGCTTACTGTTCCCGAGACTAAAGAAAAAGTGTGGTTAATAAGTTTAATTAATGATTAAGTATGGTGAAATTAAGTCGAATTAAGGTAGGTTGTGGTGAATTAAGATTGATTAAGGTGGATTAAGATGAGTTAGGGGGGAATAATGGTTGATCAGTGAATGATAGTACTGGTTTGTAAGGTAGAATTCAGCTAAAAGAAGAATAAGGTTGCTTAAGCTGAATTAAGGACGGTGAAATAGCGTGGCTGCTGTATCGAGGGGTGGACGTGTATAGAAATGTACCCGCCACAATAGTACGCCAGGCTTCTGCCTTCGACGTAAGCAGACCAAGGTGCCTCAAGTCTCACCTTATCACTATCGTATGAGGCTTTTTCGACATGTCATCCCCACTCTCTTCTGTTTATTCGGAGTTTGTTTTCATTAGCGTGCTTTTCGCAATAGATCTTGCCTTTTTTCTGGCGGGACTGGTCTTGTCTTGTTCAATCTTCGCCGTAGTTTCGAAATGTTTTACGCGTGGTTTTGAGCCGCCAGGATGAAATATTGGACTCCTTAAATACGGTTAAATACGTCCTCGACTTTCACCTGCTTAACTTTGCCAGTCAGCTTTTTATCCTATCCTAGTCATTTGTGGATGGAGTCGCAATCTCTGAAGTTTTAAGCAGTCTCTTTCTTCGTCCGTCCGTCCGTCCGTCTGCCCGTCTGTCCGTCCGTCTGCTTATTTCTCTCTCTCTCTCTCTCTCTCTCTCTCTCTCTCTCTCTCTCTCTCTCTCTCTCTCTCTCTCTCTCTCTCTCTCTCTCTCTCTCTCTCTCTCTCTCTCTCTCTCTCTCTCAAAACGCTCCTCTGTGAATATAGCGCACTGTCAAATTTGTTGTCTAGGAGAGGAGAAGTTTGCTTGTTATCACTTCAAGGGCATGTACATCACCTGCCTACAGGAGTACAGGCGTGCCTGTCCTCGCGCAAAGAGCTAAGGCATGTACGAGCTGCCTAACTTGACCCTCATGTAGCCCCGCGTGCTTGTTGACAATGCGGCACACTAGATGCGTAAGCTGATGGCAAACCTTAACTGTTGTAGCCACATTAGCCTGATTAGATGACTCATGAATGTGCAGTCCAAGAAATCGGCAGGATATTACGCGAGGGATGGGGTGACCTACCACTGTGAGCGAGATCAGGTGGCTGTGTTGGCGCTGATAGCGAGTTTTCGCAATGAGCAGCAATTTGGACTTTTCAGGTGCGGAAGACAGGCCTACTGTGTCGAGATACCTAGTTACTGCATCGATACCTTGCTGCAAGGTGTCCTGCACTGACCCAGGAGACCCAGATGTGCACCAAAGAGTAAGGTCGTCTGCATAGAATGTATGTTTGAGGTCGCGCAACGAACCTTAGAGCACAAATTCCCCGGACTCTCATCGCAAAGTGCTCTTAAAGATGTTCAAAAAATGACGGAGCCATTAAAAGAAAGCGAAATCCAAGGAAAATTAAGGACGAAACCGCGGCGAAGAAATGGTGCACGATGTCAAATGGCCCACTTCGTTAGGAACCCTTCCTCGAACGACGCGGCGAAGCGGCGCAATGTCGACGTGCGCGGGTCAAGCTGCATCGGTGCCCGACTGACCGCATGCACATATGCCTCCGCTTCCAGGCAGCGACCAGTTACTCAAATGACAAAAAAAAAAAAAAAACTCTGGAGAAATAACCGAGGAATACCGCTTGAAACGACGCCCACAGCCGCGGTGGGTCACGAGGATGGAGATAAAACGAAAGAATGCCAACGACACTATCAGCCCACCGGTGTTTTTCTTTTCTCCTTAAGAAATTCACAATTATGAAGTGTCTGGCTCCCAGCCATGCACTTGATATCTTTCCAATTAGAATAATGGTGAATTTGGGTGGGTCCATCCCTGAAGCAGCAGCAGCAACAAAAATGAAAAAAAAAAAATCCCCAACAAACAGAAAAGCTGCGCTCAATTGGTGGAAACAGGTCTTTTACCTAAAAATTTAAAGAGGTGAAGCGGAGAAAAAAGCAACATAGAGAGCACCCAGAAAAAAGCGCAAGACGGTCTGTACCGCATTTACGTTTGCGTTCGCCGTCGTTTCTCTACGAGTTCGTTTTCGGTTCTCGCTCGAGCGGTGAAATGAAAACGACTCGCTCCCGCAGCCGGCGGGCCCGTTGCGGCTGTTGCCACTGCCCCGACGTCCTTTGTGCAACAGCTGCTCGCAGCGCCACGGTGGTACGCATACTTGACCTGCACGAATACCAGCCGGGGCAGCAACAAAAGGGAGCACAAATCTGGAAACGAGGAAGCTGGCTGAGCAAGGGGTCAGAGACAAAGCATGTCCGGGTTTCCTTTTCGGAGTCATTCGAAAATTGGTGCGCCCCCTTGCACGCTCACGAGAATAACGGAAATGAAAAAGTTCGCTTTCAAGGGAGGAGAGTTGTTCTCATTCAAGCGACTCCGTTGTCGCACACGTAATTTCTGCAGCGGCCCTTATGGGGCAAATCGTCGCTGTTTCCGCTCGTGATTTCTTCTTTTTTTAAAGGGAAGACGAACGAGAAGAAGTCGAGGCCAGGATACATGGAGAGAGCGAGAGAGAGAGAGAGAGAGAGAGAGAGAGAGAGAGAGAGAGAGAGAGAGAGAGAGAGAGAGAGAGAGAGAGAGAGAGAGAGAGAGAGAGAGAGAGAGAGAGAGAGAGAGAGAGCGCTTTATTGAAAAAGCAGAGAGGTTTGCCGGCGTTTACAGTCGCCTACATGCTTCTCTGCTGAGGTTTTGGGATGGGTGAAGAAAAGGCCCGAGAAAGAGCTGGGCAGAAAAAAAAAAGAAAAGAAAACGCTGTCGTGGACTTGGCGCGATAGCGGACTTACACAGATTTGGTTTTTTGTCGGAGCTTGGGCCGCATAATTTATAATTTTGAAATTAGGCCAATGTCATTCAAATAAGAGAACACACTCCGTAGAGCTTGGCGCTGCTTCGAGGTACAAATCTATGGCCCTAAAATAATCTTCGGAGTTATTGGTCCCTGTTCTAGACGTTGAATGCCTTCAAGGAAGTGGGATCGCGGTTCTATGTAGGCGGCACATTCTAATAAAATGTGTTGAACTGTTTCGACAGAACAACAATTATCGCAGTGCGGATTTGGCGTCGCTCCAAGGCGAAATCGGTAACTTTTTGTGTATGCACAGTTCACTCGTAGACGATGATAAAACGTTTCCAGGAGCTGTCTCGGGAGGCTCGACTTCAATTCTGGGTTTGCATGCACCACCACAAACACCACAGAAGTTACTGTCATGCTACATTTAAGTTTGACATCCTCAAATGCAGTGACGCCGGAACTATATTTTCAGTGGGGGGGCTGAAGCAATTTTTTTTATTTTTTTATGTACTTCGAAATTTTTACGCGATTAAAATCAGAGTTTCGCTAGAAAGAAAAAAAAATCGACTTCTTTTCTATTAACCACGTGCAAAAATCTTTTTTTACCCACTGGTTATTCTTAACTTTAAATTGTGCTTATTATACGTTCATTGAATAAAAAATAAACGGGATGGGGAAGGGGGAAGAAAGAGAATGTGTTGCGAGTGGCCATCTTAGTCAAGATAGGCCGCGTACTATTAAGCAGAAAATAGAGTGAATTTTCAGTGACCACATATTTATTCGCATTTGACATATTATTTAAGCAACAGAATGTTTGGTACGTTTATACAATGGCGCAGAAAACAAGCGTAATACAAATACAAAAATTGCAATACCACAGTACAAACAGCCACGCTATAATACATACATACAATTGGAAATATTGCACACAAGCATCACACTTATCAGTCAGTGGTGTTATTGCTATAGGGGCTTAGGTGGAACCAAAGGTTGCTGCTATCTCCAAAGTTCTTTGATGCCATCCTGCAAAGTTAGGTCTGTTTCTATTTGTATATTGACGCATATAAAAACATGACATAAAAATAATGGAAATGCAACAATACGAACAAGCACGCTATAATACATGTATGTATAGTCACGGACAAATGAAACGCGACCAGGATAATATAAACCAGAACACATAAATAGCGCGATTTCTCTCCATGCAAGTCACATTGATGTGTGGCCTAATAACAATAACAAAGATGGAAAATGTGGCTTTCAAAATATACCAACAGTGCGCCATTTTTGGACCTCCAAGAACAGCATTTTTCAATTTTGCGTGTTCTTGTTCATAATTTTGTGTTCGCACTTCATGTGACCATGACTGTACATGAATGTCAAAAATGCACAAAAGCAGCAGGCATTTCGGACAGCTAGACGGGACCAAAGGTTGCTACTCGCTCCGCTGTTCTGCTCACAAATTCTTTGATGATGTCCTCTAACCTGAGGGCCGCCGTTCTTTCCTTATGAATGTTCAAAATCAGAAGATGCGACAACCTCTTCTGGGTCATTCGGTTGCGCAAATAAGTTTTTACTCGGCGCAGAGCACTAAAAGAGCGCTCCCCAGAAGCGACCGATGCAGGTATGGTCAGCAAAAGCTGAACATACCGCACGACCTGGTCCATTAGCTCGCGAATGTTTTCCGGTTTGCTTTGCAGCATCTTCAAAATGCCCAGGGATGTGGTGGAATCGGCATCGTGTAGAAGAGTTGGTAGAAGCAGAAACTGCGCCGAGAGTCTGCACAGGTCAAAATCTACTGCATGCACTCCCAAAGACGCCTTTAGCCCATCAGCTGTGAACTGAGTTCCCCTTGCAGCGCTGGCTAAAATGCCTTCCAGTTTTACGAGCTGTAACATGCCCGGCTGCTCAAAACGCCGTTGCGTTTCATTCATAATCCGATCGGCAGCAGCGAAATACTCCTTGCGCAGTGCTGCTTTAACGTCGAGTGTAACTGGCTGAACAGGCCTGTCAGTCGCCTCGTACCGCCTAGGCGGTTTTGCCGGCCTGGACACTCGAGGCTCTTTCAGGCGTAGGCGTGCTGCAGTTGTGCTCGTGTGCTGCCACAGCTCCTCAAACGCGGCATCAGAGCGCAGCCGAGAGATCGCCTCGCGGAGAGCCTCTGCAGCCTCTTTTGCACCCGCCGCTCGACATGTTGAGCTCTGGAAAGCCCTTGCCAATTCTTCACAAGGGCCGAAAAAAGCTATGGAAATGTTGATCCCTAACAACGTTTCAAATTTCTGCAAAAGGGTGTAGTAACCCCTGAAAATGGCCTTGCTGCCATCTGTCACTGAACCTGGTGTCTCCAAAAGCTCCTTGAGCGTCTCCTGTACCCTAGCGTAGTTGTCAAGAAACCTTTGCATGGACTTAACTCTAACGGTCCATCGCGTAGGGCAAAGCGGCAGTAAATTGTTTGGCCTGGAACCGTTCTCCAAATCTACTTCGCCCCCTGTAGAAACTACTATGTTGGCGTAAGCACTTTTGCGCTTTTTGGAGTCGAGGATTACGTTGGAAATATCTTTAACAGTGCTAAGAGCGTCTCCAATTATGTCGCAGCTCCTGCTAGCCTCCTGCAGTACAAGATCTAAACAGTGATTACTGCAGTGGACATACAAAGAACGCGGTTCGCAATCGCTAATTCTTTTTTGTACACCCGAAAAACGACCGGACATATTTGCCGCCCCATCAAAGCAGTGGCCACGGACGCAGTGAAAGTCTAGGCCCAGGCGCAAAAGCATGTCCTTGATGGCAGAGTATAGAGTTTCAGCTCTGCTGTCGGGCGCGTTGTACATGCCAATATACTCTTCCCGAAGCTCAAGGGTCTTGCTCTGCACCCACCGCACGCAAAAGGTGAACTGCTCGTCACCATTCACATCCGTTGTTCCATCAGCGATGATACCGTAGAACGGGCTGGATTTCACGTCCTCCACAATCTCTCGCTGTACGGTATGCGCCATAATTTCTATAAGCTCGTTCTGCACGTCCCCGCTCACCCATTTGTCCCTCTTAGCCATCCACGTCTTAAGGACCGGGACATCCTCTGATCTCTCATGAAGCAAATCGAGAAAATTTCCATCCAGTTTACCTTGTCCTCTAAGAGCTTGCCCTGTGCGGCAGAGATAGCGCACAGAGCTAACTATGACGCGAAGTACTGCCCTGGCATCTTCCTGATGTTTGTTGCATTGCTGCGAAAGGAGACTCAAAACAGGAATGCCTCTCTGGTATGACAAGTTTAGGCTCACGGAGTCAACGTGAAATTGGCTCTTTTCGTGCGATTTGAACCTTTCGATGGCCTTTTTCCAGTTGTTAAAACCAGTCTTAACAAAAGCTCGCTCCACATTTCTAGTGTTGTCCCCTTTTTTCTTGAAATGTCGACGGCACTCTTGACAAAAGACTAAGTCGCTCTTGCTTTGGTATGACAGCCAAGAAAATCGCTCAAACCAGCCACGTTGACATGATCTACCTCCTTGGTTTTTTGGGAACCTGTAGTTTTTTGCCGGAAGTGACGGATGGTCGTTCAGCGCTGACTCGTCCTCGCTTGAACTCTCTCTCGAATTCTTGAAGGCGAGCGATTGCAGATTGCTCATTTCGTCCGAGCTGGTTGCTTCTTCCGTCCGGCTAGCAGGCCGCGATGTTTGGGCTTGTACAAATGAAATAAAAGGCATTCATTGCTTCTTCTGTTCCTATTCGGTTTTTAAATCAAGTTTACACTATTTTCCCTAGCCTATGTCTAACAAAAAAGTATTATTGGCATAACCGATAGGCATGACCTTAATTTGGATATACTGAAACTACTTACCCGCTGAGCAATCAGTCGACAGTGGTGACAGGTCCGGAGGACGGGCGCTGTCGTCAGGTAATGGTTGTGCAACAACGGCGGTCGTGTTGTCGGTACGGGATGGACCAATTTCTGCAAAATTCGCACCGTCCTTAACTGTCTCAAAATGCCACTTTTAAAATGCAAAAATGTATCAATGAAATATCAATTATTACCATCATGGCCTGTGCCTTGCTCTGCGCGATGACACTGTAGGCCGGGTCTTTCAGAAGAAATATCTGGTAGCGACAGAGAAAAGCGTAGAAGCAAAGAGAATTGTTGAACGGAGGCATTCACACAAACAGAACTCGTGATTATATACAAAAATCTGTGCATTATTATACCTTGACAATCTCTGCTTCCAAGGCATGCACGCTTTGGAGCTGGTAGAAAGAAACCACTTATCTTTCTTTGGGAGCCGGGCATTGCGTGAGGGCTGGGATCAAATAAAAGAGCCGTTAGTTGACGCTGCCCACACCTAACACACGTCGGCATGATCAATGCCCCAGTTCGTTTGGTTTTGTTGCACTAACAGTGCAACATGGATCGAGCTGAACAAAACTCAGCGTTGATAGACCTCTGTCCTGTTTCTTTTTCTGTTTTGAACAGTTTGTGACCAGTACGAAAGAAAATATAGAGGCCAAATATTTTATTGTATAGAAAAGCGGTGATCCATAATCCGAGGGCTATATCAATTTGAATAATGGGAACTTAAATTGCATTTGTATTAGGAAATGTCGAGCAGCATGTGGCTGTTATAATATGAGAGCTAGGAAGTATTTTTAATTCGGTAATTCGGGTTCGGGATATTTTATGGCCTATTTAAAAAAATCTGAAAGACAGCCCAAAGGCCCCGAGACCCCCCAAGTGGTGGCTGTCATAGACGTCGACATAGAAACGTTATTTAATGTTTGCAAATAGAAACATTCGTAGCTTGACATTGCTCCCCTCCCCCCGCCCGATTACGAGGTCAGCAGCTACATAGTTGTAATACCACATGAGAAAACGTATTAAAAACATTAACATAAAAACACATATGTGAGAAAATCACGGGATGCTTCGGTGACAAACCAAACTGTTAAAGTTCTCCCACTCGGAGAAAAGAAAATGGCGTACAACAGTGAAATCATAAATAATTCAAGCAAAGCTATTCACATCAGAGAAAAACCAAAATTTGCATGCTACAAACACCTATACAATACTTGCATTGGAGATGTACAACTCGCAAACAATGGAAACGGAAAAAAATAAGAAAGGTGGTAAAGTTAAAAACAAACGCTACATTAGCGACAATGGCGCTCAAACACTACGCTATACATACAAATCAAGCCCATCTTTGAATGTAAGTCGATTTCCACTGCTCATCCAAAGTTTCGGGACAATGTTTTGCATCAAGTGGTCGTCATAATTTGTTCTAGTGGGACGGAGAGTCTAATAATCAGGTCGTCTCGTGTTGTAGGAATGCTCTTTAACGGTTAGGTTGGACATAGTACAAATAGAAAACATTTCCCTTATTCTTTCAGCAACCCACGCCTTCCATAAACGGTAATTATAGTAATTGTTCGTGTTGACTAAACCAAACTATTTGAACAAAGATCTAGTTGGCTTGTCTGCTGCAACGTCGGGTATAAATCGAACAGCTTTATTTTGCACCTAGATATTGTAGGAATATTTGTAACCGTTGTTGGGCCCCAAACAAGAAAACAACAGTTTAAGTACGACAGGAACAGCCAATAATAAATGAGTAGCTTTGTATTCGTCCGCAATAGGTCACTATTTTTGTAAAGCAATCTCGTTACTCTCGACAGTTTGTTGACAACTTGGTCAACGTGCAATTCCCAAAGCATGTGTTCCCAAACTACTCCTAAGATTTTTAAAGCTGACTACAATCTCTACAGGACACGCATTTAAAACTAAATATTGGTTTTTATTGACATATTCACCTTTTGCACCAAAAATAACTGCCTTAGATTTTTCAGTGTTATTCTTGAACCCACTGCAACAAGCCCATACGGCTAATTTTTCAACGACCTCATTACCTCGTTGGAGTAATCTCTCGCTAGCCTCTTCTGCGATAAACAAACTCGTGTCGTCGGCGTAAATTACGAACTTCACTGACGGGTCTATCTGCACAATGTCATTAATATAAATATTAAATAAGAGCAGTCCTAGAATACTGCCCTGGGGAACACCAGAACATGTTTCCTGAATATCCGACTTGCAATTGTATTATTGTCACAAACTGGGAACGATGACTAAATTATAATGTAATAAGGCTGAAAGCCATACCTCGAATAGCATAGAATTCCAGTTCATGTGCAAGAAGATTACGATCAAGATTTACGATCAAAAGGAAACAGTCTTCTTTTTCTACATCAAGCGTAAATATCAAATCGTCAAAAGAAATAAAAACAAACATCAAGTAAAATTCATGACCTAGCTAAATAACGTTCGACTTTCTTACCGGGTACCAGCAATGCTCTTTAATGAGAACTTTATATCATAACTTCTTTTCGTTCTCCGTTCACGTCCATCAAGGTATTAGCGCGGATGCATCTTGCTTCTAAAAGCCTACAGTATCTCACCGATCTTTATGTAGTAAACTCGGTCTAAAAGTACTGCCAAAGCCGTTACATGCTGATTGGAGGAAGTAGAACATACGATCAGAACAGGCTGTCGCGTCTCAAGAATTAAGGGCAACATGTGGATAAATTCATAAGAACATCCTTTCCAACGCCTAAATGGAAAATGACGACTATTTTGCTCACAAACTGCGCCAACGGGCCTAGTGAATTTGTAGCGTAGCGTGTATAAGTGACTGATTGTCTATGTCCAAAAAAGGAAGACTAAACAGGCCTACCGAACTGATAATAATTGTAAAGGACGGTACATACCGTAGCGAGCGCAGTCTGCCGGTCCGGTAGTAGGGCCGGTCGCCGTCGTGCCTCCTGTGCGAAGGACTAGTGCAGCTTCGCACAAGCTGAACTTGCTTATTTAAACACCTTGTGACCCGCCGCAGGGCCTTTTAATCTGCCCATCGTTTCGTGGTTTCCAACGTCAGAAAGTCTCCGCAAACAATGCTGTCCCATCGGAAAAGTGACAGGTCCCCTCTCTGCTGCACCACCCTCAAAAGAGGGACACGCCTTGGGCGCACTGCAAGACTGCATACCCACAACAAACTTACGCTCAATGCCCTTGCCGGTTAGAAAAAAACGCAGGAAATAGGTGAGGAAGGGGGGGACACACTGCAGCACCTTACAGGATGTTCAACGCCGCCGCGGCATCGTTCGCGCTATTTTCGCGCTATTCTTTAAAGCTAAAGGACCTGGCCCACGTGCGAGCCCTTCCGCCGCCACAATACGCATGCCGCTGGATGCGTTGAGCTAAAGTGCCGCCATACGCGTTTTACATAGAAACACTCCGTTCCTCCCCATTTCAGAGAGCTAACACGCCGTGCACGAACGTGAGGACTGCACACCTATAATGTACACAGAACGCTCCTGCGGTTTCGACAAAGACGTGGAATAGAGGGGAGAAACGGGTGGCACAGAACAACTGTTGTTGGCGCTTCTGCACGGCGGCGCGGCATCGTTTGGCGGCTTATCTTGCCGCCAAACCACCACACATGCCGGTAGGTGCGTTAACCTAAGGTCTTCCACGTGGCTTTTACGATGACGCGCCGAATTCTCCGTACTTTCGAGAGCTATGGTCATCCATCGCAAGAATGGTCGTCTGTCTGCCGCCTCGGCTTCTGGTGCATGGTAACATTGTCCGCTCCGTCGCCCCTTCCGGTGCAACACAAATACGAAATCCTGCTCGCCGGTTTCTCTTCAGTTTCACCCATCAAAAGCTGGTGTACCTCGCTTGCCGCCGTCACTTACTGACAAGCATTACTGATAAGACAGAAAAAGCTCGGCGTCGCCTTTCAGCCTCGGTAGCACTCCTCAAGGATCAATAGCAGTCGTTTCTAGTTTGTCTCCTCCACTCACTCTCAAGCCGTGCTTCCCCCGCCACGGCGTGACGAGTCAATCCCCTTTTCCGACCAGACTGACTTGGAGCTGCGCGCCCCTCTGCCGCTTTCTCGCGTGGGGAGAATGACCCCACCAGGCAATTATCGTCTCTTTGCTGCCGCCTCCTGTGTCTGCGCTACCGTAACCTCGCCACTGGCAGTTAAAGTAAGACACCATTAGCTATTGTATTTCATGCGTTTCCCGCAACACGCCGATGGGGAACGGTGAGTGCTTCTTCGTGGAAAAATACAGAGAAAGAGCCCGGATGGATTTAAATACCCGATTAAAACAGAAAAGCCGCCAGAAGAAGGGGTCAGTTCGCGACCCAAAGGTTCAAACGGCTCGTCTCGTCTCTCTGCTGCCGCCGCCTGTGTCTGCGCTACCGCAGCCTCGCCACTGGCAGGTAAAGTAAGACACAATTAGCCATTGTACTTCATGTTTTCCCTCGACACGCCGTTGGGGAACGGGAGGGCGCTTGTTCGTGGAAAAATACGGAGAAAGAGCGTGGATGGATTTGAATACCGGATTAAAACAGAAAAGCCGCCAGAAGAAGGGGTCAGTTCGCATAGTTATAACCCGACCCGAAGGTTCAATGCACTCGTCTCTTTGCTGCCGCCGCCTCCCTACAAGCAGGTAATGTAAAGCACCATTAGCAGTGGCGCAGCGCACCTACGGGGGGGGGGGGGGTTCTTATCCACAAGAAGGGAGATCAGCCTCCTCTCGGTGGTGTGTTGGTTGTTTACCAAGGTAATAGTTAACCGCATAAGCGACAGCCTAGATTTCCAACAACCGAGGGAACAAGCCGGCTTTAGAAAAGGACGACAGATCACATCCATGTCATCACTGAAGCAATTGAAAAATCAGCGGAGTATAATAAACCCCTTCACATGGCATTCATACACTATGAAAAAGCGTTCGATTCGCTAGACACCGCAGCAGTGCTGGAAGCATTAAAAGACCAGGGAATCGAGGAGACTTACATAAGACTCCTAGACGACATATATAAGGGGTGTACGGGCAGGAAAATCCTCCACACGAAAAGCGAAAAGTTTACGATCAGAAAGGGAGCACCAAAATTGTTCACAGCATGTCTGGAAAATATATTTAGGAAGCTTAACTGGGAAGAGGTGGGATTACGGGCAAACGGAGAATTCTTGAGCCATTTGACGTTTGCGGACGACATAGTCTTGTTCAGTGAGACTGCAGAACACCTGTAAAAAATGCTTCAAGACCTAGTCAGAAAGCTGGGCCATCGGATTAAAGATAAACATGAATACGTCTAAAGTAATGCTAAATAAACATGCTGGAAGCACTCTCTTCCGCCTAGGTACCGAAATACTAGAAGAAGTAGAAGATTATATCCATCTTGGACAGGTTGTCAGTGCTGACCCTAACCACGAGAAAGAAATCTGGCCCAGATAGGAATGGGACGGGGTGCATTCGGCAAGCACCCCCAAATATTCAAAATTAAGCTACCTCTATCACTAAAAAGAATAGTATACAACCAATGCGTACTACCGGTGTTGACATATGGGGCGGAAACTTTGCGCCTTACTAAACAATTGGAAAGAAAACTTAGGTCGGCTCAACGAGCCATGGAACGAATAATGATAGGAGTAACACTTAGGGACAGGAAACGAAGCCTCCTGGATCAGGGAACACGCTCGAGTAGAAGATATCATAATTCAAAATAAGAAGAAATGGACTTGGGCAGGCCATGTAATGAGACGAAATGACAACCGGTGGACCACCAGGGTAACTGAGTGGCTACCGAGAGACGGGACCAGAAGGAGGGGAAGGCCGGTAACTCGATGGAGGGACGAAATACGAAAGTTCGGAAGCAAAGAATGGCCTCGAACAGCGCAGGACAGGAGCGGATGGAAGTCAATGGGAGAAGCCTTCGTCCTGCAGTGGACTTAAATAGGCCGATGATGATGATGATGATGTTGTTGGTAGTGGTGGTGGTGGCAATTATTCCACGTCGCGATGCTGAGTCAGTACAATACCTATTGTAACCCCGCACAAGAAACGTCTGAGACTGCAGGCCTAGGGAGACGAGAAAACAGCTCCCGCTTTTTTTTACCTCAGCGCAAGTTGCAGCCACGCAGACCAGTGTCAGCGTGTCGGTTCGGTAATCCGTGGCTGCAGCTGTCACGTTTTGCGAGTATTATCAACGCAAAATTGGCTACTCTCACGTCAGTGATGGAGCCAAATTTATAGAAACTTGGAGACCGTAAGTTGCGCAAAAAAATGTCAATGAGGCAGGAAGTAGGGGGGGCCGAGCCCTGACATAAAAATGCTTGGGGGGGCTCTGGCCCCCCTTGCCCCCCCGGTTCCGGCGTCCCTGCGAGTCAAATGGTTGTCCTGCGGCTTTTCGAAAAAAATGTTCACATAAAGGAAGACGTTCCCCTTCTGATTGGACCAGTTCGTCTCGTTCGTGAAAGGAAAGTACACTGGTAATGTTACCCAAATGAATCGTTAATAAGATATCCACCTTCCTGCATTGCTGGGGATAATAAATGTGCCTATAAGATTGCTCGTCTATTCTTTGTATACTGGGACATTCTCAGAGCACGTGTGCCAGACTCGCAAGCTGGAGGCAGTGTTTGCACTTGCCGTCCCTCATTTCTAGGTGAATGTGCTTGTAGAGGTCAAGTTTTTAATATGTATTCCTCCTCCCAGTGCAACCTTCGGTTTCCGCGAGCAAAACAAGGGTGCAAGAGTCTGCCCTTGCTACTCGTCCGTGCTACGCCCGTTTTAACGAGTCGATGTTAGCAGCAACATCAGTTTGTACCTGGCATATTGTACGCTGGGGTATTGAGGAGACAATAAAACGAGTGAGTGGGTGAGCGAAGGAGCTTTATTTAGACGAGGTTCAGGCGGTGGGGCACCCGGCCGGTGGGGGGCCTCCTCTAGCCCGGGAAGCCCTGGTCCGCGCTGGCTGCCGTGGCCCTCTCCACCAGGCTACGCTGGACTTAAAGGTCAATGCTGGCCAGCTGGCCTTCCCACTGCTCGTAAGTTGGGTGAGGATTGGGGGCAAGGGATGAGATTTTCTGACATTCGTATACCATGGGTACAGGGTGCCAGGTTGAGGACAGAAATTACAGGTAGAGTAGTAGAGGGTGGGGTATGAAGGAGAGAGAGAGAGAGAGAGAGAGAGAGAGAGAGAGAGAGAGAGAGAGAGAGAGAGAGAGAGAGAGAGAGAGAGAGAGAGAGAGAGAGACACTTTATTGTGTGCCCTGTGGGAAAAGGAAGATGTTGGAGATGAAGGAGAGTGGCGTGAGGATAGGAAGTCAGCAAAAGGTAGTCCCATCGGCTCTGAATAAACGGGGATGTGGAGGCGGGAACTTTCGCCGTTCGCGGCGGTAATGGGCCAGGATGCCTGTGTATGAAGTAAGAGGAGCGGGTTTGGGAGGGAGAAGGGGCTGCATGTCTTTGCCTTCTTGAGAAACGGCCCGGCGGGTAAATTAAGTAAATTTATGGGCTAACAACGTCAGAAGTGAATTTTAAATTAAATGTATTTTTCGTTTATGTACCTGCGCGGACCTTAGATCTGCTCAAGGCAACATTTTCTGTCGACAGCGTTGACATGTATGCAAAGTGGTAGCAATGGTAGTAGTCTGAAAATGTGTTGCATATAAATATTCTTTTTTTAAGGTTCGGCGTTATAGAAGGCTTATATAGTGGTCTCTCTCATCGAAAAGACTACAGCACGGAAAAAGCGAATGAAAATTTGATCCATATCCCCGAAACCCCATTTCACCATTCAATGAATAGTGCTTATTAAAAACAGGTCTACATCAGGTCGACAACATTTTGCAGCCTTTTCATTATAATAAGCCAGGGTATGTAGTATTCCTCGTTGTCCAGTTTTTATAATTGTGTAAATTGGGTAGAAAATTGGGTGCTGATATTCAAATGTTGCGAATCGGGTAAGGTGATTTTATTTACGCTCTTTTTTCCCCAAAATTGATGTTTTATTTTCCAACGCGAGAAAGCATTGTCGAGCCGCAATTTTTAATACGAAAAAAAAAAAACTTTCGAAAAGGGGTAATGTACACCGAAGAACTGCAGACAGGTCGAGAAAACGAATGTCGAACATCCCCCATTCGAGAAGCGCTTTGTACAGGACACGTCCGCCGTGCTACCATTAAAAGCCCCCTCAATGTGCTGTTAACAAATAGCGCCATGTGTGGAAGTTTCTGTACGCTGCAGCAAGGGCGTTTATTACAGCAAAGGTGTATACCTCATCCCCCAACGATTTCATCGCCGTGGGCAAAAACGCCAGTGCGCCAAGGCTTAAGGCGCCGAGCGCATGTGTCTGGCTAATCAGGCATACAACACAGAGCTCAAAATTCGTTTAAAAAATACAAAACAAGCATCGAAACCACATTATGGATAATGCCTGTGAACAATGAGACCCCCCAACCATGTGTTCCTGGTAAGGATTATGTTTGCAGATTACCTTTGAAGGCTAGCCAGGAAGTGTGTCATTAAACAGAGCAGTTCCTCCACAGACGCCGAGGCTATAGGCAGGACCCAGCATTTGCCGCCAGAGAAGCCGAGCGTAGTGTCAGTAGATAAGGTATTAGAGTACCGCCATTGAGCCATTGAGGCACGCAAGTCAGCAACAGCGGCCATTTTGGCGTTTATCAGTGCTGCGTCATTTCCGCATCTACGGCCTCGCCGTTAACTTCGATAGGGTCGTTTGTTAACAACACTACCGAAGATGCAGCAAAACGGCATCTTTGGACACACTTCTGCTCCTGAAATGCTGTTACACCCGTTATCTTTAATTCGCATTCGGAACGACGTTAGTCGAGCGCAGCCGCACAGCAGGGTGGACAAGCTAAGCCTACCAGAGTTGACTGACTAAAACGCATAAACAACAAAATGGCGGCGCCCATGAACCTTCGCAGTGTAAACAAATATCACGTTATGTGAACCGACCAAAGATCATGGCGTCGGCATGTAACAATAGGAGAAAATAGTGCAATTCTCTGTACAGTTATCTACTGACACTAGCCGAGCGCATCTGACAAGCCCGCCGAGGCGGCGAGAAACATTTCATACCCTCCTCAATCACCATTTGTAGTGGTTTACATGCTACAGCAGCGTTGCTAGACATTCATTTTCGCAGGGGGGGATGGCGACCAATTTTTTTTTTTTTTTCGATGATGCCTGCAGGGATGTCTTGACGATTATGTTCAGGCCTGCATCGGCGAAACTTCTTTCAAAAAGCGTCTGTTGGCCACCGCTAAAAACAAACAACAGCATAGTTCTGCAACACATTCAAATTTTGGGGAATTAACGTGCCTAAGTTACAGCCGGGCTATGAGGCCCGCCTTAGTGGAAGGTTCCGGATTAATTTAGACCGCCTGGGAATCTTCAACGAGCGCCGAAATCTCGACGCACCGGAGTTTTCGTTTTGTAGCGTGAGCTACACTGGCCGAGGTTGAGCAGTTTCGCGTGGCTCCTGGAGAGCCGTGCTGCGCATGCGCGAGGAGCAGTGACGTCACACGGCGCACAGAACGTTGCTCGCTGCCCGGCGTCTCTCACATATACCACGCACCCAGCGTCTTCGCCGACCTCCGTTCCGCACGTGGCGGTCCGATCCACTTGATGATCATGCGAGGGGTGGCCGGGTGTGGAACCGATGGCTCGTGCGCCGCAGCAACACTGGCGTTTACCTGTGGAACCAGTGGCGATTGGTGACGCTGCGCCGGAGCCGCTTGATAAATATATTTCCCGCATTTCCCCGAGGGGAAGAATGTGAAAGTTGCGAATGCAGGAGTTGAATTTGCGCGGTTCGGTAATGTTCGCGAAAGAGAGATCACACACACACACACACAACTACAAAGAAAGAAAGATGCATTTATTCACAGACACCTATTTGTGTTGTCGTTGTACTTGATTGCTAGAGCGGATCTCAGCTTTGAAATTTCGTGTCAGTACTCCTTTAAGCGGGTGCATTAGCCCTTCTCACGCCCGATTCCTGGCCAATCCCCCACGTGGGTATGTGCCATGCACAGACACCTATTTGTGTTGTCGTTGTACTTGATTGCTAGAGCGGATCTCAGCTTTGAAATTTCGTGTCAGTACTCCTTTAAGCGGGTGCATTAGCCCTTCTCACGCCCGATTCCCGGCCAATCCCCCACGTGGGTATGTGCCATGTCAGCGGCCAGGCAGCGCGCGCCCATCTCCCCCCGTTGCCAAGGAAGACGAGGAGATTCCTGGCCAATCTCCCACGTGGGTATGTGCCATCTCCCCCCGTTGCCAAGGAAGACGAGGAGCGCGCGCACCCGCAGCTGTTGCTATGTGGACGGACGGCGGTCAACGGAATTCAGGGTCGCTTATAAAGTGCATTCGCACTTAATACACGTGTCACATAGTGCGTATACCGTGTGTGTATCATTGAAGCAGCAGTAAGCATGATAATCAAACTAATCCTAGACAACCAGGAAAGGTAAGAATAACTAGGTGAACCTTAGCTCACGCTACGTATATCCTGGGAGCTAAGCCACTGCTAATTTTTTCGTCTCCATCTTAAAACAGCCACCGCGGCCGGGATCGATCCCGCGTCCTTTGGAACATTGTTTTGTATACACTAGTGTCCTATGGTGACGCGCTCAAAGACAAAGCCTACCAGCAAAAGTCCAGAGAGCAGGTTTCCTCCCTTCTTCTTTGTGCACTCTCTAAAATGCTGATAACACTGTGTTTCCGCCTGAAAGGGCCACGCTCGCGTGCATCAAGCCACAATTTTACTCAAAATCTACTCTAATTTTCTTAGAACGACCCTCTCGATACAGCATTTCGCGCCTTTGTGGAGAGCTGGCACCCCGCCGAACACGCGACATTTCATCGCACGCATATTCGTGGGCGTATACATATACAGGCCCGTCTCGTGAAAAGGCTGTTTTCGATCACGCGCCCGCATTATAGCAGGCACAATTAACTCACCTGCTTGACTCGCGACAAAGCGTCACGCAGCCGTTTAGTGGGGAAAGTCGTATTGAGGCGTACGCATTATGCCGGAGAAATGGCCGGGGCAGCTTCCATTTTTAAGTTCGCCTGAAAGGCTCGCACCCGGTTACCATTCACACTGCGGAACAATTTTGTGTAGCAGTATTTCTATCCTATTCAATTCCAAACTTCTCGTTTTACGTTTTCTGCCAGTGCGCTAGCTACCGGCCATTCATTCGCAGGTTTTTCCACCAGTGTAACTTCCTTTCTGGCTTTGTACCTGTAGAGCGCAAAAGGCATTTCTTAACATTTTCCTTTGCTGGTCGACTCGCCTATTTAATTCACGCACAATAAGCAGCAGGTCTGGCCACCTGCCGTACCTCGTAACTGTTTATCTCAACTTTTTTTTTTTTTAAAGTGCGAATGCACTTTATAAGCGACCCCAAACCATCCACCGCCGGCGGCGGCGGCGTCCGCAGTGCTCCTCTATATTTAAAAAAGAAACAGCATCCGGCGCCAGGTTTCGATCCGAGGACTTTGCGGCCGCAGGGCGACGCTCTACCGACTAAGCCACGGACGCCACGCTGATATCAGTGTGAGTAACGCGCCTTATATCTTTAACGCATTCAAACTACGTCGTCAGCGGCGTGCGTTGGCGACTCAGCGGCGTTATAGCGGCTTGATAACTGCGTGGTGTACACGTGATACTACAAACCCGATGGAAGAGATGGAAGAGAAGGCGGCGAGGCGGTGGGCTGCGGGGGCCGAGCGCAAGCGCCGCAAGCGGGCCGACAATCGTGCATTCGCACTTTCACATTCTCCCCCTCGGGGAAATGCGGGGGAATTTTTGCGAGGACACATACCAAGCTTTTTCATACGCTGTTAGGCATAGAGCAAGCCCACCCATTTATTCTGAAGTCGGTATTTTGGCATAACTAAGCTATACGTTATTCCCGGAAGTTTTGGTAAGCAGAAAATTGTGAGAACTAAGTAGGAGCACTGCGAATTGAAACCCCAGCTAAAGTTATTATTCAAACGAGTTGCCGGTTTACTAAAAATAATTAGTAAATCTATTGGTTGACTCATTGATATGATTGGTTAGTTGAAATCGACTGATTGAAATTTTTAAGTGCGCAGCGCTAGCAGGGTCGAGCTCAAGAAACCTGTGCGCGTATTCTGTAGCCCCGCTAAGCAGTACATACCCGCTAAGCGCTTTATAAAACGGCTAATCAACGCAATAATGCCAGTGACTGAATAATTTCTGATCAATCAATCAATCAATCAATCAATCAATCAATCAATCAATCAACCAATCAATATATCAATCAATCTATAATTTGAATAAAAAACTTCAGCTGAGCTTGAAATTTGCGGCAGCCCACTGTGATGTTATTCCCTCAAATTATTTACTATGAGGGTAGGCAACACGACATCTGCGCGTGTCTCTGCAGCACGTTGGCCAGTTGTAATTCACGCATTGTAATTCATAGTTCATGGACTAGCAGGGACTTATAGGAGCCCAAATAAAACTGACGACTACAAATTAAGCTTGGAAAGGGGCTGCGTGAACTTTTTTCTTCATTTCGCATTTTTGCCATGCGGCATATGAAGAAAGGATAAGACATTAGGTAGAAGAGAGAGAAGGGGTACAAAAGTACAGGTAGTCAGGAAATTGATGACACCGTTCAAGTCTAAAGGTAGGCATAGAGTCCGGCCTCGTGTAAAAAGTTCAGCAGCGACCTGCAGTAGCGGTCTTCGTGCACCAACCGGTTGAAGTCTTCTGGTTTATCCCACCGAAGACCAACCACTCTTAGCGCACTGTCCCGAGCTGTTCTTGTTCCTGTGCACGTCCACAAGAGATGATTGACATCAGCTTCAGCTGCCGAAGCCAGACACTTGGGACATGTTCCTGGGTCTTCTGGTGCGGGTCTCCAAGTCCAGGTGATTGAACGTGTGAGAGCCACCCCAGCCCGAAGCCTCCTCAGAGAAACTTCCTCCACCCGCGAAAGATTAGGGGGGAGGGAGCAGACACACGGGGGAATTAGGGCACGTGTGTCCCTTCTCAGAAGAGATTTCATGGCTAAAAGGCGGGAGCGTGGATCACAAGGAAGAGGGCTAGGGGCGGATTCAGATTCAGGTGGGGCAGGAGAGTGCGAAACATTCTCCGGTAATTGGTTGAAAAAATTGTGACCGTGACCTTGTACCCAACGTACGCGTACCATTAGCTGTGCTGTCATGTGGAGGCTGTGAATGTGCCGGCAGAACAGAGGAGTCTTTTTCACTTGCTTCAGGTGCTTCACAGCGCTGAGCGAGTCGGTGTATATATGCGCCTCCTTGATGTGAGGGAGTGCACTTGCAGCTTTGATTGCGTCATATACAGCCTAGAGCTCCAGTAGCAGCGGGTCTGACGTGTCGGTAGAATAACAGCCCGAGCCTTTCAGTTCTGAGCGTGAGGAACTGACGAAAGCGGTCCGTCCTCCGTGCGGAAGAAGGGCTGCGTCTGTGTACAATACACAGTAACCTTCAGGAACTGTGGTATCTAAGGTTGGCGCTGGCTGTTCACGGCGACAAAGCTTCGTTGTCTTATTGGTTGTTATTTCTGTATAGCGCCATGGTGGAAGATCGTCTATGGTTGAATTCACGGGAGGCTCCTTACAGAAACGGGCATGTAGCGCTCCGACCATAGGTATATAAAAACGCTTGAACTTTTTGCTTCTTCACGCTGATTTACAAGCTCCGTGATAGTATTGAGCTGGGCGTGCTCCCGTAAGATAGGAATCGGAGTGAGACGAGGAAGTGCCGTGATGGTGCGCATGGCCTCTCTCTCTCTCTGTCTCTGTGTTGATAGCCTCAAGACTCGCCAATTGTTGTGCTGTCAGTCTGAAACTGTGCCTAGTAGAGTAAGCGCGGCTATAGAACAGCGCGTACAAGTCGCCGAGCCACCTCCGTGCGGGCTCCTCCACTCCGAGTTGCGATCCGGCGGATCAAGTGCAAGGTCGTCGAGGAGTCTTTCCATTCCTTTCGGAGCCAATGGGTACCCGAACCCGACTGGTGGATCTGAAGTCCGAGCACACGCAGCTCTTCGTTGGCTGGTATTGCGGCTGAACCAATCTTAAGTTGACGTTAGCCTTGGAGGCTAACTTCCTCTCCGCCATAGTTATTAGCCACTTCTCTATAGCCAGACTTCGCAGCTGAAATTTCCAGGCCGGCTGATTGCGCAAAGGCATGGAAAACATCCAGGGCTTGCTGCAGCATGCAAGCCGAGGTCTCGGTTTGTAGACCACAGCGTGAGATCGTCCGCGTAGATGAGAAATTTTACACAAGGGGTGTCTTGTAGCTTCCATGCCAATGGTGCAAATGCGATGTTGAACAGTAGAGGCGCTAGCACGGGACCTTGCGGTACCCCACGGTTCGATTCGTACAGGCCAACAGGCTTTCCGTCCACTCGTATTGAAAACGTCCTTGAGCACATGAAGGAGTGTACCACTTTGGTGACATGAAGTGGAACCCCCATAAACTCCATGTTTCTAAGTATTGTTTTGTGTTCCACGTTGTCATAAGCCTTTGCAATATCGGTAGCCACCACAGTTGGCACAAGGTTGCTGTGCGGTGAAACATGTAAAATATCGTCAGCCAGAACAGACAGGCCGTCCTCGGTACCCAGGAGCTGTCTGAATCCGATCTGAGCGGGATGGTATTTTCTATTGTGCTCCAGCCACCAGGATAATCAAGTGGTTACTATTCGTTCAAATATCTTGCATATTGTAGATGTCAAGGAAATCGGTCGACGTGCACTAATACCCGTGGGAGGTATTCCCGGCTTGGGGATTGGCACTACCACTGAGTGTTTCTACTCGGGTGGAATGGCAGCTTTAGCCCATACATCATTCAACGAGTAGAGTAGTGCTTCCAAGGCCTACCCCTCCACGTTCTTGAATAGCTCATACGGGTCTTTATCCTACCCTGGAGAAGGGTGCGCCTTGGATTCTTCAATGGTCGCGATGAGCTCGGCCATGGTAAATGGGTCGGTTATCCCTGAGACGTCCGATACGTTAACACAAGGAGGGGCGACCGGAGGTTGTTGGTGGTTAGGAAAGAAACTCACGGCCGCTCTGTCCGCAAACTCCTCTAGGCTGATGTTGAGAGCTAGGCGAATGCTAGCTGATGGGTCAATCACGATGGCACCCTGCTATATGGCGTGGAAGGTTCGCCATAAGGCCTTGTTTCCAGTACCAGAGCCAGGACCAGCGCAAAAGTCGTACCATCGGCGTCGTGACAACTGGTTCTCGTAGCGTCGAGCTTGTGCTGCGTTACGGTTTGCCGTGGCACGAGCGTAGAGTTGCGTCGGGTGGCGATTAGCATGGAGCTCTGCTCGGCGGCACTCTGCCCAGAGTTTAAGGAGGTGCATATCGGGCGTCGGCTGATCCTCGTTCTTTGTTGTATGTATAGTGCAGTCTGTGACGACGGACTGCGGCGTAGAAATGAGGTTCTCCGCAGTTAGCGAAAAAGCTCGTTCATCAGAGCGGACTTTGTCACAGGGAACAATTTTGAGCTGGCGACGAAGTTTTTGCAACTTTTTCGCGTGCAGGCCAATCAAAATTGGCGAATGGTCGCTTGGCCAAGCATCTCGCTCCGGATTCCAGGAAGGGTTCCCGGGCCAAGCCACCCCGTAAGGTCCGGTTCATGAGACCGAGTTGAACAGATGGTAGGTACGGTAGACTTAAGCAAGGAAAAGTTCATGTCCGTGAAGGTGCTATGAACCTGAACTCCTCTTTTTGGTGTTGTGCTCGTATCCAGACAAAGTGTGTGGGGCGTTAAAGTCCCCTCCTACGAGTATGGGAGTGCCTGGGTACGTTGCCCTAAGGTGGTGGAGCCAATCTAGGTTAAGGCGTGTTCTGCCTGGCCTCCCATAAAAAGACACAAGAAGGAGGGGTGTTTTGGCTGGGCGTGTTAAAACCGTAACCAGCTCTTGCTGTTGGTTACACCATCTCTGAAGGTTGATTGGGGTTTGAGGAACACTTGTAACGATGTATACCGTCGCTTTTCCAGGTGCATCACCACTGCGGTTATCCGGAATGGTAGGAGTATGATAACTGATGAAGTGGGGGAGAGGGCATAGTTTGTTTGACTCGTGTAAAAGGAGTGCCCACACTTGAAGTTTACCAGAGTGAATTTTGGTTTTTAGCTCTCCTAATGTGTTCGAAAGACCTCTACAGTTCCATTGTAGGATGACCGGTTGACGGCTTAGCCATGGCATAAGCTAGCCTGTATTAGTTGGGTCAGCTTGGATAGGGTTTCAAGTATAACGGTCCAAATAGCCGGATCGCAGGGGGTTGTCTTTTGAGCGTTGAGCCGCATCCGTAAAGGCACATTTTGCGTTCCTTGCAGTGAACGCGCTTCAGCGCGTTCTTTACAGAGAGCTGCTACGCGTGCCTTCCTTTGCCGCACTGCCTCAAGCTGTTTCGATAGGTAGGCTATTTGAGTATCCAGGTCTTCGTCAACGAAAACAGCTACATTCGACTCCCAGCTGTATTTTCCGGCGTTTGTTTTGGAGGTCTGGGCTTTTTAGAAACGGACCCCTTCAGAACGTCCGAATACAAACCACCTGTTGCATCGGGTTCCCCAGGCTCTTCTACAGCAGAGCACTCAATTGGTTCCAGGACTTGGAATCGATTGTACTGTGTAGCCCTTGCTTAACTGGTTACCCGACCGCGAGCGCGAGCTGTGGCGTGCTGTTTAGTGGGGCACTTTTCCGATGTTATTTCATGGTCATCCGTCTTGCAAAGCCCGAAACGATAGCGTGGCTTGCCCTCGGAGTTTATTCTCTCTATGTCCACAGTTCGCTTCGGACAGTAGTTTTGCTGGTGACCTTGTTTACAACTGTGGTAGCAGTACATGGCTTGTGGACGGAAAGGCTTTGGGGGCAGTACACAGCCATTGTAATAGAACCTTTCCAGTATGGTAGAACCTCGTACGGTGACTAGGTAAGTCCTGCTCTTACCCATACGTCGGACAGCCAGCACCTCATGTGTGGGGGACCGTAACTCACGTAGAATGGTCGCCGGGGAGTCGTTTTGGTCAAGGTCGGTCGTACAGGACGCAGCGCTGTACATTGGGCCCATATGCGAAGTAAGAGTGCACGGTCACGTTAATATCGGTAGAGATAGGGATGCTGGTAATGCCACAAATTTCGTTCGCGTCATCGAGGGTGGCGAGGTGAATGGTTATTAAAGACGATAGTCTTTCTTGGGCTACTTAAACCCAGAAATTTTGGTCTGTCTGTATGTCTGTCTGTGACCCGATTCAGCCACCCGGCCAAAGCAAAACAATGCCTGCGCAGTAGTCTTATATAGTCACAGCTAAATCTACCCGTCTATGTCCGGTGGAATGTTCATATTTGTCAACATTGTTGAAGAAGAACAAGACGTTACGCAAATATGAGACAAGAAATCAATACAGAAGTGATATTTGCAGTGTTCCTTAATAAAAAAAATCAAACATGCTTGAATTTGCGAAATTAAATACTTCATCAACTGCAGAAAAAGAATTCACTCCGCCGTCGCCTGCTGTCACCCGCGCCACTATAGCTTCTGGGGCCATTTTAAGACATCAACGGGCAACAGTTACGCCAGGTTCCACTAGGTAGGTTCCACGTTCTGTTTGCAGCGCACGAGGAGTAGGGAAACGCGGTTCTATAAACGCTGAAGTAGGGCGCCTCGATTAACGCGCGTCTTCGCCGTACGGCAGCGTTCGCATCGAATCACCCGGTTTGGAGCAGGGGAACGCGGGAAATTTAAAATGATTTCAGCAAACCTTTGGCATCTTTACCTTGGGAGGAGCGCGACGCAAGAGAAACAACATGAGAGGTGAGCGGGAAAGCGAAGGGAGGCATTTACTTCGCAAAAGCCGATAAAGACTATCGTCTTTTGACGGCATTTGCAACGAAAGGAGCAGATACGCGGCCAATTTTTTTTTTTTGTTGGAAACCTTCTGAATCATGAACCCCTGATAACTCTGAGTGCCTAGGCACCGGTCTATCACTTGCTGAACTTACTTAAACGAGTCATGAAGAGAAAACACAAGTTTTGGTTCATTCAAAAGATTGTCTCGTTAGAATCATACTGACACCACTTTTAACGTAAACTTCGCTCAAATAAGCTACATAATTAGGAAAAACGGGAATGGTCATGCGACCCACCAGCTCATTTCCCGCAACAGAACCTATGATGTCACATGAGCTAAGCTCTGCGATTGGCGGAGGCTGGCAGAAGCAGACGAAAATTAGGTAGAGCTTACAAACTAGACGAACGAGCGATGTGCGCTTAAATTTAGGCACATTCTTTACAAAGCAATAAGAATGATGGGACAAACAGTGGAAGTTACGAAAGCACATGTAAACATAGAAGTACTGATGCGTTCTGCTGTTCGTACTGCGCACAGCATGCTTGGTTTTGCTGCACAGCACTACGGGGCTTGGGGTTGTCTCAGACGACACTGGCCGATTGACGCAAGCAACGGTGTCTTACGTGACCCCATTTGTCGAGCAAGCACTGTTTCAGGGAACGAATATTTTCTCCCAGAACAAAAACAAGCCAGGTTTAAATGCGGGCAAAAACAAACCAAACGCTTGCCACGGTATGGTGGCGCCATCTAGGTTACGGAACGTAGAGAAACACGGGCACAAACCAACACCGCTCTACAGGGAAGGAGACAACCTTTGAACGGTCCCGTGCCGCCGCAATTGGGCCAACGGGCTCAACGCGTTATTCTTTTCGTTTCCCACGAGACCTAGCAACGCGAAACAGACAATATGATTCAAACTTCTTCAGTAAACCGCGTTGCGGCGATAATTTTAGCGGGGTTTTGACACAATGACTTGCTTCGGCGGCGAGCGAGCAACCGAAAATGGCGGCGCCAGCGTATACGTGTCTCTTCCCTGTACGGCGGATGCGTGAATGAAGGTATTCTAGGCTGCAGAGCGGTCGGTTCCTGTGATGTCATTTGGGACCACGGAAACGCACGATTGAGCGGGAAAATCAAAATTTTAACCTAAATTGTTTAATTTCTCAGTGAATAAAGCACCGTTTGCATCCGGACAAGCGCTGGGGGCACTATAAAACACGAAATCTTTCGAATAAAACCAACTTGCATTTTCTCTTCATGGCTCCTTTAAGGGGGATAGTGGTGACATCAAACCTGGTAGTTGGCTTAATGTGAACCCGGAATGATCGGTCCGGAGGAGGTGTCGGGTAAACTGCAGCGGGGAGAATTATTGTAAGGAGCAGCGAGTGCGGCCGAAGCGTCTGGGGTGGCCCTCACCTTCTTATGTGGCGGCGTATCCTGTGCTGTTCTCGTTGTATGCGTTGCGCATGGCGCTGGCACAATTTCACTTGCAGGCACAGAAGAATCATAGTTCCTGTCCTGGTCCTGTTCTGGTGATGTGGTGGGCTGTTGAACCACGGGGTCTACGATCGGTGGTTGCTGTTGCTGGGTTAACTGGCGCCAGAACAGCTGGGGTGGTTCAGCGACGCCGAAGCTTGCGTGCTGAGGGCAGCAGATGCAGGCACCTGCGAAGCGTCCATTATTGCTGTCACCCGTGTGCCATCACGGATAAGGGCAGGCCGGGCCACCGTAGGCCCAACGGTCAGACCAGGTTTCTTCCGCCGGCGCCGAAGTGGCGAGGGCGACCTTTTCGCGTCTTCAGTCGCGCTTCCCGTGCCGGAAGCGTACGCCTGGTGATCTGATTGGTCCTGCACGGACGAAATTTCTGTCTGAACCGAGAAAAAACTGCGCAAGCCGAAGTAGCCTCGTCTGCGGAGGTGGAGATTCTTGAGCTTTAACTTGAGCTACAACTTATTGCACTCAATTTTACGCCATCAGTGGGTCCATACAAGGTGACCGTATAGAACCCGGCCCTCATGCTGCTTGTATGTAAGTGCAGTGAAAAGAATAGTACAAATCTCGCATTAGGTCAAATTTTACAGCTTTAATAAACATGGCTAAATGGTAAATACGCGAGCTGTTGTGCACCTTTAGAGAACTTTGCGAAGCACCGCTCAAGGAAAAACACGAGACGAAGAAAGAGAGAGAGAGACGGGGGATACAGTTTCAGAAAGAATATTTTTGATTACTGCGTGCGATGTCAACTATATGGTGCGTGTTGGTGCACCAGACTTGAGCGTAATGGATGGTCGAAAGAAAAAAGAAGGAACAAGTGTAATTCGCATACACAACAGCAGCTGATGATAACCTATTCCAGTCGTATGTCGGGTGTGCGCGTTAAGCCCTATTACGTGAGCTCTCACATTTATTTATTTATTTATTTATTTATTTATTTATTTATTTATTTATTTATTTATTTATTATTTATTTATTTATTTAGAATACCCCTAAAGGCCCTCTCGCTGGAGGGTATTACATGGGGGGGGGGAGGGGGTTACCATATACAATATAACAAATAAATAACTACTCACAAATGCACAAAGTGGCACAAATATAAATACTTTACTGTACTCATGCGGCGACAATAACGGCATCTTCTCCCAGGAAGCATGACGAGGTTTGGGGCTCTTAACGTGCCGGCTCAAAGGGATTTCGCGAGCTGTAATAAAGGCTTAATTAACAAAGCTATTCCCACAACGGCTTCTTTACGCACCATTTTCAATATTATCATTGTCGTCATCGTTGTCATCATCATCGTAGTAGTACTACTACTAATCATCTGGGAGCTACGCTTATGCATTTGACGTCTTGTTGTAGTTTGTGCCTTCGGGACATCCACTAATTACAGTCTTCGCAGAACTCCCGAAAATATACGATTTTGGGCTCCGGTCAGCCAATCCCTTCAGTGCAAGCGACTTCCGCTGATATGTTACGATTTTCAATACCCTGTTTACGAACGTACAGCCCTCGAGCGGCCAATTTCCGCGACTGTTCACGCAACACAGGTGTCTCATACGTGTCAACGGGCTTTCTCTTGCCCTCAAGCATCAGTTGGCCGAGCGGTAAAGCGGCCACTCCCCGTTCTCACGCACTCATTTGACGACTCGTCGCACGCTGTCGCTGCGCTTTGTCGCGATTGCGTTTCGTGCCTGCTTCCTCGCTGCCACTAATCGGGCTGTGAAGCAATGCCCGCACTTCCTCATGGTCTCAATCTGGGTTGAAATGCGGAACAGGCAGCGACTGATTTCCCACATGGAGGGCCTGACACTGTTTCTGACTTGCAATTGTTTACTTTGTACCATTCCTCATATACAAAGCGAAAAGAATAAAAACTATATTGCGTGCTGCCTTGCTTCTCCCCCTGCCGTTCGGTGGCGCTTCCGGCGATGAGCTTACGCCGGCACGCACGAACATTGGTATAGGCGCTTCCGGCGATGAGCTTGCACCGGCACGCACGAACATTGGTATATCCAGAGTTTGCGGAGACAGCTGGTGGTGCCAAATTCCCCGTGGATCGGTTGTCATCCGGTGTGCACATTTGAGCTATGCAAGGGAGGCAACGCATAGAAACCACACTTATGGTGACATCAATTGGATGCTCTGACGTCACAACAAGCAACACCGAGGA
Organism: Haemaphysalis longicornis; assembly: GCF_048455015.1. Lineage (NCBI taxonomy): Eukaryota > Metazoa > Arthropoda > Arachnida > Ixodida > Ixodidae > Haemaphysalis > Haemaphysalis longicornis. The sequence goes on along the minus strand of NW_027526295.1, from coordinate 194,333,319 downwards.
AGTCTCGTGGTGCACTACGAAACTGGAGCTTATTTTTGGTGGCGTGCCGTAGAGGTTTCCTTGGTTGGTACTACTTAAGGCTAAACCACGGGTTAGGAACCCCACCACAGAATTGAATTTCGCGTGTTTTTTTATATGGCGCAGCTGTGTTAAGCAATGTTGCCATACATTTACAGCGGAACTCTATTAGGCTATCTTTCCACGCATTTTTTTGATTCCTCACAGCAAAACGCCTTAGTGAAAAGTCAAACTTATCCACCTGTCTAAAGCGCGAGGTGCCCCGTAGAGGGAGACGTTCGTGTGCGTTCGTTTGTTTGTGTGTGGGCTTCCAACGTCAGCGGCGGAAGGCTTACTCTCCTCTTCTTCCCTTAGCGAGAGGGAGAGAAAACTGCCCTAGCGAGACCATTGCGCCCTCTGTCGGTGGTTCTGGTAAGCAGTTTCTGTGAGGCCGCCTGCGGGTCTGGGAACCTGCCCCTATACGCCTACGTGACGCACGACCTTCAGCAGACTTGCGAAAACGCTCGACCTGCAAAAGCTCCACTGTTAAGAGGAGGAGCGGCCGGCCCGAGGAGGAGGGTGACTAACTTTGGCTCAGCCAACTATTATCGTAATTCAATCGATAGCGTCGGAAAACAGAGTGCAATAACACTGTTCAAACCTCGGCTACGTGTTTCCAGAGAGTCCAGCCCTCCCACATTGAAGTGAGGTGAAGAACATTTTATTGAGCCGGTGAAGTGGGAGTGGTTCCTTATTCCAGGAAACCATGTGATGAGCGGGCAGCCTTCGCTCTGGAGGCCAAAAGTGCCTGGATGTCCAGATCGCTGCTGGTCACCAGGTTCTCCCACAGCTCAGGGGTGGGAAGGGGGGATGGAAGATGGAAGAGGTTGGGGTTTTGCTTGCACTCTAATATGATGTGGGGAAGAGTACCGGGTTGTAAGCAGAACTTGCATTCGGCCGGCAATTGCGTTGGAAACATGCGATGGAGGCGGACTGGGTGAGGGAAGGTATTGCTCTGCAGTCGGCGAAGCAGGGATTCTTCTTTTCAGAGTTTAGCATGTGGAGGAGGGAAGTGCTGTCATTCGAACCGGTAATATTGAGTGATTGAAAAGTCAATAGAGGGACGGACGGTGCGGTATCCTCAGTAACCTGGAGGGACAGGGCACAGGCTTTCTGGTGAGCAAAGTTATTGCCCGTCGGTGAGGAATGGCCAGGGGTCCAAATGAGGGTGACTTTACGGCAGGGTTGATGCTGAGACAGTAGCTTCAAAGTTGAGCGGGCCACCCTTCGGGCTAGAAAGCTTCTGCAGGCTGCTTGAGAATCTGTGATAACTACGGGGTTCTTCGTGTGAATGAGGGCTAATGCGATGGCGAACTCTTCGGCAATCGATGTTGACGACGTCTCGATTGTTGCAGAAGCTACGAGGGTGATCTTGGTGGTGACTACGGCTACTCGATGCTGACCGTTGGTGTAGGTGCTCGTGTCCGTGTAAGAGACGTCTGCACGCTTTACATAGATGGTCTCGTACGCTTGACTTCGCGATTTTCGGCGGCCCGGGTGTAGGTCCGGGTGCATATTTTTTGCAAGGGGCGAACCCGGATAACACTTCTCCGGTTATGAGGGAGGGGCTGAGAGGCAGTGGATTGGCATGGAACGTAAAGGCTTTTCAGGAGGGCTAAGCCCGCAGGTGTTTGCGTGAGGCGGAGACGTTGACTAGATAAATGACCTTCAATATGTTCTGAAACTGTGTTGTGGAGGTCCAGTTGTAAAAGACAGGCAGTGGAGGTGTTCATAGAAAGATTAAGCACTTGTTTGAATGCTTTCCGTATAAGCCGGTCAATGGTGTCCGTGTCGCTTTTGGTGAGATAAAGGTACGGTGCGACATACGTGACACGTGAGATAAGGAGAGACTGGACCAGTTGGACCATGTTTTTTTCCTTCATGCCACCATGTCTTTTTCCTTCAAGTGGGATTAGGTCGCTTCCGGTTCATCAGGTAACGAGGCAGAGATGGTGCTGTCTGTGTTTCGGGAGTATGGGACGGCATAGGTGTGGTGCCTTAAGGAGCCCTTTGAAGTTCTGTCTTGTCGGATGGGGCCGAGGTCATTGCTGTGGTCGAGGTAAGTGGGTGAAGTGTTCATAGAGATTGCTTCCTGCCTGAATGTGTGATACTCCGTGCGGAGGGATTGAATATCTTATTGTAGTTTCTGGTTTTCTTGCCGAATATTCTGGAGGTCTTGGTTTATGGAAGCAAGCTGCTTAGCTAGGTTAGTAAACATTTTTTAGATCTGTAGTGGGGGCGACGGCGGCTGGGTCTGTTTCTGAGGGGTTGAATTAGGCAGTTCGGGTGTCTGAGCGGGGGGGGGGGGGGGGGGGGGGGGGGGTTAGGTTTTTTTGCGTTTTTCGACGACTATAGATTGGTTGCGCTCTAGGGCATCGAGACGAGCATGGAGTGAGGCTATTAAAGCATTTTGTTGTAGCAGAATACGGGTAAGATTCTTACATTCTATGCAGAGAGTTGTATTCTGGGACTGTTATGGAGGCGGGGTGGGAATGGAATTAATTTGAGCTGTGGGAGAGACCCGTTGGGCCCAGCTTACTTAATCGACCAGATCTAGTGGAAATCCCCAAGGTAGAGTAGGTTTCTGCAAAGGAAAGTTTGACATCCACTTGAATGCAGCCATACGGCTACAAAGGAAAACTGTACAGCTTCCTCAGAAACTTCGAAGTTGAATAAAAATTCGTCCTGGTCCCGGATTCGAACCCAGAACCACCGCTTAACCGGAGCAGTCGGTCTACCAACTGAGCTGACCAGGAGGCTATAGTCGTTTGTGGCGCGAGAGCGAATTGATCAACAACTCTAAGTAGAGGACAGGTGTTAATCGATCAGATTTAGCGCTGCCCCGGCCGAGGCCGTAGTCGAGGCTAGGCTTAGCGGCGTGCTCTCCTCGTGGGTGCGAAAAAGTCTCTCAAAATCGCCAAAAATGGCCCCTACATCAAAATTTGGGTTCCCGATGATCCTCTGAACTTCATGTATCACGTCGATACACTCGCATAAGCGTGCGACTCAATTAACCGCCACAATAGGGGAAAAAAGAGCGGAGCGATGCGAACATGCGAACATGACAAAATGGCGCTCGCACGTTTCGAAGGTGGAACTGGCCGACGACGGGCGCTCTTCGCGAGGCGCACGCTCACGTGCGCTCGGTATTTTTCTTGGTATTTCTTGCGAGCTCCTCACGTGGCGCAAGCCCACGCACAAACCGGGATGACGACGGGCACTCCTCACGAGGTGCATGCTCACGTGCGCTCGGTATTTTTTGGTATTCTTTTCTGGTAACGCTGGATTCCCGCTAGGGGGCGAGGAAAGTAAAGATGCACTCACATCGGCCTCCGGTGAATTTGATTTTCCCGATGCTCTAAGTTCATCTCAGGCTAGTGCGCGGATGACGCGGATGACGCAAGAGTGCGCGGATGACTAGTGCACACCTAGACACCGAATTCCGGACGTTTCACGTGAGTTGACTCTTTACCGGGCAACTCCTAGCCCACTCGGTGGGTTAGGCCTAGGAGCTTCGCCGGCTGCTTGCAGCACGTGAACAGCGCGCTGAGGTGGCCCCATGTCGACGGCACGAGCCTCGCGCCCGACGGCACGTGCCCCATGCTGGACAGTGCGTGTGATGCTGCTGTGGCCGCTAGCGCGTCCCTTCCACTGGCGCAAACGGACCTTCTTTCTGGCGCCTCCCTTCCACTGGCGCAAAGAAACCTGCCTTCTGGCTTTCGACGCAACTTGACCCCTGGCACCCCCGACGAGCCAAGACCGAAACGACTCCACGACGACTGCGACGTAAACATCTCTGACGATGAGGACGGCTGGATCTTCTGGCAAGGAAAACGCAAGAAACAGACCCGCACCACGCAACAGGAACGGGTGAGTCTGCCCCGTTACCAAGTGCTCCTTCGCACTACCGACGGTACGGCTGTAACCGATATACCCAACCTTACACTAGACAAGATCCTTGAACTAACGATCACCAAGCCCAGATATCTCGATGCGACCTCGCTGCGCAAAAACGCGAAGGCAAACTCTATTCTGATTACAGTGTACGACGAACAGCAACCCAATCGGCTCTGTACTATCACCCGCCTAACCATGACACAATGTCCGAACCCAAAGCACGTTTCTGTGGAAATGACCTGCCTCAGCCACAACAGCTCGACGAGTAAGGGAGTAATAAGCATTTCGCCGAACGAAACGAATGACCAACTGATGTCCTGCCTTCACAACGAGCTGGTCGAGAGATTAGACGTCAAAAGGCTCGGACGCAGCAACAAGGCGCTGATCACGTTTCATACAGCGAAAACCCCCCGCACCGTGAGATATCACTACGAGATCCTTCCCGTGGCCCCATACAAACCCAAAACACTGGAATGTTTGAAATGTCGTCAGGAAGGGCATATGGTGCGCCACTGCCCTAACGAAGAAGTATGTCAGGAATGCGGCATAGTGCATGGCTTGAAAGAGAACGAAATCCGCAAAAACGCTTGCTACTGCTCCGTATGCAAAGAAACAGGCGACCTGGCCACTAGTAATAGCTGCCCAAACCGGAGAAAGCAGAAAACAACAAAACACTCATTCAACCGACGCGCCAACAGAGCCAGGAGCCGCTCGCGTTCCGGGTCACGTTCGCGATCCCGAAGCAAATCCCGCAAGGATACGGTAAACAGTGCCAAGAACTCGTCAGGAATGGACGTAAATGCCTCCAAACAATGGTCCCACGTCGTCTCTGACCAGCAGCCAGTTACGTCGTGACTGCGCGACAAGGAAAGACGCCTCCAAGAGCTGACTCGTATGATCGACGACCTGGAAAAGACATTAGAAACTGCGAGGCAGGAAAAGATAGCGCTCACGACGGAAATTAACCTTGAACACAACCACCAGGTGCGAATATAGTCTCCCCACCAGGATATCGGAGTGAAAACTCCGAACAGCGTTCCCACACGCACTCGTCAGCGCCAACTAAACTGTCAACCTTAGCTACGAAATCGGATCTCTTTCAAATTAAAGCGCAAGTTCTCCACGAAACTTCGAAGGAAACTCACAAAGAAATGCAAACCGTGAACGCGAAACTCGACAACAGTACGCAGGTGCACCGCACCGAAACGGAAGCCTACCAAACGAGAATAAACAGCATCGAAACGAAAGTTAATGACATCGCTGGAGCAATCAGAAACCTCAACAGCGTGATCACGGCCCTGCAGGAGCGAATGGAATCGCTAGTACCTCTGAATGAAACCCCGAGTCAAGGAAAGGCCCGTTCCACTCACCGCGCTATAAATCTATCAGCTGCATACCCACCCATGAATGGTACGTAATTACCCAACAATTTTACAATGGAATTGCCGCAGCCTCACATCAAACGGCGCGGACTTGAAAACTTGGCTTACGGAACAATTGTACTATGCGAAACGCCCCATCGCCATTCTTCTGCACGAAACTCGAACAACCAACTTTCACATCCCTGGATACATCAGCCACTTTCTTCCCACGATTACACATAAAGCATCAGAAAAGCCTGCAGGACAGAATGGGATGTTCATTCGCTCCGACCAAGTATACACCCTCATCGATACCAGCAAGTACTGCACCTGCGTGCAGGAGATTATCGCAGCACCCATACAGCTGGCCACCGGCTCTAGAAAATTTAAGACGTACCTCTTGGCATCGGCATACTACCGCCCCGAAACCAGCAAGAGCACCAAGGGGTCCTTCGAGTGGGTAGGAGAGCTGCGCATGCTCTACCCAACAGACTACATCATCATAGGTGGGGGTTTTAACGCAAAGCACACCACATGGAACTACACCACAAACTCCCCGCGAGGCAACGACCTGCAGGCTACCATGGAAGCGTATGGTTTCTACCTACAAAATAATACTGCTACCCCAAGCAGAATCAGTTTGCACGTGAAACAAAGGGACACGAACCCAGATTTGACTTGGGCAGACGGCCCCCTGCAATGACTGGCACGTTGCAATAGACCCTTGGGGTAGTGATCACTACCCCATTTGGTTTGGTCTAAAACGAGCTCAACTCCGGCACGGCACGCGGCGAATTACCACCACCAACTGGGAAGCCTATCGATCCGGCTCCATCTGCCCAACTCAAGCGCACGACATAACTAGCCTCGGTAACGAAATACAGCGCGCTTATCAAGCAAGCTCTCAGTGTTCCACAGTAGAGGAAGACTGTCCTTGCCCTGACCGCCACTTGCTAAACCTATGGGATTCCTACCACGTGCTCGTGAACCGCTACAAATGTAATGGGAGGCGATTTCGAGACCTGAAGGGAGCCCGGCTCAAACACAAAGAAATTAAGAGATACGAAAGACTACTGTCTGTCTTGCGTTGGACGGAATACTGTGATAGCTTCAACAAAGACACCTCTACTAAAAGCTGTGGCACACAATTCGATCCCTTAACGGCAAGAAAAAGACTGCTAACTGTATTGCCAAAATTGCTCTAAGCATCGGATGTTCTATCGAAACAATTGAACAAGAGGCAGCTTACAACTTCTTCCCCACTGCCAGCCTTACGACTCCACCTCCCCACCCTCGCGTGACTGTTATGGACGAAGACAATGAAGAATCCCTATTCCCTATGGCGGAAATGGAGACTGCCCTCCACCAGGTTAACAAGCGCAGCGCTCCTGGTAAAGACGGTATCACATGGACTATGCTTCAGAATTTAAACGAACAAAAGAAACAACACCTCCTACACCTCCTATAGATGATGTTTGGAAATCTGGCTCCATCCCTGCCTCCATGAAACACTCGGTTATACAACCGATCCCCAAACAAGGGAAACCAACGAACCACGTGCGTAACCTCCGACCAGTCGTTCTAACATCTACGATAGGTAAACTTCTCGAAAGGATGGCTGCTAATCGCCTCACTTACCACTTTCAGCAAATGACCAACCACTTTCACCCTGGCCAGACTGGTTTCAGCTCCAACACGGGGACTCATGACAGTCTGTGGCTTCTCAGACGGCTCAGCAACTCAGCTCGACCAGGCCCGCCATCAGGACAAACGCATATTCTGGTGGCAGTTGATCTGGAGAAGGCCTTCGACGTGATGTCGCACGAAGCCATACTGACCGAAATCGAGGACCATTATCCGGGCAAGCGGATGTACAACTACATTGCCAGTTTTCTAGAAAATATAACGTTCGAGATCCGAACTGGCAACGACCATCCGAAGACCTACTACAATGACCGCGGGGTACCACAAGGCTCCACAATATCACCCCTCCTCTTCAATTTGGTGATGAGAAAGGTGGCGATTGACGTACACAAATCCAGCGGCACGCGCTTCACCGTCTATGCGGATGATATCACGCTGTGTACGGAGCGAGGCGACTATCCTACCACTGAGGAGGCGTGCATAGACCTTCAAACAGCCATTTTTGCGCTAGAAAACGCCATCCAGGCAGCAGGAATGCATCCGTCACAGGAAACGTCCACTCTACTGCTTTTGGGTGGCAAAGAACAGGAAAGGCAAAACGTCCATCTTTACCTTGAAAATTAAGAGATTCCGCTATCCTCGAAAGGTTGGATACGCCTTCTCGGCGTTCCTATCAATCACAAAGGCAACGCCACAGAATGGCTCAAGCAGGTCCGACCGGGCGGGGATGCTACAGCCCACCTTATCCACAGAATTGGCACAAAAAATTCGGTGGCCAGGCACCGCCCTCATCCGGAGCGTCGGTAGAGACATTCTAAGTTCCCGGCTAACTTATGGAGGAACCTTCTGCAACCTGACGCAAACCCAACTAAATAAATTTCAAACTTTACATCGCAAACTCCTTCGAGTTATCACCGGACTCCCTCGGTACACCAAGCTAAATGACTTCTATACTTTTGCATCGCTGCCACCGATTGAACCAACACTAGAAGCAACGCGCGATAACCATTCCGACCGTCGCGAACTTACCGTTCAGGGCCGTCATCTCATCGCCTACGATGAGGCACAAACTTTCACACTGGGCCCGTCAGCAGACCCTTCTTGGACCCAAAACCCGCCTTGGCAATGGAAACAACCGGTGAATCACAAACCAAGGTCGACAAAAGGGTGCAAAAGGCACAAGCACCAAAGAAACACCCTATCTCGCTTCCAACACTTATTAGAACCAGGCACATATGCCATCTACACTGACGCCGCATTAGAATCTGACCGATGATCCGAAACCCGCCTTGGCATTGGAAACAACCGGTGAATCGCAAACCAAGGTCGACAAAAGAGTGCAAAAGGCACAAGCACCAAAGAAACACCCTATCTCGCTTCCAACACCTATTAGAACCAGGCACATATGCCATCTACACTGACGCCGCATTAGCATCTGACCGATTTACGTGCGGCATACACCCCGTCAACGACCCGAGCTTGACAAGTAGTTGACGTTCTCTACGGAATCAGAAATCGATTCACTCACAGCAGAACTTAAAGCTATTCTACTGGCCACCGCCTTGCTAAGGAGGGATCTCCCGTCCATCAAGAGAAAACACAATCCCTCTAAAGTCGTCACATATGCTGACAATGCAGATGCAATCAGCACAATGCACTCTCCACATCCTCATGACTACATCTCCAATAAAATTAGAAGAACCATCGACAACCTCGATGAAATAAATGACAGCATAATTCTTATAGAATGGACCCCCGGCCACCAGTCCAACCCAGGGAACGAGACGGCCCATCACAGGGCATCTGTGTCACTTCGTACCTCCCAGAACTCTCATGCGACGCCCGCCTCGCCTCCCGAACCTGCCCCCCATAACCCCTTCGTTGAACGCCGTATACGAAAAATGCAGCGACGCCGTCACCTCAAGGAATCGACCCCAAGACCAGACCCATCAATTCCCAAGGACATCCCGCGAGGCGTCCAGGTCCTTCTACACAAGGCCCGCTCCGGCACAGCGGTTACTCCTGACGTCCGCGACCGATGGACCTGGTACCGGCGTTTCGGCAGAAAGAGGCCAGATGGCTCCACACCTGTTCCCCCGCCTACCCTTCCCTGCCCCCTGTGCAATGCCGACCGACCCACCATACACCACCTTCTTTGGGACTGTGCCAGACTCTCCGAGGAACGCCGTAGGTGTCGACCTCCTCACGTCACGTCCCTCCAAGAATGGATAACGCCTTTGAGAGATATGAAAGAAACTTTAATTACCCTGTGGACATTTGCTGGACGTATAGGTCTTGTGAAAATGACCTAAATCGAGTGGTCCATGTGCGGGGCGGACACGCGTTGTGATTGAACCCCATCCCCCGCTGGTTTACTCCCCCTCCCCTCCTCCTCTTCCCCCGCATGAGGCCTTCGACCTCTCTCTTCTAAATCAATTCATTCATTTCTGGTAACGCTCGATGGCGGAACTAAAGCTTAAACAGTGCTGCTGTTAAAACGCCAGTATGGGTTTATCTTTTCTTTATTTTTGTTGCCGACGTCACGGGGCCTATAATACCATTTTAAAAATACCTTGTAACCATAGCCCGGCGCTTGCACTCCCACGTCCGTGGTATTTGTTATCGGGTGCGCTACGGCAATGGCTCCGTAATTGGGAAGTTGAAACCCGGCTTATCCGACCGACCCGAGAGCTCACACCGCAATGGGGAGAAGAAAGTTTCCCGACAGGCTCCAACTTTATGGAGATATTTTCGAGGCCTGTCACTTTTTTGCAAGGGATTTTTTAAGCACTGGAGAGAGAGAGAGAGAGAGAGAGAGAGAGAGAGAGAGAGAGAGAGAGAGAGAGAGAGAGAGAGAGAGAGAGAGAGAGAGAGAGAGAGAGAGAGAGAGAGAGAGAGAGAGAGACTTTACTCATATCGGGCCCGGTTAGGCGGGGCGGGTGGCCAGCAGTCGCAGCTGCTGAGCGACCTTGGTGCTCTGTCCGTCGAGGCTTGTGTCGTCAGGTCAGAGTAGCCCAGCGCTGCGTCCAATAACTCCGGGGTAGTGATTCGAGGGAAGAGCTCGTTGGGACAGGCCCATATGCGGCGCTGTACAGTGCCCTAAGTTCGTGCCGCATGATGTGCAGTTGGGAGAGGAGCATAGGGAGGGGTGAATACGGGGAAGGGGAGATCTTTTAAAGGAAGATTCTGTTTGTAGGAGTATCCAGAGCCGCTCTTCCATGCAGCTAAAGGAAGGGTGGGCGAAGGGGTATCGGAGGCTACAGAGGCGCTAATACGTGGTGATCTCGTGGTAGCCCAAGAGGCTGTGGCGAGCTGACCTGCAGCTCTGCCCAACTGGTCAGGGCTGGGGCTGTTGCATTCGCCGCCTCATTGCCTCCAAGCCCAGTGTGGACAGGGTTGTAGATCAGTTCTATTTGGAGGTGTGTGGATTTTGCATACAGAGTTTTAGGGGTTTGGGTGAGATGGAACCCGCAGCAAAATTTCGGATGGCCGTTTTTGAATCGGATAATATGGATTCAGGGGTTGGCCGATGCTACAGGGCTAGTCCATGGGATTGCCACCTCTTCCGCCGTTGCAGGTTCCGGAGACAGAAAAAGAGTCCACCCTTCAAGGCAGTCTGCTATTCGTACATGAAACCTAGCTTCGAAAACCGCTATTTTCGAGAGCAGTGAGAAGCGGCGTATGCCAAATGGAGATTGGTGTTCAGGTAAAATAACACGTGTCCCATGGAGATTGAGGGCGCATGAGTGTTGTTGTCTGTGACTGATACGTGGTGGCGAAATTCATTTATTTCTTCGGTTGAAGTATTACACTGCTCTGAAGTCCCTGCACTCTTATCCTAGAATGTATCATTTTGAAGTTTTCAATGGGCATCGGCAGGATTTTGTCTTTAAGGGGGAAAAGCCCTTGCACCGCAGGCCGCGTGCCAGATGGGGAAAAATCAATACCAGATAGTGGAAGGAAGGTAGGAAGGAAGGATGTAGAAGGAAGGCAGGAAGGTTAACCTGGGTAGAGCCTAGTTTGCTATCCTGCACGTGGGAATGGCATTATAAGCAAAAAGGAGAAAGGAAAGAATAAAGAAAAGTTGGAGCAGACAGGTATGAACAGCGCTGAAGCACTAAACGTTAAAGTTCAGTGATTGCCACTGAAGGTTTTCGGTCTATAGTCTGGAATGTAAGTTCGTCGCCCGTAGAAAGCGTAAGAGTTTCTTAGTCGCCTTCAGAGCGTATGACAGAGAAGGCCAGTGACACAGAATCGTCTCCTCCGAAAATGGCCGCCGAGAGTCCAGATTCATCAGTGCTGACGACAGCTTCTTTCTTTCAGGCGAGTAGCGTGGGCACTCGCAAAAGTGGAATATTTTTGTTAATGTACCGGTGCAGCTACCACAGACAATATTTGGTGAAAAGTGGTGAAACCATTGTGTCACCGCTTAGAACCGTGGTATTCATACCCTGAATGGAAGCTGTTCCAGCTGCTAAACCCCACGAGTGACTCACATTTCTGGACTCCATGTGTATTTTAATGTGCTCGATAAGTTTTTTTCCCCTTTTCACCACTCCTAGACAGTAATGAAAGCTCGAACGTGATATTTTTTTATTTGAAACAAGCCACTCTGACCAACATCCTTTGAAATTCTTTATGCAGGGTGTTCCACTAGCGTTTCCTCTTTAACATATTTCTCACTAACTTGTTTTGTATGGCATGCTGATAGCACAGTAACTAGTACAATGTTAAATGCTCATATATTACTTTTAGAGAAATTTACATTGCTGCGTGTCTTAATTTTGGATATCAAGATAAACTAAAAGTACATTGACCACTGTATTGGATGCGCGGTAACTTTCTGTGCGAGCATACTGATAGAAAATGGAGCATGTGTTCTTTTAACTAGCATGGTGGCAGATAAACATAATAAATTCTATTTCACTCGCTCAAATTTATTTTGAGCCAGACAACAAAAACTCTCATCTTAACGACAAGTCTTCGACAAATTTCACGCGCAGAAGAGGTGCAGAAGCCGCAATTGCTTTACTACGGCCTTATTTTTTGGTGCTGGTCAAATCTGGTGAAATTTTGTTGCCGCCTTTTTCCAGTCTGGCAACGCTGCCGGGGGGTGGGGGGATATGGAGAAGGCGAGGGGAGGGGGCAAGTGCTGCTGAGACTTGGGAACCCCCTTTGCATCCCCCTGCCGACTTCCTTGAATTTGTCCGTCTGTCCGCAACGCGGGACATGATTCTGCTCTTCCTAGTGTTCTACTAAATACTCTGATTGATTGTAGGGTTTAACGCGCCGACGGAACGAAGGCGATGAGGCGCGCCGTAGTGGAGGGCTCCGGATAAATTTTGACCACCTGGAGATCTTTAACGTGCGCCGAAATCTCGTACTCACGGGCGTTTGTGCTTTTCGCCTCCATCAGAAAAGCGGGCGCCGCGGCCGGGGATCGAGCCCGCGACCTCGTGCTCAGCAGGGCAACGCCTTAGCCGCTGAGCCACCACGGCAGATCTACTAAATACTCTCCACCTCTTCATATCGAGTGCTTAGCGGAGTCCACCCTGTCCCCTGAAATTTCATAGGTCATCTCTCCATCGAGTCCTTGGCCGGCCCCAATTGCGTTTAAGATCTATGCGGAGCCACTCCGTCAAACGGATGATCCACCTGTTGTCCCTCACGATGTCGATGTCGATGATGATGAGCTCTTCGTAAAATTTTTTCAATGCCATATTTGAAAGGGCATTACATACTGCATTAAATACTCCAAATACTTCCATTGAATGGAGATGAGCAGCTGGAAAGAACACTCACACAGCATACTGGTGATAATAGTAGTTGAGATCAGGTCTTAGTGCGTAGTCACCCGTTACCTCCGCGAATGAAGACCTCCAGTACCAGCTGATTGAGAGCGACCTCTTTATAATGGGGCTTAGCAAAGTGGTGGGGGCAATTTTACTGCGCCCAGGCCTGGAATTAAGGGGCGCGGCCCCGCGCGCCTTACGCTTAAGCATGCGATTTCAGATAACCATTCTGGAGGTCTTTCATCACGCGGGCACCCCACCTAGTATCGACCTGCCTTGCCTGGGCAAAGGGTGCATAATATACCCTGCCCAGTACACCTCCCGCGCACATTTCACTGCTGAGCCGAATTAAAAATGCCAATATGCTAGTGAGCTCGCATGACTTGTGGATACCGCCCCGGCGCGACACTTCTTACTGCTCGTCAACTCACAAGGAAATGAGATAAAGTGAGCGAGTAAAGGAGCAAAAGAAATAAAAAGCGAACTTAGAATAAGGAAATGGTCCGCTGCAGACGTTCTAACGGTTTTGGTCCGAGGAGCGATAACTCTTCGCTGACCGCGATGCACGCAGGAAGCAGCGTTTTCGCAAAGACGCAACGACCGTATCAGGGCCGTTTGCACAAGCAGCCGCAGGGGAAGGTGTGCGCTGCAAACGGAGAGCGCCGACTCGAGGCGTGTATGTGTGCGTGTGTCTGTAGCCAACGCCGCACCTCCTGTAATCAGATGTATGCGCGGCTTTCGAAGCCGCGCACGTACGAAGACTCCCTCGGCGACCTGTAGAGGACTATCGGAACGTGACATACCTTTCCGCCGCCGCCTGGACGCGCCCTCCTCCGACATGTCTCACTCCACGCCCAAACCACGTACACATCGTATATTGTATCGAGCGGGCGGCGCTCAAAAGAAACCTCAATTTGCACGCCTATGTTCCGTTTTGTAAGGAAACGGAGCGGATTGGTGTAATGTAGACGTACGGCAAGCGAGACGGTTTGCTAAGTGTCCCACTGAGAAGATTTCTGACCTTCGACTGACAGAAAAGATGTTCTGCGCGCAGCGTAAATGGTAGCGCTTGCGTAGTGTGTTAGGGAACAAACTCGGGTGCAGGACATACGAAGTTGACTTTGGCTAGTATGTAATGCGGAAGGTTGACAACAGGTGGATCATTGGAGTAACAAAATGGCTACGAAGGCACGGCACTAGGAGTACGGCGGGAAGAATAAATCTATAGGGAGGAATGAGTTAAGAAAAATTAGAAGCAGGGACTGAATTCAGTTATAGCGTTCTGTGTTGATGGAAAATTCATTTAAATAACACAAAGTTCCTCCCCGCTCCATCTCTGTCCACGTGAACTCTCGCGCCCGACTTCTATTATGTCTCTCCGCAACTTTCCCAAAAGCCCAATGACTCAAGGAAAACCACGATGAAGATCGATGAGACGTGAGCGCTTGCACATGTTCATACAGTCTTAACATGATAGCCACCTCCAAATGCGGCGATAATTTGTTATATGGCCCGTGCGCACCGTGATGGATCCGCTCACTCTGCTACCAGGCGGAATCACTGTTTGTAGCATAACTGCTTGAAGTGCACTGAAAGATCGTGTAAGGCATACGCTGATATCTGCGCTGACATTACTGTGATATTAAAACTGTGTCTCCAAACACTCTTTGTGCACTCGAATGCTCTTATCCAGCACCCGACTCAGCTACCGTGCTTGTCGTGGTTCAGGTGGTTAGAAAGTGATCACTGATTACCTTCTAAGTGTTTCGATACCTTCTGGGTTTCGATAGTGGTTCCGCCTACTGCAGATTGCGATAACGCCAGCCAAGACTGAAAGGGTGCCAGTTATCACTTTTGCCTATGCCTCCACCCCGTTGTCAAACTAAACACCGTACACAGCAGGCACGTCACAAAAGGGGGGAGCTTTGCGCCGGTCTTCACTGTCTAGCTGCATGTGTAATCATGCGAACGGCAATTAAACTTCGCAGTTCGGTATTTCGGAGTACGAATCCCCTAGAATAATTCTGCCAAATGAAACTGCGTAGAAAAAAGATTATGTCTAACTCTTCAATACAAACATGCCTGCTTACTGCAGCCAATAAAAAGTTCATCATTCAATTTCAGTTAGTTACACCACCGACATCAGTAATTTCCACCTAATCGTGTGTCCCCCTGGGCACTGAACCTCACTTTACCTGTAATCTTCACGTACATCTGCGCACCTAAGTAAAAAAAACTGTCGACTTAATTTTGATCACCCTGTATATAGGCAACATTAATGAGACCACACGTTGGCAGGCACAGATTGGAAATAAACAGCTCAACACAGCGACATACAAGGAGCCATGAAGAGAAAACACAAGTTTGGTTCATTCGAAAGATTGCCTCGTTAGAACCATACTGACACCACTTTTAAAATAAACTTCGCTCAAATAAGCTACATAATTAGGAAAAAAGAGAATGACCATGCGACCCGCCAGCTTATTTCCCGCAACAGAACCTATGATGTCACACGAGAATGCTCTGCGATTGGCGGAGGCCGGCAAAAGCAAGCGCAAGTTAGGCATGGCTTACCAGTTTGCATAGTGAGCTATATGCCCGTTAAACATACTGCACATTCCTTTTATGACACTAAGAACGGTGGAGTAAACGGTTGAAGTTCCGAATAAAAACGCAAGCGTGTATGCCAATGCGTACGAAACTACCGCCAGCCGAACTCGACATCTCGCCGTCGCCACCATCGCGCAGACGAATTTTCGGGTTCGAGGCTCTTCGGGGCCAACGAACTGTTCCAGCACGCACAGCCGCGACCTTGCTTGGTATCGTAATCCCTTCACAGGAGGTTGGCCGTCATATCGCCAGCCAGCAAAGGTAAAAATAGAAACGAGGGGAGTAAGGAACAGCAAGCAGCGACGAGATAGTGACAGTCGTCGCAGAAGTTTCGGAATGGTGTTGGCTTGCTGCTGTTGTTAGGAGCTCGTTTCCAGTTTACAACCACTGAAAACTTCAGTTTGTTCGAGTACTTTACATTGAAATTTCGTTGCTGCGTTTTGAAATGCCCATGTAGTACGGGCAAATCGTCGAGGGAGTGCGACATCCCCACCGGTGAAGAGATCTCCTTTCATGTGCTGCCCAACCAGTGCCGGATTAAGAAACTATGGGGCCCGGGGCTACTGCATCCTTGGGGCCCTAATGATGATGATGATGATCATGATGATGATGGTGATGATGATGACGATAATAATAATGATTCCGCTTTAATATGCGAAAATTTTCGAAGCCCATGTTATAGATTATATATCAGTGATAGATTATACATAATTTTACGCTTTCCGGATGTCTAGTATTATGTAACGGATTTTATCAGGCGTAAAAGTTAGTATGGTTTGATTGCCGGTTCACCACAGATTCACAATTCATCGAAGCGCCGTGTAGACCTGCACACGCAATGGTACAGAAGAGTATTTTGTTACAAGAAGAATATTTTATTACGGCTGTAAGGTTTCAGTTTTATTCTAAAGTTCTCCACCTGCATATATGGGAGGGCTCAAAGTCCGCGCCGGCAGCTGTCACTCACAGACATCTGCCACACAGTTAGCAGCCACGGCTTATGGGCCAAAATCCTGTAGGTTACCCGCGCAGACGAGAAAGCACGCGGCGGTTAGGACACGCGCCGCCTTTGAAGGAGGTTAGGGGGAGGGGCTCAGACGTGTCGCGCAAGGCAACCTCCCTATCGCAGCACGATTAGCACAAAGACGACAAGCAGAAAAATGTCGCTTTTTGGGCTGGGGAGTGGTCCGCTTCGTACGTGGGTTTGCGAATGGCCGTCGAACTTATTCAGCGGCAATGAACTCCTGTTCCGCAGCTGTGATGGTCTTGTTAGGCGGCAAGCCGTTACACATTAACGGGTCTCCTTTGGGTTGGAGAGTTACAGGTGAGCACGAGAGATGGCATCAGACAACAGTTTCATAAGGATAGAATGTCGCTGCTCACCCCCGCGCTGCTGCTCCCGTCGGTGCCGCGCAACAGTACCAGCAGTCAGTAGTTCGTTGTCGATCGGTCGGGTCGTTGTTCGGTCGTAACTGGCAGTGGAAACACGCTGAAGCTTCTCGTCTAGATTCGGGGTCTACGACGGAGGCGAGTATGGGTTGACCTCTCGTTTTCGAGTCCTCAACACGTCTGCCGCATCCACTGTTTTTCCCGCGCTCCTTCGGGGGTTCTCTCCTCCTGCCGTCGCGTCCAAGCGGGACCAGATCTACGGGCCGCCCTTTGGTCCGCGTCATCCACCGGCTCATTGCAAAGCGAAAAGCGCCCACGGGTACAAACAGCTTACCGTCCCCGAGTCGCGGCGGAGGTCCGTTTTCAAGGCGGCATCGAAGGGGCCGTACGCAGGATGCGCTTTTAAGTGGACACAGCTTTCTTCATCCCCAAAGGAAACATACTTCGTTGTTGCTTTGTTTGGCGTCCACGCCTGGGCTCTTCACACCGCCTAGGCCTGCTGATTCCCCAGCTCGAAGGGAGCCGCTGGGGTCGGGCTGGTCCGGCGGCCTCTGCATCCACACGGAGTGGCGCCTAGAGAATTACGCTACGAATGGAGTCACGCGGACATGTAGCTTCCGCAACGCTTGTTGCTCAGACAGTCTGCAGAGGCTACAGCACATAGGCGCGGGCTGAAGCCGAACGACCCCGCGAGTGGCCTACACAACCTTTGAACATTTAAATAACCATACGCTGACCATTCAGTGAGAAATATCGAGTCGATATCAATCACGCTTGTGCGATTCAACTGATTCACTAGCTTTATTGAAGGGGTCGTCATCGCAATGAACTTCCTTGTCGAGCGCTATACATTGAAATTTCTAGCAGAAACTGTGTATGAGCCCGTAGGGCAGTGCTTAAGTTGTCAATAATTACATATAACATCCCTCAGGCTTAAACAATTTACAATGTTCTTCAGACATTATTTCATTATTCGCATGCCTGACCCTTTCTTATACGGAAACAGGCACGCGCCGAAACTTCCGCGTACTTAGATGTATGTGTACCGAAAAGACTACCGAAACGACTTGTGCCGAAAAAGACCCGAGCCGAGCTCGGGGCCTTTTTTTATGTGGCTTCTTAGGCCCGATCAAGCTGTGTATCCCCGACTTCTGGCCCAAGACGTCTTCTCATAAACGTCGGGAAAACAAGGAAAAGGAGTAGGAATAACTAAGTTAAATTGAAATGGACTCGATGGTTGTCAACCATAACGTGAGGGGCCGACATTCCTTCTCACTTGTCAGGAGTTAGTCAGCTTCGGTGTGAAGGTGAGATTGAAGCTCCTACCTTCAACTTTCAATGCTGGCAGCGAGCACACTCAAGATATTTTTTTTTTTCATATGATCGAGCGGGGCCCCTGACAGCTGGGGGCCCGGGGCTGCAGCCCCCGCAGCCCCCACCTTAATCCAGCCCTGTGCCCAACGACGAACCTCGGCGAAGCAAGTGGCTACGTTTTGTGAACTTTGCAAACGGAGGAGAAAGAGAGCTAAAGGAAGTACGAGTGTGCTCGCTTCATTTCCGAGGAAGTGATTACGGCAGGGACCCTTACGTTAGCTCACTCCTGGGACATGCTGGCGCTCATAGCCGACTTCGTCAAACCGCCGTCAAAGCGCTCTGACCTTGGGGGAAAAAATGCCGTACACACCGCGCATTGACGCTCGTATCTTTCTGGTCGGAGCAGAGAGCTCGCGCGAACGGCTTTCCATACACGACACCGGCCAACTGGCATAAGCGATACTGCTACTGAAATTGAACTAATATCAGAGTCCGTCAAAAGCATTGACGGACTCTGCTATTATTAACCGTAATAAAAATACGCCACATACGTACCAGTCTGTATTCGTCCATCGCGACGTGGCTGACGAGGGAGCGGTGCCGACGGCTGGGCGTTCGTCTGTTGTGGCTATCGCGGAATGGTCGCTTTCCGGTCCATTCGCGTATCCCACAACTCCTGCCGCTCGTGCACTTAGAAGCATTGAGCGTTCAAGTGGTGTGAGGTTGTTAAATGCAAGCCCGAGCTTCTCGGCGAGAGTTTTGTTCTACGGATCAGGAGATTCCATGACTAGGGCTGCGGGTGCACTAGGTTTTACTAGTATTTTTAAAATGGCCGCCGTCTCGGTTTCGGCACGAGTTCCGGTTCCTGTTTGATTCCCGCGTGTGGGTGCTATATGGAGTCGACATACTAAGTGTCTGTTTCATGGACCGGCTCGTATGACGCCATTGTTCACGTCACGAAATGTGCAATTTAGCGGGGGATTTAAAATTTTGGCTTAAATTGCCTTATTTCTCAGTGAATAAAGCATCATTTGCTTCCGGGAAAGCACTTAGGGTACTATGAAACACCTGATCTTTCGAATAAAACAAACTTTTGTTTTCTCTTCATGGCTCCTTTAAGGCATGGCCAACCCTCTTCTTTTCTTTTGAGATTTTGAGGGGGGGGAGAGGGGGGAAAAGGGCCCGAAACTGTCTGACGATGCTTGTCAACACCTCATCAGGCCCATGGGGGAAGAGGAGGGGGATTGAAAGAGGGATAGTAGAAAACAGAAGGAGAGGAGTGTTTGTTTTGAAGTTTAATTAGAGTGCAAGTGGCCGAATTAAAGGGCGGCAACCGAAATGGGTGTGCTCGCGGAAAGAGAGCGCCGTGTAAAAGATGTGCCTATGCGGCGGGGGAGGAAACAGCGGCGACTGTAGTTAAGGTGGCTCCCTCAATACAGTGAAACCTCGATATATCGAACAGCGCGGTGCCCGCGAAATAGTTCGATATAACCAGAATTCGATATATAAAATCACGTAAAAAACGCGTCATAAACTGGTACAAATCAATAAATTAACGAATTGTGCAGTAAATACTCACTTGGTGCTTGACAGTATTTATTATTTTGGCTTAAAGTACTGCAGCAAGGTAGCCTGGTGTGTTATACACGACTTCCTCAAAGTAGTCCAAACGTTCCACAAGCGACAGGCCGGTGCCTTCTATAGCGCTGCAGTAGCGGTGCGGTAGGGCCAAAACCGCTGAAGCCTCGGTCGAAGTCGGGAGCGTGGCACTATCAGCGCTTGCGGGTACAACCTCGGCAGCGTCTTCGTTCGTGCGCTCAGTAGTAACCCCCGCCAGGATCTCCACATCCGTCAGCTCCGCCGTCGTTCCGGTGCTGTCGTCACCGCCAACAAAGTCATCAATGCACATGCTTCGTGGCTCAGCACCAACAAAGCGCTCCAGCTGGCCCCAGGTTTCTTCAAGCTCGCATTTTTCTTTTGCACCGTCCAATTATTCTTCGGTGCAACCGATGCGCAGCAGTCGTAAACGCCCATCGCGCCACCGCTATCCTCGAGGGTACTGCGGGATAGCTTGCCGCCTGTCAACAGAGCGCGAGTGGTCTGGACAGTCTGGGGTGGCGGAGTTCGATATACCCATTTCATGTCCGTCCCAGTTCGAAATAAAAAATTAAAAATGCATGTAATTTTCCGCGTGATATAGAAAGTGTTCGATATAGGCAATAATTCGATATACCCGTGTTCGATATATCGAGGTTTGACTGTACACCCAAAAGACAACAGCGCAAGCATAATACACGTACACATACACACTTCACAACATATAGTACACTTCTGACATCTCTATAACATTAGCGTGATCACAAAGCGCAACTAAGTTAACCTTAAACGACCACAAATCATTTATAACGCTGATCGCAGAGCATGCAAGTAGGAACAGTGAGCTTGTTGTTTGTTTTGATAACCGACCACAATGCGTGACCCTCACCTGTGCTTTGTTACTTCGTCAAATGTAACTCATGTGATCTCAACTTTTTATTAGTTTCAAGTTTTGTAAGAAGCAGTAGAATTGCTCGAAAGACAAAAAACGTGCAACTAAACAGTGCGGCCCGTATGTTTTTGTAATGACACTTAGTGCTTTGAATTCGCTCTTTTACCGAAGAGCACGCCGCTGGCCTGGCAACCATTCAGACACGCCAGCCAAACAGCTACATAATGGGGCCTGTTGTTGTTGGTAACTGATGCATCAATATCCTGCGGTCCGTGCTCGTTGATGAAGAAAGGGGCAGTTTAGTATCATCGCTGCCCTCTTTAACCCTTGGACGTCAGAAGAAAGCGTCCACAAATGCGGTGGTGACGTTGTACTTCGCTCTTTTACCGAAGAGCACGCCGCTGGCCTGGCAACCATTCAGACACGCCAGCCAAACAGCTACATAATGGGGCCTGTTGTTGTTGGTAACTGATGCATCAATATCCTGCGGTCCGTGCTCGTTGATGAAGAAAGGGGCAGTTTAGTATCATCGCTGCCCTCTTTAACCCTTGGACGTCAGAAGAAAGCGTCCACAAATGCGGTGGTGACGTTGAACAGGGCGCAGGCAAGTCGCACACAGAATGTGCGCCAAACATTCGCTTGCGTGGCGAGCACATTGTGATAAAGAGAGACAGTGAGAGGACAAGTAAACAGCACACTGCAGGGGAGGTGTCGCGCAGAGTTTTCGTGTATACCCAATCGGCGAAAGCTACTGTGAAACAAAGAACGGTTTCGTTATCGGCGTCGGCTCCGACGGCAGATCGCAAACGACAAGGGAGAATATTTACTCCCCCGTTTCGGTGTTTGGTAGGGGCCGTACAGAGCGCGCGACATGTAAAGAAATTAAAGGGAGAAACTAAATGGAGGTAAAAGGAGAAACTCGTCGGGATGGGGGAGAAAACGCGAGAATTTTCTCCCTTTTTCTAAAGTTTTTTTCTTAGTGTGTAGACTTTCAGTCGACCAGTCCCCATTTATGCTTTGCCTAACAGAAGAGGAGGACTCTTGCATCTCGAGTCTCCCACTCAGCTATGTGTTTCAGAACATTCAACTGATCCAATAATTTATTAATGTGACAGTTCATTTTCTAACAAGATCATTTAAGTTAGATCCGAGCCTGCAGCAAGCTTTAAGCCTGCTAATCCGGCGATTCTCATTCTCAGCAGAGCTTTCCACCGTTACAGACAACTCATAACCATCCGCCAACGTTTATTGAAGCTCCGAGGTCTTTCACATCGAAGCAATCCTGCCTTCGTCTCGCCGAACGAACATTGAACACCTGCGTCGGCTGACGGGCAACTGATGCGTGCTTATTGGATAAAACTGACCAGCTTCAAGCGCAGGGACCCAAAATAGCACGCTACTTGTTCAATACTTCCGTGAATGCCATTACATTTAACTTTCGTTTGACTCGAAGCGTTCAACGATTGCAAAGCCGCCAGGACCTCCCGCGTGACGGTAGGCAAGGAAGACGTCGCGTACAACA
Source organism: Haemaphysalis longicornis (assembly GCF_048455015.1). Taxonomy (NCBI): domain Eukaryota; kingdom Metazoa; phylum Arthropoda; class Arachnida; order Ixodida; family Ixodidae; genus Haemaphysalis; species Haemaphysalis longicornis. The sequence continues at coordinate 194,311,245 of NW_027526295.1, read as the reverse complement.
AAGGTATCCCGTCAAGGACACACATTAAGATGACCAACGTTATACGCCGAGCCAGACGCGGTGGTCTGTCGTTAGAAGCTCCATAAAGCTTCGGGCAGGCCGTTAAGCGGCAACTGCTTCATGGTCGCGACGATTCGTGCCGTGGACCCGAGGGCTTCGCCGGGCCAATGCTCTCCGGTGGACCCATCGACAGTCGCCGTCGCGCGAGTTCCCCCCGCACATGCGGAACTAGCGCCGTGGCGAATACCCCCGGTGCTCCGTCGACCGTTACTCCATGTGGCCTCTCCGCGAAGCCCGACTCGCACGTGCGCGACGGGTCCCGTAGTTAACGTTCTCTTCGAGTGTCGTCTCACCGCTTACACCCGTGTCGCGCTGGACCGAGCAGATGGACACTGGGACGTTCATAGCGAAAAGAGAAAGACGGGAGAGTGTACGGCGCTTCAAGGAGACGGATAGACGGGAGGTTAATGGTAGGAGGTTAGACCGTACGGGGCCATTACGAAGGGTTTACTAGAGCGATGCGACTAAGCTGAGGACGACCGGCTCGGGAAGTACGTAGCGGAGAGCCCCGTTTGGGGACGGTGAGCGAGACACCGCGGTCAAGAAAACAAGAAGCGGGAACAAAACAAAGAGCGACGAAGAAATTTAGAAAAGAATCATCAACGTACGGCAACTCTAACGGTAATCTAAGAGACGAACTGGGAGCTTTCGCTGTCGGGCCATAAACGTCGCAGCGAATGACGAGGCAAGAGAAAAATACGACTGTAAAGAGAAAAGCGGAAATGAAAGAAAGAGAGAGAGAGAGAGATCCGTAAATCGAGTGTCCGTTCTCTACGTCAAGCGAAAGAAAAAAAAAACTGAAAGACAGAAACCAACGCAGAGGCACTCGGAAAAGTAAAAAGCAACCGTGGAGGATAGCGGGGATCGCGCACGATTAAAGCAGAGACGTCACGGTCTGGATCAGCTTGTAGCCCACGTGCATTCGGCGGCCGCAGCTCCGGAGACAGCTTACACGCGTCGTCGTTCTCAATGCGCTCTGGCAGCGACACGCTCGAGAGGACAGGGGCAGGCTCGATGACCACCGCGCTCCGCTGTTACAGCTGTAGCTGCCCCGCGTGCCGTCCGACGCTGTCCTCCGCGCTCACCGAACGTCTAACGGGTGGCAAAGGACGGGAGGTGATTACGCAATGGCCGAACGGGACTGCTTCGCGAGCTCGCCAGGGAAATGAACGCACGAGAACGAGACATGAGCAGATATCTGGGACGAGAGGTGAACAAACTGTGCACGGAATGGAGAAAACGCTTTGTACAAGGCGTTTAGTGTCGAGATTCGGTAGCGTATTCCTCTACCAAGCTATATATGTTATTGTTGGGACAAGCATCACTTGGTGAAATAAAAGCCGTAAGCGAGATGAAGGTTTAAAAAGTTCTTTTTTGCACTAAAACAAGTGCGCTTTCCTTGCTGTCGGAGAACAGAAAAAGCCCTCTAAGGCGCCTCCCCGGGTTTTCGCTACGCGGAGAGAAAGCACTGTGAAGTGTGCACAAATTCCTCTGGGCACTTAAGTTTGCCCACGTGGCTTGAATGCGAAAGCACAACGACTTCGTTTGCAAAGCTTATGAAGGACTTGTGCACCCTTGGAGTAGCTCGAAGTTCCTGGCGTTTGGCTCCGGTCCAGATGAACCCCAGGCAGGCGGACGCCTCTACATTGCGCGCCAGGCGCGTTATTGAGCAACGAGGGGGGCTCGCTCGTTTAGACGCACGCACTACGCACCCTTAAAGGGGCCATGCAGACAAAACGCAGGTTCGGTTCATTCGAAAGGTTGCCTCGTTAGAATCGTACTGACACCACTTTTAAAGCAAACTTCGACCGAATGAGCTATATAATTAGGAAAAAAGGGAATGGCAGTGCGACTCACTAGTTAATTTCCCAATCTAGAACCTATGACGCAATATGCACAGCTGTGCCGCGATGAGGCCGGCAGAAGCAAACGGAAGTTAGGCAGGGCTTATAAGCTTGCAGAACGAGCTATTTTCGCTTAAAAGTACAGAATCTTCATTCTTTAGCAGCAAGAATGGTGGGATGAACAATGAAAGTTATGAAAGTACACGTAAACTTAGAAGTACCAGTGCGTATTGTTGCTCGTACGGCGCGCATTGTGCTTTTCATTGCTGCGCAGCAGTCTGGCGCTTTGGGGTTGTCTCAGGCGACACAGGCCGATTGATGTAAGGCCGATTGACGTTGTCTTACGTGATCCTATTTGTCGAGCACACTCAATGTTTTGTGGAATGATTACTACCTACCGTAACAAAACAAGCTAGGTGCAAATACGGTCAGAAATAAAGCAAAGGCATACAGCGCCCCTGTGCAGAATGGTGGCGCCATCTATTAGGACTAACGATAAAAAAAGTATTCCGCAATCCGCTGCAGGGCAAACAGCGCACTAACGCCTGCTTGAAGAATGGTCCTAGTTACGTCATCACATACGTCACGAAACAGACGATTTGGCGGGGGAATCAAAATTTTAACTGAAATTAATAATTTCTCTGCATCGTTTGCTGCCGGACAAGCGCTGGGGTCACTATAAGACATCAAATCACTGAAATGAGACAAACTTATATTTTGTGCATGGCCCCTTTAAGCCAACCACTAGGGGAGCAGCCGTGGCACCGCGCAACCCGTAGAAAATTCCCGCCCCGACCGAAATCTGTCCGATGTCAACCATTTACTTTGTTAACAGAAACCTCCCTAAACAGCATGTCCTGTGTCCTGTGTACTTCTTCTTCGTCTGCGTCTATTTTTCGCTAGTAGAATGCAGTCAGATAACCAACTAGCCCAACTTTATGCCTTAACTCCCTAAACAATCTGAAGTCAATCTGAGGATTTGGGCATGTCTTTCTCATTGCATAAGCGTCGAAGATCTCTTAACATCGATCGGTCATGCCTACGCCCACTCTGGACATTTGCGTAATGGGGAACATGATGGTTATGATGATGGTGATGATGGTGATTATGATCGTCGAATTCGTTATTGAAACAGTACAAAAAGTCTAGCTTGCCGAAAACCACGTAGGGCTTAAGTGGCAGGGACTGGCAGTCATACAAACGAAATACATAAAAAACAAAAGCAAATAAGAGAATAACAAGTTCGGGAAATTGAAGTGTACATAAAGATACGTGGCAAATGCCTTATTGCTTTCGCATTAAAAACAAGGCGTTAACATTGCGCACACCACCCACGGCGCTCCTTTGATGCAACCCCACAGCGCCCCTCTATCACTATCCCGGACTTCACGCTGCATTCACATTCGTCAGGGAGAGATGAGAAGTCAGCAGGGGAAGAAGCATTTTCTATACGGCATCCTACAAGGGACCACTGAGGTTCCTTAAACCTATTGTTTTTTTTAATGCGCTGGTTCGGCGGGAGTTATCTTCGTGATGTTCTTTTCCCCGGGGCTTCTCCTCCAAGCCGCAGTAGCGCTGAAGATCTGACCCCGGGTATCTCCAACCGACAAACTCAGCCTCCGATACAAAACTGTACATTTATTTACAGCCCGGCGGGCGACTAAAAAACAGGACTCGCGCGGAGCTCGAAGACGGCGGGCCGAGCTCTCCCGCGCCCGGACCGCGTCTCCTGTTCATCGCCCCCTTCTCTTGCCGCTGGGATCCAGGGAAGAGGGAAAAGCGAGTCCTTCGTGGTGGCCATCGCATGTGGTGGTGGTTAAGAGATCCGGTGCGCGCAGGCGTTCGAAATGCGCGGCGTCTCAAGGCGCCGCGCGACACGTGCATTTCATTTGTGCGCTGCTCGCCCCAGGGCCCCCGCCAGTTCGTGCGTCGAAGCGCCCGACACCTCCACCACCACTGTGAAACATAACTTCAGGAATGTTTCACACACGAAACACACACCACACACACTTTTGGCACATGCACCATCGTTCCTTCAGTTGACGACACAACAATAGCACGGCCAGTGCCCCTTGACCCTGGCTGCAGATCACCATGACAAAATAGGCACAATCCTGATCTAGCTCATTCAGAGCGAGCGGCCTTTAGAAGGTGGTATGCACCGGCCGTCGTCGTCTGAAAAGACCCTTGCCATGCGGCGCACCTCGTCGCACAACAGTAACAGGGCCCCCTCTCCTCCCTGCTTTCTCGCTCGTGAAGGGACCGCTGCTGCCTCGTCGGCCTGCGTTGCAGCCACGCTGCACTGCGGTGAAGCTGGCTGACGCTTCCTCCCCTTTTTGTCCGAACACCCAAGTTCAGCCAATCCTGAGCTCGGAGCGCCGTGCTCCACTACGCACCGCTGGTCAGCGTAAGCAGCAAAGGGCTGCTTAGCGGCCACATCAACGCTCACATTGACTGTCCCTTCAGCTACGGCTACAGTCCTACCTGCAACGGCCTGCGGCTGCATTACATAAGCAGCCGTACCCTTATTTGCAGTTTCCTCTGTCAATTCGTAGGAGCTCCCCATGGCGATCACATTTTCGCGACATGACCTCTCGGTATCTAGAGAAACACAGGATGCAGTGGGCGTGACACCAACTGCATCCTCGCGCGATTCCTGTTCTGCTGCATTCTGCAAAGCAACGGGCCGCTCACCCACGCTCCCAGAATGTTCTCCGTCTCCGCACGGTGCGACGACGGGCTCACGCTCAACTGAAGCCAGCCTCAGCCCCTTCAGTACTGCCGCTTTAAGAACTCCATAGTTCTTCCGCTGCTCCCCCGAGAGTCCAGCTAAGCACCCTCTAGCCCTCACGCTCAAGTAGGGAATAATTACCCCTGCTCGCCATTTTGGCGGAACACAGTAGGAGTCTAGCATGGCCTCGGCATCAGCGAACCAATCAAGCACAAGCGCTTCCTGGGAGGGCATATCTACGAGCACCCCTTCCAGCATGCTCATGCAATCTAATCTCCCATCCATCTCGCTGCACCCTCGTGCTTGCTGCCCGATCGGTGAGGCGGTGGCATTGTTAGCGCTTCTCAAACGCTCACTCCTTAGGCGTTCCGCTGCTAACTCCGCCTCAGCGACCTTTAATTTCGCCTGCAGTAGGGCCATCTCGTCAGCGAACGACATGGCTGACCTAATCCTGACGCTTGCTTCCTCGTCAGCACTCACACTCAGCTGCACCATGCCTAGCTAACCGCCCCCCATTATCTCAGGGCTGCTCATGAGGCACCCCCTACATGTCATGGTGAGCCACGCACCCAGGATCACGAGAGGCACTGACCTGCATAGCTCGGTGCCTGTAGAGATGCCGCACCGCTGCAGATGGGGTATCCATTTAGGCGCGGCTCCTTCAGCCGAGGTGTCCGCCAAACAATGGCTCGCCGACTTCTCGCCTGCCGACAGCTCGCTGCTCCTGCCGCTCCTCGTTCAGTGGGCTGCTGATGCCTCCACTGACCGCTGGTCAAGCTGCTTCTCCGCCGCTCAGCAGGCCGCAGACATTGCCTCGGTCTCCGTTGAGAAGTTCACTGAGCGCCGATAGAGCCGCTTCTCCACCTAGCTGGAGAGCTCGCTGCTCCCGCCTATCTCGTTCAGCAGACCGCAATTTCTCCGCGAGCTCCGTCCGTCGAGGGGCCAGCCCAACCTCCTTGGGCCAGCCTCGCCCGCCGGCCGGCTGAGTCGTCGCTGTTGAAGATCCTGTCGACTGCGCCAGTTATCTTCGTGATGTTCTTTTCCCCGGGGCTTCTCCTCCAAGCCGCAGTAGCGCTGAAGATCTGACCCCGGGTATCTCCAACCGACAAACTCAGCCTCCGATACAAAACTGTACATTTATTTACAGCCCGGCGGGCGACTAAAAAACAGTACTCGCGCGGAGCCCGAAGACAACGGACCGAGCTCTCCTGCGCCCGGGCCGCGTCTCCCTGTCTTCATCTTCCCTTCCTCCTGACGCTGACGGCCGGGGAAGAAGGAAAAGCCAGTTGTCTCCGTCGGTGGCCATCGCATGTGGTGGTGGTTAAGAGATCCGGTGCGCGCAGGCGTTCGAAATGCGCGGCGTCTCAAGGCGCCGCGCGACACGTGCATTTCATTTGTGCGCTGCTCGCCCCAGGGCCCCCGCCAGTCCGTGCGTCGAAGCGCCCGACAGCGGGCGTTCAATAATTCCTCTGCGGGTAAAACGCCAAATTTTGGCATCAATAGTCTCATCGGTATTAGATGCGACTGCATCTCATTCACTCGTCTTGTCCCTGCATCCGGCGTCGGCGTCGTTGTCGGCGTCCGCCCCTCCCCCATTCTCCTCGCCGCGTGAGCTGCGCTCTCCGCCGCTCACCCCCTCTCCTCTCCGATAGCGAACACTCTCTCGCAAGGGGCATTGGATTGGATTCGATTGGATTCGAATGGATTGGCTTGGCTTGGCTTGGATTGGATTTGGATTAAAGTGGATTGTGTTGGATTGTGTTGCGTCATAGCCGCGGCAGGCGCACTGGCGCCGGCGCGTCCCCTCACCGTTATGCGCGCTAAAAAACGCGGTGCCTGCGCCGCTCCGCTCCATCGTTCCAGCGCTGTTCCTCCGCTGTCAAACGCTGCAACGTGAACCCCCTATGCGTCGCATCTAGAAAGGGGTTCCCGCAAGGGGAGCTGGTAGTTTTATTGTATCGAGTTTCGCGATATTTATCGGCACGCACGAGGAGCACCAGCTAGCATTTTACAGCGTTGCGCTCAATTCATGCTACTGCAGTAGCAACACTCTCAAGAAAAATTATTCCCAGTTTGTTTCCACAGAGACGCTATAAGCTTGGCTCTTTTACGAATATTTAAAATGTTTCATGAAAAGTGCGTTCGCGAATAGGTAGAAGAAGCCGCTATATTTGTGAAATTAAAGAAGCCGTCATTGCAAGCAGTAGTATCTGTTACATTTGTTATGAGGTCTATACGAGGTTTATTACGGGATTTGTTATGAGGTTTAACGCGCCGACACAGCGCAGGCGATGAGGCGCGCTGTGGTGGAGAGCTCCGGATTAATTTTGACCCCTTGGGAATCTTTAACGTGCGCCGAAATCTCTAACACACGGGCGGTTTTGCTTTTTGCATCCATCTGAAAAGCGGCCGCCGCTGCCGGGAATCGAACCCGCGTCCTTGGGGGTCAGCGGCACAATGCCTCAGCCACTGAGCCACCTCGGCGCATACTATAGCGCAAGGCGTAAACGAGTGTCCCGGTGTTTTAGTAGCCTGGTCACATGAAAGTATGATTACGATGACGATTACGAAGATGGTTACGACGACGACGATGACGACAGGAGACGCCACCAGCCCCAGCCCCTAAGGTGCTTCACCCATAAAAAAGTTTATAGCAGGAACGCGCAAGATAGCGAGCACGACAAATACAAAGATAAAACGGCAGTAGGGGACCATACTGTCTTTATTGACCTCGTTCAACTGAACTGAATTGAGCTGAGTTTATTTCTCAAACATGCTGCAAGAAGGCTAGGAAGAAAATCTGTTGAAACAGCTTGAAGGACCCTGCAGACCTTACACCCAGAGAAGCAAGTGCAGCATGATGAGAGGAATCACAAAACAAGTGTAGTTAGTCACAAAACAAGTGCAAAACTAGTACACTAATACAAAAACAAGTGTAGTTCAAAAGAAGTGTAGTGCAGTTCTCAATACCAGTCAGAGAAATTAGAAATGCCATGTGCATCATGAAAACAAATGTCATTACGGTGCATTGGTCTTACAAATCATATCCCGCAACTGTCTGAATGAAAGAGGTGAAATGGGGACTTTGACTTTAATGGAAACAATATTTAACAATGTAGCTAAGAAGTACTGGATCGTTTGTGTCCCTTAGATTGTGAACAAGGCACCCGTACGGGAGCCGAAACGTATTTTTTTGGATTTCAAACATTCTTTGTCGGCGCCAGTTTTTATTGTCATGTCCCTTAGTTTGTGCGGCATTTATTTACGCTGCAAGGTTTTGGTGTACTATGCGCATCGAAAGAAACTACGCGATAGAATAGCTGGACACCTCTGTGCTTTTTATTACTTCTCGGAAATAGAGATCGGCCGGGGAGGCGGGGGGGGGGGGGGGGTAGTTGAGATAGGGATTGGGTACTCATGTGGAAAGTCAGGGTGAAATCACGCCGGGCAGGTAAAATGAAGCGGCACGGCAGGGAGGGGGGGGGGGGGGGGGGTGATCCGCGAAGTTCATTCAACCTCTTCATCTGAATGGAGGTGAGTCGTGTGGCCCTTCTCTAACCCTGCGGTTTTGCGGCCTCTCACTCTCGCCCTCAGTACCCTTTTCTACGCGCGAAAATTCAAAAAAGAGTAAGAGAACACTCTCGAGGCCGGCCTGCATATGCGACCTACAAGGAGCGCACACACGCCGCATTCAGTAACAAGTCACTCACTCCTCTTAGCGCAGTAGTGGTAGGGCACGCGGATTCAGCGCGCTAAAAGCTGCCGTCCACGCGAAGGAACGGTCACGGGCGTAAAGCGGGCGTGAGGGGCGGGCGAGAGGTTTTGCTCGATGTGTTTGCGCGAGCCTCTGCTCCTTTCTCTTCCCTCTCCCCACGCACGCGTACGCATTCGAGGAACTTGACCTCGAGGTTAACCGCGGTTTACTGAGCGGGCAACGTTGGCCGCGGCAGAATCGTGTCGTACCGTAAGGCGCTATTATAACGGGACTGCGCCGAAGCACTTACGTTTGTGCGTGGTGCTAACACGATTGCGCCCCATGGCGCACACCCGGCCACCTTGTTGGGCTACTCTGTGTGCGTGCGTTTTACCGGGCGGCGAATTTGCGGTGCCGTGCGCTTCTGCACGGCCGTGGCTTGTATATTTCGCAGTCAAACAAGTCCCACGGCACCATCATTTCTTTCGGACTGCCGCCTGTTTCGTCCTCTTTTACCCCCTATTAATGGAAGTGGTCTGACTGCCCGTGTTCGATTGATTTTGGCGTTATCTTTTCTCTTTTCGACCCAGAAAGATTGTCTCCCTTCGCACACTCATATTATCGAGCAACATCAATGAAATAGTTTATATGAAAGATTGTTGGGCAGCATTATGTGGTGCATTAAACTGTAGTTAAATGTGCTTGAACAGGTTGACCCAGCAGCATATTTTAAAAAGCTGCAGTGATGCGGCCCAAAGAGCGAGCGTTTGTAATTTGCATGGTCGGCCTGGATGCATTTTCGCACTTCTCTACAGTCGCTGTCGGGAGCGCGGCAGACCAGGCCAAGCCTCCCCCCCCCTTCTCGTAGGTTTGAGCCTCGAATTAGAAAATGTGGAAACTGAGTCCAGCTGAAGTAAAGGCAGCGGGCGCATCGTAGGAGGTATACATGCTGCCGTGCCAGCCTGTTGCTACGCAGGAGCTGTCGCTCTCGAGGTCCTAATGATCTTGTCGCAGAAGTTAAGTGTCGCGACCTTCAAGACGGTGTCTTCTAACAAACGGGCTTGATGCAGTATTTTTCGAAGGTCCCGAATTCCCTCCATTGAATTCGTTAAATTTTTTTCTGTCCAAGCTGTTTTATAATCGTCGAGACGTCAGAAGTTACTTTCAGTTCATCGAGAGTTGACGGAAACCTGTGAGTGGCGTAGTGGCTCGTGGTCCACATAAATGTACCGTCGCTGGTTGGGACGCCGTCCGCGCGGGTGTCTTGCGGGCGTATGGCTTAAGTTACAACCAATGCCACGGGTTGGTTGAATATGTCGGTAGGGCGCTGAGACGCCCTTCGCGTCGATGTAGGTTGCTCGTATTTTCGCTTGGTTTCGCTTGGTGCGTGTATGCGCCTTCATTATTAATATAATTAATTTATCTCGGGCAAAGGCGAGTTCTAGTAATAAATGCCGATTACACTGCATATAGTCTAATTTAATCATTCGAACTAAGATATTCTAGAGTTTCCCATTCAAATCGCCGCGCGAACTACTTATTCGTGGGCAATAAGTTGCACTAGCCGAGATCATTGTTGAGCGCCGAGACTGGCCCCTGCTTGATGATGCCTCTCCTGCCCCCCCCCCCCCCCCCCACGGGGGGGGGGGGGGCTTTCGGGGGGGGGGGGGGGGGGCTTTCGACGTAGCAGCCGTTAGCTACGTGTACAGGTCATAAACGCAACATAGTTATATATGCCGATGACGGCGATATTACTTCGACCTACGTTATTGGTTGTCAGAGTGGCCGGTTTTAGTAAGGACTTGTCTTGGAAAGAGATTAAACTGTTTAATGACAGGAAAACTGATTACAATGCGTTATAGGATCGGGGAAATAGCACTGATAACGTCCGTCGCGATGCGCGGCGGTGGGGCGACTCTCTTGGGCGAACAGCACACACACGCACCACGCGAGAGTCCAAAGCTCGCACCATACACGCTCGGTGGTGTACACATCCGGCCGCGGTCGTTGCGGCGGTGGTGGTTTCAAGTGCTTCGTGATCCGAGCCCGGTCCCCTCGGCAGGCCGCCGGTGTCTGGTTTCGTTTTCGCCTCTCGGCGCAAGCATTCTTGGCGCGAGAATTATCCGATGCTTCGGAGACGGCTGACAGGTCTTGGATATCACAACGTCGAAATGTGCCTGCCGCAAGCGGGACAATTCGATTTTCGGACGGGTATTCATATCTCGACCTGAATTTAGAGGCCCATTAATTGCTCGAAAGTTCATCCCCCCTCTTAGTCTGTTGTATGTTTAAGCAGAGAGAGGACTCCGAATCTTTCTGATAGCCTTCAAACCAAATTTGTGCGAATTATCATCTTCCCCCTGGCGTCACTCTCCCGTCTTTCGGTGGTCGCACATCGTATTCAACTGTACGCAAAATTATGCATGGCGGACGTAAGCACAGAGGCAAGACGTCGCGTCCTGCCCACGCTTACGGAGTTACCTTGGCCCTGACCTCCGTTATAAAGACGTAACCCAGAAACCTGCCTCCCATCCGGACCGCATACACGGAGACGTCCAAGTGTCTTGAAACACGACAAGTATATTAAACCTTTCTTTTCCCTTCCCACGTGCGTACGGAACCGCGTTGACACGAAGGCTGTCACATGAGCCCTTTAGGCTCTACACCTCCTGAACTCCAACTCATCACCCGCTCTGTTGCACTGTCTTTCCCCTTCTTTTTTTGTCGCACTCTCATGCTCGTCGTGCGAAGGTCGTTACGTGTTTCCCAAAGCCCGTTCAGTGCAGAGCGGTCAGTTGTTCGTACCGTAGCGAGAACGTCGCGGCTTCTTCGAGTCGAGAACCCGTTACTTTTGAGTCCCTTTCGCGCTGGGCGGTTGCTGCTCTTCCCCGCCCTTTGCTTTCGTTTCGCCTTTCTTTCCGGGTCTTCGCGGTCTTTAGCCTTCTCGACGATAAAGGAGGCGTGACGATATGAATTGCGCTATCACCGCGTTTTCTTGCAGAACGTCCTCGTCGCCTCTAAGGAAAGAAAGATGGCGAAGAGACGACGGAGGAAAAGCGAGGTCAAGGTACGACATCAAAACAGGAGTGACCGCGAGGGTACGAAGCAGACCAGCCGACGCCGTTAGTGAATGCGATGGGAGAGGAAACGTCATGACTGGAAGAATCCTTGCGACGATGAGGAATGAGGAAGCGACATCAGTGTTTCCTCTTCCTCCTTTCTTTTTTTTTTTCTCTTCGTCTCGCACTTTGCAGTCATGAGGTCACTTATACTCGTCCCCCGCCGCATACTCTCACGTTCTGTGCAGGCTGACTGAAAGTTCCTTACTTATTATTCTCGAATTTCTCGACAGCCTATATATATGACTTCTTGCTCCATTTCACCTATGTCTTTGACCGACCGGGAAATAAACAAATGCTATGCGTTCGCGGTCCTTGTGGGGCTAGTGCTTTACGACTTCCCCGCTTACAGGGATGATCGATGCTTCCTCTGATGTGATGGAACGCCTCATTAGTGTCTCCCAATTCTACGATGCCGTATACGAACCTGAGCGATGCTTTTACTTCGGGAATAGCCTTATCATCTGATCTAGCCTCATATTTTCACAGAAGCCGAGCTTACCCGTGCCTCAAGTGGCCTACCGTTGCCTTCATAATCCCATAAAAGAAACCCTACACACCGCCCCGGTGAAAGCCTTCGAAACCATGCAGGTGGTATTTATTCGTTACTAAACGAACTTAATCTCGCCCACAGCGGCAGAAAGACTTCCCTCATTCGCAAGCCTTGTCAGTTGGTGAGCCGAAACCCAGCTAACACTGTATTAGAAAGATCTTATTTGTAGCCAAGTTGTATATGGCTAGGATTGCAGAATGTTTCGTGCCCGGGAGCAAAGGCCCGCACGCGCACGAGGTATTCCATTTGTATTCCAATGACGCTGTAGGCAGGCTAACTGTAATTTCGACTCCCGAAAATTAGCGTAACTATCAAGAGAAGCAAATGGAGCAAGGAAAGCAATACGACCGACGTTATACTGGGTAAAAAGCGACCAGGGAATCGAACGGATACTCATTCACACGAACAATAGGCCGAAAAAACTAAGAGCCCTTCCACCCCGTGAAGAGGGATGGCCAGCGAAGCTGCGGTGACGAGCCTCAACGTGAGCTTTGACTGGGTCGTAGTCCAAGGGGTGCACGAATCAAAACACGTTTGTTTGTAATTTGCGATCGAGCATTGTTCTTGGCTATTAACTGAAAGTCCAGGCCAGTCCAGTCACTGTTCCTCGCGAATGCTCAGCACGGCTCTTCACGAGCCGCGTGAAACGGCTATCAAGCGGCTCCGACGCAGCGTCAGACTTGGCTACTGCGCAATTGAGGCGCACACCTGAGCACGCGCCGGCGCCAGTGCGTCTGCCGCGGCTATGGCGCAACACAATCCAACACAATCCACTTTAATCCAATCGAAGTCCAAGCCAAGCCAAGCCAAGTCAAGCCAAGCCAATTTCCAATTTATTTCCGTGTTCCCCTTTCCAAAAAAACAAGAAAAAAGGTGGGGAACAACACCCGCACCAGCAAAGCTATGGCAGGTTTGCAGCCAATCAGATATAAATGAATAGGGGCAAGCGCCCAAAATGCAAATTTCAAAAAACAAATAGTCGAATAAGAAAAACACCAAAATACATGAAAATCACAACACGGAAAGAGCATGGGAGCACCACACTGCAGTTTGAAGAGGTCGTAAACTCTAACACATACAAATGCTAGAGGCAGTATCCGCATTTCCGAATTCAGGCAGTCTGTCTCCACCACAGAGTCCGGCTGCAGAGAAGCTCACCACGAAGAACAGCACGAATGCGATGATGTGAGGATGAGCACAAGCTGTCTAATTCAGCACAGGTAGCAAGCACTCACAGCACCTTAAAATCCATTAGGAGAGGCCACAAACTAGAACTGACAATCACAGAGGCTCGCACTACACCCCCAAACAACACACATCGCTTCGGAGAGCATTTCATGAGCGCGGAACGTCCGGCATGTTCTTGCTCACAAAATCGACAAGCTCGATGAGGATTTGCACGGCCCGAGAAATGTCCAGGGCTTGTCGCAGATGTGGAGGTTCCAGAGGCAAGCGGACGACATGTTTAAGTCTGGTTATAATCGAGGCTGTCCTTGTGCAGTCCCGGAGGTAGTGGCTCACTGAAGAGGCAAGCTGTCCACAAAAACATCTGTTTTCAGGGAGCAAGTCGATCCTGTGGAAGTAGTGCGGGAAACGGCCATGTCCGGTAACTATGTGGGCGAGTCGTCTGGGCGGAGGAAAGCAGCGCGGTATAGCGAGCACGCTGGGAACCCAGCGAAACAACTCAGTGTCAGCGTTGTCGGTGTTCCATCGCTCCTGCCACTCTAACCGACCGGCCCTCAAAAATCTCTCCTTGACGATGGGCTTTGAGGCACGCGCCCCCACCTCTTCACCAATGGTCGCCGCAGCTTTGGCAACGAAGTCTGCAAGCTCGTTTCCCCACACCCCCGAGTGTCCAGGAACGTGAAACAGGAAAACGGCAACAGAGGAAACCAACAATCGATAGCTGTTCTGAATTTGGTGAATAGTGTCGGATGTGTTGAGGGGGTTTTCGAGAGCAAGGAGTAGGGATAAACAGTCAGTATAGACAAAAACAGTGTTCGAGGGCGTGTTATTTTGAAGGTAGAGGAATAGACGATGTAGAGCAATCGCTTCCGCATCATAGGAGCTTGTGGGAGGGCTAATCCGGAAGCGTTGGGTCGTTACTATACGGTCCGGAGCACTGAACACGACGAATGCGGCACCAGCAGATGTCATGGTGAAGGAACCGTCCGTATATGCGTGTAACCCTGGACTTGTAAAGAGTCGTGAAGCCGTTTGAGAGTCAATTCTGTTATGCGGGATTCCCAAACGAAGAGCAGGATGACAGCACGTCCAGTCTAGAGGGTGGTCCACCTCCGTTGGAGAAACACGTGTATTGGGTAAATCAACAGGCCGTTTAAGGTGAAACAAATTGAAAAGACGTGTTTCAATGTCTAAAAGGATGGACAAGGGAAGTGAATTGGCCAACACCTCTAGCGCTGCGGTACGGGTGGTCGTGTAAGCGCCAGTCACTACAAAAAGCGGAGAGCGCATCAAGGAGTGAATCTTTGCCTTAAGCGAATAATGCTGCCGGTCACCCCACCATGCCGGTGCTGCATAAGTGATGGCTGGCAGAATAATGCGGTGGTAGAGGAGCCGGAGGTGGTTTCGGTCTAAAAACGAGTGCAACCTCGCAAATGCGATTAGTGCAGTACACATCTTTTCAACTCGGCCGCGGAGGTGATTCGCGTGGGCAACGAATGTCAAGTGCCTGTCAAAGACAACTCCCAGTAGCTTTAATTCTGTGACCTGCTGCAATGTTGTTCCGCCCAGCTTGATTGTCGGCTTCCGCTGCGCTCCCCGCTCTCCCCTAGAAATCAGGAGGCAAGTACATTTGGTGGGATTGAGTTGCAGCTTAGCCGTGCGTGTCCATTTTGACACTTGCTCAAGGGTCTCATTGGCAAGATGCTCAATGGCCCGCCGCGTCTTACCCTTGACTACAACGACCGTGTCGTCAGCGTAAGCTTGCAGATGCACATCCGGCGATACAGGAAGGCAGAGTAGGTCGTGGATCACAATATTCCAGAGTAGGGGACTGAGCGGCGAGCCTTGCGGGCTGCCTCTCACGGTTTGCGCCTGCACGCACCCAGCATAGCCATTGTAATGAACCACCCTGTGGTGCAAAAATGACTGGAGCAGGCTATAAATGTTCGAAGGGCACCCGTGTGTTCGCAAAAAGTGCAGCAAATACGGGTGCCAGATAGAATCAAATGCCCCCTTGAAATCCAAAGATATAAGGAGGACCAATGATCCTTCGTCACGCCAAGCCTGAAGGCGCGAGCACAGAGAGTGGAGCGCCGAGGTGGTACTTTGTCCTTGCTTAAAGCCGTACTGGTTCACGTGTAGCAGACCCGACTCGTGTAGAAAGAAGTAAAGGCGTCCATTCAGCATGCGTTCCAGAAGCTTGCCAAGCAAGGACGAAATACAGATGGTCCTGTATGATGAAGGATCATCTGGAGGCCGGTTTGGTTTTAGCAGAAACGTCACCCTCGCTTCCTTCCACACTGACGGAAAATGACCAAGAGTGAGGCACGCATTGAATAAGGTAAGCAGAAATGAAGAAGTTCGTCCGACCAGGAGGGTCAACATATTACCGGTTATGCCGTCGGGTCCAGGAGCTGATTTGAGATTTATATTTCGAGCAGCTGATCGAAGTTCATGCCAGGTGAAAGCATAGTCTTGAGATGCCTGAACGTACGGAACTTGTACAATCAGTGTCCTCAAAGCTCGATGAGCGAGGGTGTCATGTCGGTGGTCGTCAGCCGGCAGAAGAGTTCTAAATAGCAGGGCTGCAGATTCCAAGGTGGAGGAGGTAGTTGAATCGTCGGGAGCGCGGAGAGGGGGCAACACGGAAGGTGAAATGAACTTATGAAACGCAATTTTGAAAGGGACGCCGAATAAGTTCTTCTGGGATGTGTTGGTGAATTTTTTTCTAACAACTTCATTCTTGGCTTTCTCAATGTGACGCCTGTACTGACCTAGCGATCTGTAATAGCAGAATCTGAGGTCTGCACGAAGTAGCGGATGACGACACGCTTGATACTTGCGCCGCAAAGATCTCACGAACGACCGTTCCCTCGCCAGATCATCCGACCACCATGCATTGCCCTTGTGTGGTTTAGGAACACTTTCGAATCTCTTCCGCAGTCGGACCATTTTTTCATAAAACGTGTTAACGGTGTCTTCCAACTTCTGTGGAGATTCGATGCTGTTGAAAGGCACTGTTTCAAACCAAGGATCCTGGACAAGATCCTCGACCAGACGTGACTCAGAAGCCTTTGTCAGTCGCTTCCTTTGTGCAACGGGGGCATCTTCCATGCCAAAGACAACGTAATGGTGGTCGGAAAGCGTCGGAGTATCCCGAACTTCCCAGAAAACTCTGGAAGACCAAGCCGTTCCACTCGCCAAAGTGACGTCAATCCACGTTTGGGAGTATTCGGTGGCAAAAGTCGGAAGGGAGTTCGGGTCATTCAAAATTTTAAGTTGACGGGAATGAACAAACTGCGACAACTGCTGTCCTCTCGCATTCAATACATCACCCCCCCAAAGGGGGTTTCTAGCATTAAAATCACCAGCAATGACCACATTGTCAGCGTTGTTGCTGTCCAAAAGGGAACCAACGGAAGAAAGGATATGGTCTAGAGCCACAGATGGCGCAGCGTACACTCCTATAAAGAGTATTGACAGGTTAGGCGCGTTTAAAGTGAGGGCGATCACGAAAGGCGACACGTGAATGGGAAACAGGTCCAAAGATACATTTCGGGAAACAACTATGCAACGCGGCGTTTGGGCATGGTGAAATTTAAACCACCGAGGCGGAATGCCTGGCACAGTCCCACCTCTAACATACGGGTCGGAAACCACTGCGAAGTCAATGTTTGTGGCTTCCATATATGAGACGAAATGTTCAGTTGCAGCGCGAGTGTGGTCAAGGTTTGCTTGAAGAAAACGTAGTGATGCCAGTTGTGAGGTGAAATTAAGTTGAGCCGGTAATTTGGGAAGCGTGCAGAGTGTCCTCGTAAATGGTTTTGGCGCGAAGTCTTGCAATGCGAGCTGTCAAGACCTGGCAGCACGGCGCATTAAAGGTGTGGTTGAAACGCTCTTTCCCAGAAGCACGACACTCCCGGCACACCACGTTGTTCTTATTTTCTAGGTTGCAAGCATCTGCCGTGTGCGCCTCTGCGCAATACGGACAGCTTACACGTTCACTTGGGCATCGGGTTGCCACATGGCCGTAAGAGCAGCATTTTTGGCAGGCCGCAACGTAGAAATTCTCCTTAATGGTGCAGGATGTCCAGCCTATCAAGAGTCGGTCCTGGTCTTTGAGTACTTTGTATACCGATGGAGAGACCTCAATTATGTGCACATTGTTGCCAGCACGATCCCTGAAGTAGGTCCGATGATGGAAGCCCTCCTCAGGAATGTCCAGGTTGTTGCGCGCGTTTATGTTAGCCCGCAAGATTCCGGGAACAATGCTGGGGTCGACGCCAGAAATCTTGAATTGCGGAAGGCGACGTGGAGGCCGGGTAACCCTGAGTGCAGTTTTAATTTGTGCATTTGAAGAAATCGCCTTTTCTAGATTGTCGATCGACTCGCGGTCGGCAGAGACAACAGTGAGACCCGAGCGAGATGGAATGAGCTTCACCTGTTTAACCCCTATCCCCGAGGGGTCGTTACCGAATGTTGATTTCAGCAATGTTATGGTGTCAGGACCTGGATTTGCTGACGGATGAATCGGGGTCACGAAAAGGACATGGTTGGGGTTGTTTGCATAGGACATGTACGGCTGTGAACCATAAGAACCAGAACGTTGAGGTGCGGTGGGAGCGGACAGCGGAGCTGCGAAGTGGGCAGAGGTAGTCTCTGTGGCGTGGTTAGGGCCCTGTAGGATTTGCACAAACGTTGGCTGGCTGGCCTGAGGTGGCGCCACGTCATCAGGAGCGGAATATGAATCCTGGTGGCGCCTATCTTCAGAGACCTGCTTGCGTAGTTCTTCAATGCACCCTTCCGCCCGGGCAAGATCAGTCTGCAAACCAACAACCGTGGCTTGCATAGCAAAAAATAAGCCCATCACCTTTTCTCGCACAACTACCGGCACCTTATAATGATTGTCCGAGAGGCAACTCAAAAGCTCCTTCCCAATTTGCGTGGTGTCCCGAGAGTCTGCGGCCATCAAATCTTCATTTGTCCGCGGTAAGCGGTGTTGAGAGCTACCAGGGGGATTTTCCACGACATCTTGATGCGGATCATGAGGGAGATTGTCCGTGGTTATGAGGGAATGATCCGAGCCATGACTGCTGAGTCCCTCTGCTGGTGTCTCGTTACATTCCTCAGCATGAGCAGAAGTTTGGGATAACGCAGATCGAAGCGTTTCCTGGCGCACAGTCCTTGTTGCTCGATTTAAAAGCTCCATCACTAGCCAACTGTATAGCGGTGGTGGGGTAGCAGAGGGTATTGCAAACAACGGCTGCTAAGCCTAACTGCCGATTTCAGTCAATAAAAACCTAACAGCCGACAATTCGCACTAGCAGCCACTCACCCGCTTGACTGCAGACGTTCATATTCTTGATGCATAGGCCGGATAAAACAGAGAACCGGTATAATATCCAGGAAAGGTCGCACCAGCGCAGAGCACAAAATTCGTGACTTCTTCGTCGTTTGCCTCGGGCCAAACCCCCGAGGCAAACGACGAAGAAGTCACGAATTTTGGGCAAGCCAACCCAATCCTATCCAATCCAATGGCTCTTGCGCATGTGCAGAACGGCCCTTCACGGCACACGCGAAACTGCTCAACCTCGGCCATTGTAGCTTACGCTACAAAACACACAGGAATCGTGGGTAGAAATTTATTATAGCGCGGGTATGGTAATCACGGCGCATGCTCTATGAAGGCCCTGGTTCCTTTTTAATTTTGCATGATTTTTTTCCATGCCCCGGGGGTGTGGCGTGCAGTTTTACGATTCCGGGGATTTCAGTGGGCTCCGCAACGTGGAGCTACGCTCGCTAGCGATTCCTGTCTACATCGCTCTGGGACCGGAGACGATCTGCTGGATCCTAGCCATTTACAGCTTTGCTGTAAAAACATTTGGACAGCACCAGTCTGATGTTGGACACTATGTTCCGATTTCGGAGGCACCTAAGCACGCAGGATGTACTGCAACAACTCAAGCAGAATGTCGTTTAAACAAGACACGAAGCAATCACCTAGAGCCATTTTGGCACTGGACCTCAAGGGAACATTTGACAACGCCCCTCACGCTAGCAACCTAGCCAACCTTCAGAGCACAGACTGCGGAGAGTGGGCGTAAAATTACGTGGTGGATTTCCTGACGGACCACAGGGCTCGAATCAAATTGGGGGAAGAAGTATCTCCACCCAAAGAGTTGGGAAACGGAGGGACCACCAGGGATTCGTCCTTTCGTCTCTTCTATTTATTATGACACTCCTGGGCCTGCCCAAACTGCTCGGGGTAGCTGAAGGTTTGTGGCACGCGCTCTATGCTGACGAAATTTCGCTCTCGACGATGAAGGCTTCAGGATGTCTTCAAGACGCGCTTTAAGCAGTCCCAGACGTGGTTGATAAGTAAGCCAAAAGTACGGATTTCTATGTTCGCCTCAAAAGTCTGAACTGGTCGCCGTCCGGCTTCGGTCACCCAAGTAACTCAAGAATGGCGTGAAGGTTGTCCTAAATGGCGGAGACATCGTTCCGAAACCCAGCGTTAAGATTTTAGGACATCTTGAAGGTAGCGCACTTAAACACGGACACTAGGGAAAGAAACGACAAACCACAGCACGGACACTAACCACAGCGCTGTGGTTTGTCGTTTCTTTCCCTAGTGTCCGTGTTTAAGTGCGCTACCTTCAAGATGTCCCATATGCATTACTAACTAGCCCAGTTGTCACTTATTCTTAAGATTTTAGGGCTGACCATCCTGTCAGACAACAGGGTAAATACGTTTTTCCGCAAGCTAAAGCACTCCTCAGAAGAGATCCTGCACATGCTTCGGCGGGTGGCAACCAGGCGGAAAGAAATAAAGGAGAACGACAATCTGAGGCTGATCCAAGCCTTTGTGGTGTCAAAAGAAACGTAGGCCACACGTTACCTCCTGGTGAACAAAGGAGAAGAGAGGCAGGTGGACACAATAATATGCAATGCGGTTAAACAAGCCATCGGAGTCCTCATAACCCCTCCTCCCCTGCAGATGGTTCTACACAATACAGTGGACGAGCTGGTTGAGGGCAACCTGTTCAACCAAGAGTAGAGGCTGAGTCACTCGAAGGGGTGTCGGTGTGTCCTGGGAAGAATCGGCTAGAGCGTGGTAGGGCTGACCGATCGAGAACAGCTCGCGGATGGATGGCTAGATGCAATCGAGACCAAGCGTCTCCCAAAGAACATGAATTTTGGCTCACCATGGCGGCAGACGTGAGGCCAGGGCTCGTCCTCTCAACGGGCCACTGGGGAGCGAAGAGGGCTTGGTCTTCACGGTCGCCTCTCCGAACAAGGGGACGACAGAACAGTGGCGGTGGTGACACCCAGAAGCGAGATGCTGACGAGCCCATCGTTGCAAGTCAGAGATGTAGAAGCGGAAAAGCTAGTGATTGCCCTCGCCCTCGCCCCTCCGGGCATTACCAAAGTGGCGGCAGACTCATAGCAGGCGTACAGGAACCTCAAATCGGGCTGGCTGTTACGCTTCCACTGTTCCGCTTCCAGAGAACTAGGTTGAATTAGGGGGGGTGGGGGAGGGATTCCGGCCCACTGTTTGGCGGAGGGCAATTAGTTTGCCCACAGGCAGGCCAGCGCGTTAACGTTCCGGGCAACGGCCGTGGAGGAGGCTAAAAGTCAACGTACGGCCACTTACAGGGAGATGGTGACGTACTATCGAGATGATAGGCAGAGACTTCACGGCCTGCACCCAGAACTCACGTGGGAGCAGCAAGTAATGTATCGACAGATACATTCACTATCCTCCCCTCACCCCCGCTTACTCGATGGTATGTTCCCAATCAGTACGAGAAGAGCTGCCCATTATGCAAACACAGTGGTACTCTTCGCCACATAATAGGAGAGTGCGGTTTCGGCCAAGAACACCCACCACCTATCCTTATTTTCTTCCCCTATTAACCCCACCCTTTCCCCAAGTGACCGATGGGATATCTTGCTGCTCAGCCCCGCCTTGGAGGATCAGCTACGGCTGGTTACCAGGGGCCAGTTGGCGATTGCAGTACGTGGAATCCTGTGAAATGGGAGCCAGCGCGATTCGCGCTGCCATGCTTAGAACAGAAGTTGTTCCTCCCCCTCCTCGCCAATAGCTATCTCAAATGAAGTTATATTTAACAAAATATTTGTTTATACATTTCAGCCTGAATACAGCGGATGAAGTATCATCAGTGGCCAAAAAATCGGGCGATAGGCAGCATGTCTGTAGTTGGCATAGGCACCTTTTTATTAGGCTACAACTGGATGAAAAAATCTTTCGCTGGAATAAATACTACCACCTTAAGGAGGGGGCGCCGCGGTTAGCAGGCTTAGCTGCAGCGGCTTCATTCCGTGATGCGCGGTTCAAAAAAAAGAGCGAGAAAGAAATAGTACGATGGATAACTGGTTCTATTTGAGATGTATACCTTAAGCGAATAGGTGTTTAATCATTCGAAGCGAAGAGCCGATTGCTTGGAATCATTGCTTCGAGTTGCTTGAAACACAAAAACCAATCACCAGTTTACAGGGGGCTTTTCAGGGTTGCGCAAGTTAACAAGCATCCTGAAGCGCATATCACTTGATGCACTTCGCTGACGAAAAAACGGAAAACTCAATAATGATTTCTGCGCTCTATGAGTCATCATGCAAGAAACAAGTTGTTCCATGCAAACGTGTCGTCCGAACACTACACCAGGGTGCCCAGATTTTTTCCTGTTGAAGTAAAGCTATATTTGAGGCAGCCAATTCGATGCTATACCAGACTTGAAGGTAATCAGGAGGCAGAATAAAGGGCACAGTTTGTCGATGCACAAGTTATGTGACATCCAGAGAGCCCCGCTTACTAAAAACTGAATTGTACAAGAAATACGGCAAGCGATGCGATATATATATATATATATATATATATATATATATATATATATATATATATATATATATATATATATATATATATATATATATATATATATATATATATCATCTGGAGAACGATAAAACTCACAAAGCGCGCAGAAATAGTACAAGTAAAGAGTCGGATACACGGCAAGAACAATAACAGGGAACGTTTACTTACGTAGCGGCAACGGGACCTGCCATCATCAGAGTAACCCCCGGGTCGTGACTGGAGTGTCTACGACATTTTTTTAAATGCAGAGCATTTCTTTAACTCACGATGTCACCCGGCGTTGGCGTGCCTCGGCGTCCGCAACAGCCGTTCCAGGTGCGCCCTCTCCCCCACTCCTCCTCGCCTGCTCTCCGCTGCTCCTCGCGTGTTCTCTGCGTGCTCGGATCGCGTTCAGCAACAAGTCGTAGTTTGGCGCGGGAGCAGCGACAGTTGTGGCGTGATCGTGACGTAGTCGTGACGTGGTCGTGGCGCGGTCGTGCCGTGATGGGGCGGTTCTCGGCGTTCGCTCTCGCTGTCAATTTCTTTCGAACCAGATAAAATGCCGCAAAAGCGGCGCGAAGAACGCCTTTACAAGCGCGCGCACTCCGTGCCAGAGAAAAGGAAAAATAGAAGACCACTTGCACGCACAAAGTGTCCAGCCTGGAAGCGCTACGCTTTAAAAACAACGAACAGTAACAACTGCAATAACATTAACGTAACCCAACCTACTTAACGTCGTGCCCCCCCCCCCCCCCCCCGGAAAATGCTCTGCATTTGACCGTGCCCCTCGCGAGGGGGATGTTTCCCACTTTCTTTCTGTCTTTCCAATTCTTTATCTGTTTCAATGACCTCCCACATTCTCCCCTTTGCTTTCCGAGGCATTCTTGACAGCCAACCCTTATTTCTATCTTAATTCAACAAGCCCCTCATTTCCCATTCTGATTCGCTTCATGCAAAGCGAGCCTCAGTTCTGGCAGTCTTGGTGCCATAGGGAGCTTAAGAGGGTTCAACGCTGGTCGACCACTCTCGAGATGTCGTTGACACTAGAGTCCCGGCCCGGGGGTTAAAAAAAAGGTTTCTTTCACCCCGAGTAGTCCGAGTGGCGCTGGCTACCAACCCCAAGCGCAGGAAAACAAAAATACCTTAACAAGTTAACTTAAATACCCGAGAAAGTGGAGGGGAAACTGCCCCGCCGGTAGCGGAGTGGTCATCGCACAAGACGCGTATTCTGAAGGTTATGGGTTCGGATCCCACCCGGCGGGCACTTTTTTCTCCAATTTCTTTCTGTCTTTACAAATTCTTCATCTGTTTCAATGGCTTCCAACATTCTCCCTTTTGCTTTCCGATGCATTCTTGACTGTCATCCCTTATTTCTGCCTATATAAATTTTTTCTCGACTTTGCTTTCTTCATTCCCGTATCATACAAAAATGACAATCATATCAGTCGGCGCTATAAAGTACCTTCAAGTTACCGAATATCCCTGGCAATAAGGACTGCATCTTTGATGTGTGTGTTCTTACGGAATCCCTATACGCACCGGTTAAGACGAACAACAATTTGTTGGCACTCTTGTACTTCCACAATGCAAAAATCATCCACTTAAAGGGACCCAGAAAAGCCTTTTGTAAAAGTTACAAAAGGCCTTTATTGTCGCGTAGTACCAATATAGCGATCTACATTCAGTATTAACTGCGCCAGAAGCAATTAAGTGCACCTCTCCCCCCTTGCCGATCGATTCCTCCTCCCTCTCTGCTTCTTTCAAAGCAGCTGGAAACACTGGGAATAGCCATGTGACATCGCGACGCTCGACTTCCGTTCTCCGCTAGATACATTCCTGCGCCTAGGCACGCGACAATCGCTGCAGACCCGCCTTTGCCTCGGGATCGCGCAGGAAGGAGGAAGAGCAACCGGAAGCCAATGGCAGTGACGTTGCCGGCGACCGACGATCGGCCGAATCAGGGGGGCGCCTCGCCGTTGCGTCAGCCGCGGTCGGCGTTGCGTCAGCCGCGGTCGGCGTTGCGTCAGCCGCGGTCGGCTCGCTGTGGCGTCGCGCTCATCGGCTAAGAAAGGCGATCTTCAAAGATTGTTTACAAATTATCTGTACAACGTATGAGGCTCACACTTGGCTCAAAAATCCCCCATTTTGTGTTCTATCACCTGAATGCATTTGATTGCCACCTTCACAAAGCTTTTCTGGGTCCCTTAAAGACGAATTTAAGCTCCGCTATCCGGTGCTATACAATCATATTAAGGCACTCCCAATGGGCTGCGTTTTGCTCTTCACACCAGTGCCTCGAATTTGGAGCATCGTGAACTCGTTGTCTGGACAGTCACGTTCGATAAGGCCATTTGCGGCCTTGGCATTACGAAAGGATGTGACGATCTCCCAATTGGCTGAGGAATTTGCAGTATCGTACACTTATACTAGGTATGAGGGACTCCCTTCCCTGTTAGCCTCCATGTCTTCCTCAGCGTTGGATGCCCCATTCATGGTTCGGGAGTTCAAGAGCGCGCTAAGTTCCTTACGCAGGCGATTGTTCACCAGGGCCTGGCGAAATTACCAATCAAATGCTGCTTAATTTGCCTGTAGAACGCAAAAACGATCTCCTGCGGTACTTCAACCACATTTGGGAGACTGGTGCCATTCCTTCGACGTAGAAACTCCCCTGGGTGGTGCCGGTTCTTAAACCTGAAAACGACCGAACGGTGGTGTCTGCATACCGGCCTGTTTCCCTCACATCTTGTGTGGCGAAGTTGATAGAGAAACTGGTTTCTGCGATACTAACCTGGTGGCTAGATCGTTATAAAAAACTACCATATTGCATGACTTGGTTTCGACGATGCTTAAGCGTCCAGGATAGTGTTCTAAACTTATCAGCCATGTCGAACATAACCGAGTGCATGAACTTTCAACTATAGCTCTGTTTTTTGACGTTTTGAAGGCTGATGACTGTGTCCTGAGACAAGCAATAGTAGGCAGACTACATGCAATGGGGGTGTCAGGAAACCTTCTTCGCTTCGTTGAGCGGTACATGCAAGTACGGTTGGGGAGTGTGCTAAAAGAAAAAACAAACGTCTCGAGGGGAGTTCCCCAGTGTAGTGTTTTGTCCCCTATTATTTTCAATGTGGCTATGGCTGGGCTACCTGCAGCACTAAAAGAAGTTCGACAACGAGCTCAAGTATCCGTGTACGCTGACGATGTTTGCATCTGGTTGTCCGGATATCAACATAAGCGACTGGCAGTGATGGCTCAACGAAGTGTTCACACCATGCAGAAACATTTGTCCCCCATCGGACTGACGCTCTCGGCCGAGAAGTCCTGTTTTGTTCTTTTCTCTGGGTACCGGCGACAGTCCACCCGTGTTAAGTTTACATTCGGCAGCCTGTACATCCGTCAAGCCACTCACGTGCGATTCCTTGGTGTCACTCTGGACAGCAGACTGCATTGGCGACGGGCGGTCGACATGACTGTTTCGGCTCTGCTTCCCCGTGTGAACATTTTCAGAAGGATTGCTGAAGCTAAGTGGGGGAATCACACGGCGTCCATGATTAAGCTGCACTCAGCTCTGATTGTGAGTCGCATTCTTTACCACTTGCCTGTGATCTCACATTCAGAATCCCAGTATGAGCGCCACGAAGCGTTGCATAAGAAAGGGCTGAGGATAGCAATTGGAGTTCCTCAAGGAGCGGCAAACGACAATGTCATACGGGAGAGCCAGTCTGCTACACTCCGCTTGCTGGCGTCACAGAGGTTTACTGACGCAGGCAATGCGTCTAGGGAAAACCGGTGCTGGAAGAACAATAATAAGGCGGTTTCGAACAAGGACGGCCTCTCATGCGCACACTGCTCTTAACACTCTGAGATTATTGTGCCATCAGTGGCCGGGGAAACTTCCCATCTCAATGCCGCCATGGTCTCACGAGAGGCTTCAGTGTCAGCTACATGTTCCTCACATGAGAGCCAAGCGAAACACGCCAGTGGAAGCAGCCAGATTTTTGTTTCTTGAACATTTGGAGAACTCTTATCCCAATCACCTGCAATTTTTTTACGGGTGGCTCAGTCAATCCGCACAGAGGGGTTAGTGCAGCGGCGTATGTCATTCCTGGTACCCAGGTTTCCTGGGCAGCATGCCTGGATCATGCATGTGGTGTCCTCCACCGAAACCGAGTGCATTACCATTGTGGATGCTTTGAGGAAACTTAAGTCATATAAGATGCAGGAAGTTGTAATTCTGACTGACTCGAAAGCAGCTCTACAACTTCTGCAGCATGGGATCCCCACGAGAAGGGAATGTCAGTGTTCCTTGCGGCTTGTGCAAGAACTCAGCAGCAAGGGTTTTCATGTGTGGTTTCAATGGATTCCATCCCATGTTGGCGTCAAGGGCAACGAGACCGCTGATCAGATGGCACGAAATACGCTGCAATTTGCAGCGACTGTTAAAGTTTCCGCCAGTCACTTGAACGACTTCAGGCAAACAGTCGAACTCAACTCCTTGGGAAATCCCTATCACCAGCCTTGCGTCACAAAGGGACTTACTAGATCGGAGGCAACATTGCTATACCACATACGAACGGGCTAGACCACAGCATGGCTATTCAAGGTGGGCCTCGTGCGATCGCCTCTGTGTTGGTCGTGTGCAGTGATAGGGGACGTACGCTACTACGTAATGTGGGGCCCAAAGCATGATGTCGAGCGGACTGCAATGCTCTCAGCGATTCGAAAGCTGGCAGCCTACACAGTACTCTGGACCACATCGTCTTTCTAAGGGGACATTGGATGCTGCGCAGAGACGTGTCGCGTCTTCTACTAAGCTTCCTTCAGGAGCCCGAACTGGCAAACTCGTGGTGAGAGGACACTACCATTGACTAATTAGGAGGAGCTTGGGCAGAGCAATCGCCGGCATATCCAGCCAGGCTAACCCCGCCTGATCCGACACAACAGCCACCACTATCACCACCACCACCAGCACTGATAACACGAAAACATTTTCACAGTCCCTTCGAGTTTGTCTTAACGGAGGTCTGGTGCATATATATACGCTCATAAAATGTTTGCGTGCTCTGTAGTGCAGCCTACATTGCCGAGAACAATCGCTGTATACACAGCAGCATACATGCGGAGCTGCCGGAGCAACTTCACGCCGCATACGTATTCTCTCCGAGCCGCGGGCTTCATGAACCACTTCCCGCAGCTTTCATGCATCCGCACATGGAGTATGCAATCTCGCCGCTCATAACACACTGACCTACCATGGTGGCGGGCGGCGGACAAACGAAAGCAGCGCGGAGGATGCAGAAACAACGACCGTTCACCGCCTGTGTATGTAAACCTCCCTCTATACGCACATGCGACCGACCCGCGCACGCGTCTCGTGCTTCGCGCATAGAGGGACGTCGAGGATCGTGCGGTCTCGCTCTAAAAATTTTGAATGTACATACGTGGACGGCGAGAAAAGACGCCCGTTTTACGCATCGACGTCCGCCGTCCGGCAACAATGAAAACTAAATCACAGCCGTCGCCTCCTGCTCTTTCTTTTGCTCCCTTCACGTTACCCCCCCGCTCAGCCCGCCATCGCCTTTTTTGCTTCTACGTTTTGGTCAGTGGACGGTGGTTCGTCACGCACGTTCACAGCCGTCTAGTCCCTGTCCTGAAGTCTCAATGTCGCTCGCGACACGCAGCGCAACCGACATGCGCCATATGCAATGGTGGAAAGACGAATTTCGTCGCCTTTTAATAAAAAAAAACGGTACTATGTACGCGTGTTATGTATGCTAATTGTACGCGGAGCGCGAAACAGAATTCAGGGCCATTCCGCCCGGCGAATGTGGATGACCAGTGGAGCCGTAAATGCATCAGCAGCGCAAATGGGAGGGGGTTGGGGGAGAATTCGGTGCCAGAACTCCCCCTGAATTTTTTGAACCCTGCGTACCATTTTCTCTCCTCCTTGCGACATATTTTGCTGCGTATGCTATTTATGCACCGCATCGGTGTAGTCTTTTTGGTGATGCGCATACTGCACTGTTTGTGTGTTTCCTTGTTGTTAGTAATTTTTACGCATTACTCCTGTATATTCGAGACAAACGTGTACTTTTTCTTTTTCTGCCCCCCTTACTCAATGCCCTACACAATGGGCCTGTAAGGTACTCGTAAATAAATAAATAAATAAATAAATAAATAAATAAATAAATAAATAAATAATGTTTTTTTTGCGAGAAAATATATCTTTTTTTTTACAAATCAAGTTGTTGGAGTTTGTGGTATCTACCTCACAATATGCATAGCGCATGCATTACACGAGGCATTCAATCATGCACACTGCGAGGAACCACCGTCGGTTAAAGCTAGTTGAGCACGCGCACGACACTGAGACGCCTCCGCGCCAACTCGACACCGCCTCCATTGGGGCAGGTGGTGTAGGGACGATAAAGGAAGATGTCCGGTATATGGAAAGAAGACGTTAATTTTATGCCAACCTCCTAGAGACATGTGTAACATGTACGTACTCCCCTTTAGATCAAAGGGGCGACAAGGCGCAATTCGCAAACAGGGCCGGATTAGCAGGGCCGAGGATCCGGTTCAAGGAAACAAGGGGTGCTCCTTCCGCCCTACTGCCTTACCCTCTCGTCTTCCTTGAGATTTGGCGCTTTTTAGAATTCGAAACAAACACATGT
Organism: Haemaphysalis longicornis; assembly: GCF_048455015.1. Lineage (NCBI taxonomy): Eukaryota > Metazoa > Arthropoda > Arachnida > Ixodida > Ixodidae > Haemaphysalis > Haemaphysalis longicornis. The sequence goes on along the minus strand of NW_027526295.1, from coordinate 194,282,507 downwards.
CGTAGCTACTTGAAGCATGTCCGGACTGTTCACCAACGTCGCCTGGGTTTATCAACATCGAATTTCTCGCAGCGCTCGTGGAAAGATTGTCAGCGGAAGTGAACTATACCGGCTAGGCGACAGAAAGCCATAGACAGCATTAAGATTTGTCGGGTTAGCTGGTTCATACTGAAAGAACACTAAACTGCGCGAGAAGTTAAGACGACATGAAAAAATACATACGGCCCTTAGTTAGAAGTGCAATATAAGTGTCGTATGTGTTTCTACCATTCGTCGTAACCTTAGCGCAGATTACCCTTGTTTCAATAGACATCTTCCCTCGAAAATCACAAATGGCATTCGTGAAAAATGGCTTCCTCCATCTGCTTCACTAATTCGGCAGCGCACGCTTTGGTTGGCTGCGTGTGAGCAATGCCGAAGTAGGCAGGTGGGCCTTTTTCAGAAAGTGTCGCATATTCCTACAGTGCGTATACGCTACCAATCATCTGCTAATTTTTTGATTTCATCCAGCAACACAAATTAAAGCTCTTCTAATTCGGCGTTTCCATAAAAACAGTGACATGTATATTGTATACTAGCGGTAGTACCCGGTGGTGCCCGGGTGGGCCATTATATTAAGGACAGCAATTGGTATTTGTTAGTCGCCATATTAGGCTGCTTCATTGGGAAGTGGTACACACTCGGGAGCGCCTGCCTGCTGTCAGTACATAGGCTCCTACTTCAGGCGCGTCGTGGTAATGTGAAACGACTGGTACTTGTGTTTTACTCCAACTCTCGCTAAACAAATTGCACCAAGATGGCGCGTTTGAGCGAATGAGTCAGTGAATGAAAAAGGTTCTATTGGGCCGGCGAAGTGGGAGTGGTTCCCTATTTCAGAAAGCCATGTGATGAGTGGGCAGCCTTCACTCTGGAGGAAGTATTGTCAGGACATCCAGATCGCTGATTGTCACCAGGTTCTCCCACAGCTCAAGGTTTGGAAAAGTGGATGAAAGAAGGAGGAGCTTGGTTTGCTTTCGCTCTTAATATATGAGGAAGAGTGCCAGGCTGCAGCCACAACTTGAATTCGGCAGGAGATTGCGCTGGGAACACATGATGGAGGCCGGCTGGGTGAGGGGTATTCTTCCTCGTAGGAAGTGCTATCTCAGAAGATATGAACGATGTTCATCGGGACAGTTTTATCATAAGTAACATGGGCTTCCTGTGGGAGGCGCGAGGTTGCAGAAAGTCCCAGCAGATGCCGAGGGCTAACTTTTGCGCTTTTTACTGGTACATCTTCTCTTTTACATTTATGATATATGACACCTGCTCCTACTGGAGACGCGTAGTTGCCGAAGGTGTCAACAGATGGCGACCGCTAAGCGAACGCGGGAAAACTCAACTCAATTTTACGTCCAAAAGGATGGAGATTAAAAAATCTCACTGGCCTTCTAATCCGCATCTTAGGACAAAATCCTGAAAGTGGTTTTCGGGCAATTAAATGGGCAGCATTTTCAATAAAAAACGAATGGGAGATATCAACTGGCTGGGTGATTATTTGTGAAAGTGTAAAAACACAGTGTTTTCCCGAAATCCCGCTTGCCTCTATTGGGAGGGTGTCATTGAAAAATGTTGTATAACAGTGTTGAGATAAGTGAGTAAGTTGCCTATCTCAACAAAAACCAGTTCGATATCTCCGATGGCGGGCGGTAAAAAAATTAATATGTGAAAAACAATTTTACCGCTTTTCACTCTCTTCATGGTGGGATTTTTAAAATTTTAAGAAAAACACCGTAATCAGAACGTGCCCTTGCAATCTGTAGCCGTTTGAAAGAGCAGTTTGGCTAGACGTGTACATAACCTGTCGGGCCTTTTTGGCTCCTCAGCCGTGTAATTTGTAAAAAACAATTTGACCCGTTTAGCGGCGTCGCAGAGCGAAATCCTAAAAAAGGTTCTGTGCATTTGTATGAGTAACATATTCTAGAAAAAATCAGTTGGATTACTGAATCGGTGAAAGATTTATTTGAGAATCTTTAGGAACACCGTTTTAGATCCGGAATACGGAATCACCTCGCTGGTGTAGGTTAGGGTGAAATCCAAAAACTACTTTTTAGGTATTCTTAAGGGCTACTTAAATCAGCAAAAAGCGCTTCGATATGTGAATGGGTGACCGAGAAAATCACGAATTCGCAAAACCACAATTTCGCCCTTTTCTTCGGTTCGGAGGGCTATTTCTGGAAAACCCGCCTTAGTGAGCACCTACTCAATGACGCAAATAAACTCGTGAAATTTCAAGTCTCTAGGTCTGACAGTTTTGGCTGGGCGTTGATGAGTCAGTCAGTCAGTCAGTCGGGCACTTCTTTTTATAGGTATAGATGACGACTGAGCACAACAATTAATTTAAATGTTTATTATTCAAATGTTTTCATCTTGCCGGGAGAGAAATCTTTAAGAAAAGGTGACCCCTATAGAAAACGAGGTTGATATCAAACTTTCACAAAACATTTTTTAAATAACACTCTCGAATAAACAATCATACATGTTTTATACCCCTGCTACACTAGCGTCCGAATGTCATTTGAACCAAATGTCATTTGACTCAAATGCCAAGTTGTGCTGCTACACTAGGTTTTGAAATGCCATTCGGCTCAAATGTCATTTGAGCCAAATGAGCACCGAGGGAGACATTTGGGATTTCAAATGCCATTGCTAGCACTCTCGCGCACAGCGTTCCAAGTCAGCATAAACAAATACATTACTGGAGTACTTAAAACGAGCAAAATATTCTGAATTGTGGGACTGTTTATTTCTCGTTCACTTAAACCGTGATATCAAGATGTAATAATCCGTACTCTCAGCACCAGTGCGAAAAACCTCGACTGGGATTCAGAATTAAGCAAAAACCGTGTCAAAGTTTGTTATTGGTAATTTCATATCATTTTAATACGAAAGACTGCAGCTAAATTTGGTTGTTGCATTTATGTGTAAAAACAGAACTCGACAGCAGCAGCGCCATGCAGCACGGCGAGCGAATGCTAAAGCTTTCAAATGCAATTGGAATTGTAGTGTAGCACGGCGGATTCTGAATGGCATTCGAAGCACCCCATTTGAGTCAAATGACATATGGTTCAAATGATATTCGGACCCTAGTGTAGCTGGGGTATTAGTTTATAGACGGGTCGCTCAGTTTTAAACAGGTAATACATTTACATTTTTGCAGACAATATCCCCTTTATAAGACCAGGAAACTCATTCATATTGCACACGGCTTTTCTGTTAATAAATTGCGGTTTAAATTTACCTTTTAGCAAAAATGTTCCACTTCAGCACAGTAGGAAATATATGTTATGCATTTGAAAGAAATTCAACCTCGAAACAGGACGGCATACGTACTACCACGTGTTTCATCTTTTTATTAATTTTTAAAGAAAACACAGAAAGGTATGTAAGTTTCTACAGATGCCTTCCTGCCTTTTGCAGGGACAGTTTGTTGATGATATCTTGAACATTGACCCTTCAACAAATCCTAATCCAGCTGCTCTCTGTGTCCATCAGCTGGGCCCGCTCTGTCGTCCTACGTGATGCATGCTTTTGGGCGAGCCCAATGTATTTGTCTGAGATTGAAGAACTGTAAGCAGAATTTACTATCATGCACATTATGCGACGAACAGCCTTTTGGACGTATGCATTATTGAAATAGATGGAGGATCTCTTTTTATTATTTTACTTCGTGTTTTTGCCACGCGGCAAAGGAGGCTTAAAGATGGGAAGAGTGGTCGATGATCTATGTTTCAATCAGTGAAAGTCAGCAGGAGGCTTACACGTTTCCGAACCAAACCACAGTCTGCCATGCTTCTCAACAACTCGACGCCCCCCCTCCCTAACCCCGGTTCATTTGAACCCTTTGAACCATACATAACCCGGACCTGCTCGCAAGTGTGCGCGTCGTCGCCGCGCAGAAGCAGTGGGTTCTTTGCCGGTCAGGGCAAAATCCGGGCGCGGCGCACCGTTGTGCGCGCGCATCGCCGCGCTGGCCAGATTGGCTCGCGTAAACTTCCTTCTGGCGCTCTTTGCCCTTAGTCGGCCTTGCGCCATAAAAACCCAACCAATATCAGATTGGCTCGCAGCAGCGACAGAGACGCGCTCCGTTTGCTCAGAGTCGCGTACCACACGGCGTGATCGTCAAGTGTTAGGTACGGCCTACTGTAAGCGTAGGGACAAAGGAGTACGAGGAGGAGGAATGTCTTTAATGGTGAAAGGAAGTCAGCCTCGCAGCGAGCTTGGCTTTCTACTCCACATGAAAATGAGAGGTGCGAAAGTAAAAGGAAGCAAAGACACAAATACTCACACGGACACTACAAACGCAAATAAGCGCACAGAAACCGATGATCGCAGAACCATACTCACACAGCACACGCACAGTAGTAAAGCTAAGACAAACGTTGACAGGGTTTTGTTCAGGCCGGAGTCACAGAGAAATTATATCAAGGCCCGTGTACTCCGTGTTACCGCGGAAGTTGAGTGCCATGGACCAATGGTGTCGCAAAGTTTCAGTGGTACATCAGCACGCAGTTCGAAAGTTGTCTTAGGAAAATAAGCAACCTAAAGCACGGGCGCCGGAAGGGCTTCTGGGCTTCGCCGGCGCAATGGGTGTGCAGCCGGACGGTATAGAAAGCGTCACATGGCATCCTGGAGAGCGTCTCTCGGAACCGTCCCTCGCGCAGTGCGCGCGCTCCGCGTCCCGGCGCAAGGGGTTCAGGTCCCGTTCAAAATGGGCCAATAAGGTGAGGTTAACCACGAACCAGGGCGGAGAGGCCGTCGCGCTGACAGTGTTTTATCGCGCAACAACGGCCGCTGTCGCGTACACCTGGGCAGAAATTGGAAGCTTTGGCTGGACCCAACGTAGGGGCGAGCTGGCCCTTGGGGAAAAGAGGGGGGAGTCGCCGCACTACTGTACCAACCCAGCGACCGCGTAATGGCCGCTGACACCGCAGGATTCCCACAAGTTCTGGGTGCATTCGCATTTTGGTGACGATATTACAGTGAACGAAACAACTAACCCGTCGGCTTTATTAAAGCAGAAAAATATTACAGCGAAGCTGTTATCCTTTCGTTGGTGGGAAAATTTTGTGTCGTAAACAAGAAACCCAGGCAGGAGCCAGCAGTTCTCGCCCAAGACACCGAACGCATGCGTCAGGACCCAGCATTTGCCGCCAGAGAAGCCGAGTGCTAGCGACAAGCCCACCGAGACAACGAGGAAGATTTCATACCCTCCCCCATCAACATGTGAAGTGGTTTACAACAGCTGCGCTGGACATCCACTTTCACTGGGCAAAATGGGTTCCCCTTGTTTTTAATTTTTACGGCCGACGCATAACACCTCCCGAAAAATATTTCTGGCTACGCCACTGTAAGGCATTGTCACTTAGTTGCAACGGTCAAAATGGCTTTGTAGTTGCTGTGATATACACTAATCGGCAAACTCGCCACAGCGTACACATTCCCGGATAATGTCATGTAGATGCACGCACCGCTGTGTGGTCGGTCGGGCCGGATCGGCGTGACATCGGAAGCCAAATGCCTACAACACTAATCGCGTAAACAACTCTATTTTCTTTCCCGACGTATCCACATTTAAATCCACAATTACGAGGACGGGGGAAGTGTCATCGCAACTGACCCACCATCCAAAGACAATCCGAGGACACCTAAGCATTTCTTAACCGTTCCGAATGCGAAAACCTTAATGTCCCGAAAAGCATCAATGACACGCGAGAGCCTGAGGCATAGGGTCCCGCAGTGTTCCGGCAGAGAGTATACATTGGGCCTTCCCGATTCACCAGAAGGCCGAGGACTGCCTTCGGATGGGAAGTTCTATAGCATACATGGGAAAATCGAGAGCCGAATCGCGTCCCAAGCAGTCCGCGGACGTCACAGCACTGATAATCGAGGGTAGGCCCGCTGTTTTCACGCGGACGAGCGGTCGTCCTGTCCGAGGCTTCGTCCTCTCGCCACATGAGACGACTGGCTTTGCAACCAACTTACTCCGTGTGCTTTTCAATTGCTCCGATCTGCCTGTACTACACGTTGCGCCTCTGCTCGTTCTTTTCCGCTATATTGTCGATTTAAAGCGCGCGCTACGGAACGCCTCGAGCTTCAGCGACGCATGGAGCTTGGAGAGTTTTTATGAGAGGATATCGAAAGATGTACAAAAGCCTGGCCTAATTAACACCGCTTCACTGTCAAAGAAAAGCGGTTTGGTGTACAATACCTCAATGTTGCCACTACTAGGCAAATCTCACTGGGCTGGTAACATACGAAAGAACGACATCGCTGTGATTGCACTGTACCGGTAAATAGATTGGGAGGTGACAAGTGCAGGATAGTCCCCCCGCTCTGATTTCGTGCCGGATGAGCGTTTGCTGTTATTAAGTTGATTTGAACACAAAGACGAACACGTACGCACACACAGACCCCTCCCCCCTTCCACACACACACCCGCTCGCACGCAGGCGTACACATTACGACTGGACAGGGACTACGAGGCTGAGCCCTGTTTAATTTTTGATTATGTGTATCGGTTCCATACGCAGAGTTCATATGTTGATACTAGGCCAAGAAACAGCGCTACAAAACGACGTTGCGTTGACTGCCAACAAAACTGCGCTGACTGCCAAGTGATCTTTAGTTTGAAAAAAAAAAACAACGTATACTAGTTGTTCTTTGTTCATTTTCCCAAAACTAGTACAAATACGTTGTTTCTTCAAAAATTACTCCCACCTCCCCTCGCGGGAACCCCTGTGTAGATGCGACGCATAGGGGGTTCCGTTGTTGTTTCCGTTAGGTTGATTCTCCCATCGCGTGAAACGTGCCGTGAACCCCCTGCCGCGGCTATGACGCAACGTGGCGCGGCTATGACGCAACACAATCCAACACAATCCACTTTAATACAATCCAATCCAAATCCAATCCAATCCAAGCCAATCCAAGCCAAGCCAAGCCAAGCCAAGCCAAGCCAAGCCAAGCCAAGCCAATCGAATCCAATCCAATGCCCCTCGCGAGAGAGTGTTCGCTATCGGAGAGGAGAGGGGGTGAGCGGCTGAGAGCGCAGCTCGCGCGGCGAGGAGAATGGGGGAGGGGTGTGGATGGACAACGACAACGCCGTATGGAGGGACAAGGCGAGTGAATGAGATGCCGTCGCATCTAAAATAAAAATGAGCTGACAGTCAGAACAGTGCATGTCTCTGCTTTTGTTCGTCTCGTTTTGTAGTGCTGTTTCTTTTTGTAGTAGCAACATGCATAAGTCCCCTTGTTCAGTACGCATGGGGGCCGGCCAAAGCGCGACAGCTTGACGAACAGTTCCCGGCGGTAAGCAACACATCATGAGCCACACGCAAGCAGATAATTATCCCATTCATAGGCTACATTGTCAAGTCGCATTAAAAACAAAAAGACAAAAAATGCCAGAACAGCTAGTTAGTTTAAAATACATAAGGTATTGTTAACCTTGTAAGAAATGAAGTGCCAACCGCGATTGCTCTCAATTTTGTTGCGACTGTTCATAAAAAAGGACCTTCCCTGACTATTCTTCGGCCATTCCGCATTTCGAATCTCCTCCGGTTACACGGACCTGTACCACCTAGTTGCATTCAGTACTATATAGGTGCTCGCACGAGTGCCAGGAAACCAATTAAAATTTTGTTAGACGTGTGCGCTGACAGGCCGCGCAGTCACAGTCGAGCATTTCAGTGTTGCCTGACTCCGTATTCCCGTTTTCCTGACAAACCAAATCCCACCAGCTGCGGATAACAATCGGGAACCCACACTTTTAACTTTGGTATGACACCCAGAAACAGCTGCAGCGGTGACAGCGTCCACTGACCTGTACACATTGCCCTAAGGTACGCCCCGCGTTTTGCATTTTGTTTTGCTTGTCCTCTCTCCCAGCTAAATGGTAGCTTTCGTATAAGAAAAAAATCCCGGACAATCTCCACTAACGTGAAACCTGGCGAGGGGCGAAGCATGCAGGGTATAAGTGTATTCTTGGCGCCTTGGCGTTTTTGCCCACGGAGATGAAACCGTTGGGGGGTAGAGGTATACAACCTTGCTGCAAAAGTCTCTTGTATTTGAAGCACGAAGCGTTCTAGCGCGAGGCGTAAACGAGTGTCCCGGGGTTTTTTTTTAGCACGCGTTACGAAGCGTTTCAGCGCGAGGCGTAAACGAGTGTCCCGGAGTTTTTTTTTTAGCACGCGTTTCGTTCTACCGCGAGGATTGAACGAGTTTCCCGGTGTAAGTATCGTGACTACATGAGACGACGACTACGACGACGACGAAGACAGGACACGCCAACAGCCCGAGCTTATAAGGGCCTTCGTCCCTAAAAACCTGGTATGAGCCTTCAGCGAGAGCAGCGTTCTTTTTTCACCTGTACGGTACTCTCTAGTCCTGTGGCATCCGAGATATACACATGTCATCTCGTGTACCTTTGAAGAATTGTGTTCGTTGTTTGTTCCTTCATTTTATTTCATTCGACCGGATAGCACCGGCCGTTGACAACCTGTGTTCATGAATACAAATTGCCGAAGAAAGACACGAGACGCCTTTCGATCCCCACCGTTCCACCTCTCTCTTGTTTTTCTTTACGCGACCTGTAAACACGCGCCTCGTTTGATTCACTTGCGCTGTGCACGGGCGGCTGTCGCAATATTGCGTTTGACTAGCTCTCTGGTTAGTGTAAACATGTTTGGGGACGTCCCCTTCTCACCGGTGAACCCCCTTTGAGGCTGCGTAACATGTCGTGCGTGTCTTGTTCCCTGCAATGCTTTTTGTATGACGTGCATGAAAAACGAGACGTCGTGTCGGGCGGAAAATGAATACATCTTACAACGACGTGCACGCCCCGCTGTTTATACTTTGAGCTGCGCATTGAAAACCAACCAAGAGCGGCGCCGTCATAGTGAAATTACGCATTTCAGAAAGACGGTGCAGGCTCTATTGGTCTTGTTTCTCCAAGACGCGCGGAAACGGAATTGCGTGGTGGGCATGTCTGGGATTCATCTGAGTTTGCGTAAGCCTCCCCGCGAGACCTCTATATATTTTTACTTTGTTTTATTTTATTGTTTGGTCCGTCCGTCCGTTCGTGCATCCATCCGTTCGTCCGAGCATCCGTCTACCTCTCTATTTATGAGCCGTAACAAGGCGATGATAGCTGCAACAATGCGTTTCATCAGCCACCACAGATTGGGTATTTTTAGAGGATAGTAGACTCCGTTCTCAAGTGAGTTTGCACCGGCAGAGAAGGTGTTGGCCCCAACTTCTCTTCATCTTCTTGATAACTAATAGGCGGTTCCCAACTATACTTAACGTTATGAGAGAAAACTGGCTGGGCAATCACCATGACAACCACGCGCAAACTGATCCGCTCCCTCCCTCAAATCAGAACTTGATTGATTGATTGAAGGGTTTAACGCGCCAACGCAACGCAGGCGATGAGGCGTGCCGTAGGGGAGGGCTTCGGATTAATTTTGACCACCTGGGGATCTTTAACGTGTGTCGAAATGTCGTGCACACGGACGTTTTTGCTTTTCGCCTCCATCAGAAAAGCGGCCGCCGCGGCCGGGAATCGAACCCGCGACCTCGTGCTCAGCAGCGCAACGCCTTAGCCGCAAATCACAACTTCCACTCCATTTACTGTGGATATTCAAGGCCTTTCGGATCATGTGGCATTCTTCGTACCCGTTCACCGGATATGGCCCAATGCAGGTGGACTCAGCTTAACAAGAGATCTAGCTCTTCCATTTCCATGTGAAGTAGTAGCAAGCCAACCTCGGTGACAGGCTGTGGTTTTTCTATATATATATATATATATATATATATATATATATACAGTCGAACACGGATATATCGAACTCCAAGGGGATCGCGAAATAGTTCGATATATGAAAAATTCGATATAAAAATAATAGGCTCTGAGACCTCACCTATGGCGGACGATCACTTACCGATCGGCGCATTCATGAATGACAACTAATTCCGCACTCACGACGCAACAGGACGCTTTATTTCCGTGAAACAAAAATCGCTGATCTTGGCCTGTTTCTTCGTCCTGGAAATGAAATTAAAGACGCTGATCCCGATCTTCTCGAGCCTGTCCAGGTGCGACAGCCCAGTTCTTTCCATGTCGTCGCAACAACGGCGAATCAAGCTGAACGCAGCGGCCACTTCACCCGCGGAGTACGATCGTGTAGCCGCCTCCTCGTCCGGACGATCTTCGCCACTCGAGCTATCGGCCTGGGCTCCTGCGACCGCAGCTACGATATCCTCGTCACCGAGGCTCATAACAGCCTGGACATTGGTGTCAGCGTTCACGAAGTCGTCGGCAGACACTCCGGCTGGAACAGCAGCCGGGAAAAGGGACGACAACTCACGAAACGTGTCGCCCATGCACACGTCGTCATCGTCGCCGTCTTCGCAAGCTTCGGAAAGTTCGGCCGTCACAAAGCGGAACTGCTATCCGGAAGCAGTTGGCCACGGTCTCCTTCTTCATGCCGTTCCAAGCGCCTGTCATCATATGTATGGCCCCCAGTCGGTGCATCCCTACCTCGCCCTGCCACATTTTCCCAGCGTTCGGGCTTGTATGCCTAGAGAGATTTAGCATACCGGGCTCCGTCCGCTAACAGTACGGTGGCCGGTAGCGGGGCCCGACTGGGCAAGCGCAAATTCGTTTCGGTAGGGGGGATTAGTTCCGCGAGCCAGTCTTCGCCATGCCCGCGCATTCCTTACATCCTCCTCAACCTTAATCGGGGGTGCAGCGACGGCCGAAGAGCACCTTCCAGCTCGCGCGGTGTTCGATATACCCAATGTAGGGGAAAATACGGTTCGATATAAACGTACGAATTCCTATACTTTTACACAGAACTTTCAAGGGGATAATTTATGAGTTCGATATATACAATAATTCGATATACCCGTGTTCGATATATCCGTGTTCGACTGTATATAGCAGAACAGAGAGATACGGACGAGGGACTCGGTAAAGATACATATCAAGGTTGCAGTCGTCATTGCCAGTGCTATTCGGCTTTTTTCGAAATATTTAATAGGGCCGAATGACGTGTGCTTGTCACTTTTCTTTGATTCATTGATAAATAAACGAAAATATAAGTCGAGAAAAAATCCGCCGTTTTTCCGGGAGCGGGACTCGAACCCACATCTCCGCATAACCGGTGCGGTGCGTTAGCCATTACGCTATCCCACAGCGGCTTCTCTCTCGACTTTAAAGCGGGGGTTTATATTTACAAGAGCTCTGAGGCCGGTCAACTAGCGCCGCCCCTCGACTACCGCGGGAGACGTAGAACGTCTTCTTTTCCCAGCGGCCGCCACGTAGAACGTGGTCGGAGGTCGGGGTTAGCAATTGGCATATCCGAACTGCTGGAGCACCGCACCGGTTATGCGGAGATGTGGGTTCGAGTCCCGCTCCCGGAAAAACGGCGGATTTTTTCTCGACTTATATTTTCGCTTATTTATCAATGAATCAAAGAAACGTGACAAGCACACGTCATTCGGCCCTATTAAATATTTCGAAAAAAGCCGAATAGCACTGGCAATGACGACTGCAACCTTGATATATATATATATATATATATACAGAAAGAAATGCCGGCAGTCTACAACGCCAAAGAAGGCATAGGGGAAGGTTAGACTATCTTTTTTACCGTTAGTGACGTTACATTATTATTATTTTTTTTATTAATTATGAGATAAAGAAAGAAAGAAAAACACGCGCCCAGAGTGGGGACCGAACCCACGCCTTTCGATTAGATCTCGAATGCCTTACCAATTCGGCTATCTGGGCGACTGTGTTCTGCTTCACTTTCTGGGGTATTTATATTTTTACTACAACTGTATCTGACGCTTGAGGGTGGTAGCCAGCGCCACTCAGACTACACGGGGAGAAGGGGACCTTCTTTTTCAACCCCCGGGGCGTGACGCGGACGTCTACAGCCTGTCATGAGCGGTCAACTGGCGGGATACCCTCTTATGCTACATTGGCATCAAGGCTGCCAAGGTAGCATAAGAGGGTTTATATATATATATATATATATATATATATATATATATATATATATATATATATATATATATATATATATATATATATATATATATATATATATACAGAAAATAATGGTTGGCAGTCAAGAAAAACTCGGAAAGCAAGGGGAGGTTGTGGTGGGTCATATAGAAACAGATGAAGAATTTTTTCGGTCAGAAAGAAAGTGGTGAAAAAATTCCCGCCGGGTGGGATCCAGACCCACGACCTCCAGAATACCGGTCTGGTGCGATAACCATTACGCTACCGGCGGGGCTGTTTCCCCACCACTTTCTCGGGTATTTAGGTTAAGGTATTTTTGGTTTCCTGCACTTGGGGGTGGTAGCCAGCGCCACTCGGACTACTCGGGGTGAAGGGCACCTTCTTTTAAACCCCCGGGCCGTGACTCGAGTGTCTACGACATGTCGAGAGTGGTCGACCAGCGTTGAACCCTCTTAAGCTCCCTATGGCACCAAGACTGCCAGAACTGAGGCCCTCGCTAAGCATGTAGCGAATCAGAAAATGGAAATGAGGGGCTCGGTGAAATAAGACAGAAAATAAGGGTTAAGAAAACCTCGGAAAGCAAAGGGGAGGTTGTGGTGGGTCATAGAAACAGATGAAGAATTTTTTCAGTCAGAAAGAAAGTGGTGAAAAAATTCCCACCGGATGGGAATTCCCCACCACCCGAGAAAGCGGTGGGGAAACAGCCCCGCCGGTAGCGTAGTGGTTATCGCACCAGACCGGTATTCTGGAGGTCGTGGGTTCGGATCCCACCCGACGGGAATTTTTTCACCCCTTTCTTTCTGACTTAAAAAATTCATCTGTTTCTATGACCCACCACAACCTCCCCTTTGCTTTCCGAGGTTTTCTTGACTGTTATTTTCAACGAGCCCCTCATTTCCTATTCTGATTCGATATATATATATATATATATATATATATATATATATATATATATATATATATATATATAGAGAGAGAGAGAGAGAGAGAGAGAGAGAGAGAGAGAGAGAGATCTTTCGGTGCTTTCTGCCGTTCGCCCCGCTCTGCGAACATCACTTGACCGACAGAGAGTGAAAACCTCCAACTCGCCACGCAAGCGCATATTCCAGCTGGTGGCACGGACTTCTTAGAGGCATGGCACTCTGGAAAGAGTTCAGTGCTTCATATGTGCCCAGTTTTACCTAACCTGACCTGCCCTTCACAGCTTTAGTTTACGAACAAAAACAACGCGCCTAATATGCACCCACCACACTCTCCTTACGCTACCCAGCGTAAACATTTGCTTCAGTGCCGGTTATCCGACCTCCAGAACTACAAGCATAGACATGGGCGCCCTGTCACCGGTCGTTCTTCAGCTTCCTGCATGAATCTGGCACCATTTTTACGCATGCCATACCCGTCCTTTCGCGTCGAAAAGCATTTTGTCGAAGTGATAATAAAGAAATGCCCGGATATAACACGTGAAAGCAATGAATAGATGAAAAATAAAACCGAATAACGAATTTCTATGCGCTTTTATAAGTATCGCGATGACCGCTCCTGGTCTGTACCGCCCGATCGCTGAAGCTCGGAGGCGTTTACAGACCCACAGTCTTGCCTGTGTTGTCACAATGTACAAATGATGTCAAGACTGAGCGAAAGTCAAACCAAGCATTGGAAATAAAAAAAGCGAATGAAAACAAACAACAGAGCGCCTACATATTGCGTGTCGCGGCGCAATGCATGCAGCTGGGGACACGTGCAGCGACGAAGCGGGTGTCGGATGGTGCGGAGAGCATCGAGGTCGTTGTCACTGCTCAGTGGACACCGCTCCGATGACGATGCTTACTTACGGCGCCAATGTGACTTCTGGGACCACCTGAACAGTCCATGCACAAGTGGCCCCATTCTGAGAAATCAATCATAAACGAATTCGGTCACCTGTCACCGATCTTACCTTAGCTAAAGACAGCAGGGAGTGAGAATAAGCCATTGTTAAGTGAGAGGTGTTGACGCAGCCGTCCGTGCACGGGGAGCAATGACACGGTGGTGCGCGGCGCAGCGAAAGCACCGCCGCTGACCCGCATATGTTTGCCTATGCTAATCGATGGTGTAATCACGGTCATGGTAATTAGACGCCGCGCGAGTCACCCATCCTTCTACCGTGGCCCCCTTCATTTGATTCGCAACGTTGTGTCTCAGGTCTGTCCCCCTCGCGCTTGCGTTTGTTCGTGCCGATCTCTCTTTTGTAACGACGGTGATGTAGGAAGTGCGCCGGTTTCAAGCGCCTGCACGAAACGCCGCTCGTCGGTTCTGGACGTTGGAGAAGTCGATGTTGTCTCGTGAGCCTGTCTCGCTGTGGGAGATAGACTGTCAACGAAATAGGGATGTCCTGTATGCGTTTTCATTTGGAGCTGGTATGGCCTGATCAAAACATCTGTGCGCGCCTGGCAAGAGAAAGCGAGTGCACTCACAAGGCATCGGCATCGAGCGCGAGCGAGTTCAGAACAACGAAGATGCGACAAAATCAAGAGGCAAATGTAAAACATTGCAATAGGTTGCCTGATATGTCATGGGATCACCGGAAACAGTCGAGCATTTTTTAAGTACCCTGCATACAGTCAAGCAAGAAACAATCTCGCACAGAAGACCGAATGCCTCAACCACAGTTTCCCAACTTTAAAAGGACCGTGTCGTGTGGCCATCTCCCTCGTCTCAGCGGAAAGTACTAGCCGAATTATTTCATTGCCTACACGAAATCGGTGTCGCTGAGAAGATATAAAACTACATATCCTCACACTATGCATCTAGACTCACACTATGCATCACATCTAGACTTCTCACGTGACGCAATCGACATAAAAAAAAGTCTGCCTCCACGAACAAGCTGACGAACAGGCCTCGTGCGCTGGTATGGTGGCGCCACTGAATTTGAACCCGCGCCGCCCCTTGACGATATGCGCCGCATTTTTGGCTCGTTCCGTGCTACGCCTCCCCGCGTATGCCGTGCCACGGCCGCTGGATGAAAGGCGCACTTGCGTGCGCTCTCATCCAGCGGCCGTGGCCGTGCGCAGGGCCAGCGGGACTGCGCGGAGCGGGCCTTGCGTGAACTGTTCTGCGGCTTCCAATAAATATGAAGCGCTGAGAAATAGTAAAAAATAAAGGCAACCTGACCCGCGGATATATTAGACGCCAGCAACCACGTTTTCGGCATCAACGAAGAAATTCAGACCGATACAGGGCCGTCTATGTAGCCCTGGAAATGGTGGGATTCAACTAAATAGTTTAAATACAGGAGCGGCTGCTGTAAGCAAGAAATATAGAATATAAATTTTAATGCGTCGACATTTTTCTGCCAATACTCCCAGAGCACAATCTGTGTAATGTCTGACAATAACGCTCAATAACGCTCAATTGGAGATCGAAGTTAGTGCGTTTAGCCGCAATAGTGTAAGTGTAGACTATTTGTCGAGTGAAATTAAGAAGTCATAAAGTAAAAAAGAATAAAAATGAACTTGCTATATCGAAAAGTCTACCTTATTCCCAACAATCACGCATTAATAAACCAAATTATAAAAACCCAGAATTACAACCCAAACAACCCCGAAAAATTATTAAAACGCACCACACGTTAAACGCACTCCGTTTGCACGAAAGGGCCTAATTAACGAAGTTAACACATTTGCCGTATAATAGCGTAATTGTATGTTGTTTCTATAACAAAAACTAAAAATGTCGATAGAGCTAGAAATGAACTATTGAAACAAACAAAAAAACTGATTCGCCGCACTGACCTGTTTATTGATTCCAAAATAACATAAACCAGAGAAACGTAATATAAACACGGAAAAAAATCAGGAAAGCACCAATCTGGTTGAAATTACAAGCCTCAAGACGAACAGAAGCGGCGCGTATAAATCAGCAGACGTATAATTCTCTAAAGTTGTCGGCGGTCCCAACTCGCGTTTTTTTTTTTTTTCCTAAGAAAGTTGCTGGAAGGCTGTCTGCCGCGGCTGCGGATAACACACGGCGACGGTGGCTGTTTACATGAGTAGCCATGAGCGCTGAGCACAGATGTCCACGGAATTGCTGCGTTCGTGGGGAAAGCCATCTGTGCGACTAACGCAGGACGCATAGCAGCAGATAAAACGCTTTTTTAAATGCTATCCCTACGAGCGCTATTGAAACTGTCGAAATTAGTGTGCTCGCCCCCCGAAAAGAGGTACCCGCACAAATTCGCGATGTGAAATGCGGTTTTGCTGACGTTCCTGCATGCGAAAACAGCCACAAAATGCAGAGCCAACATATGCTCCGACAGACGATGTTGACGAAGAAATGCTGGGAGCAAGCGTTGAGGTGATCAGATGACTTCTCGGAGCGAAGCCTGTGCTCTCCTAAGTAACATTCGCACAAAAACGAACATAATTTATTCTTCGGCGATGCCGCTGCCTTGTTTTTGTATCTGTTGAGCCATCCGCAAACATAAACGTAGTCAGAATTGCTTATTTTTCGCCTGTAAAGGCGTCGGTCTGTGATACCTCGGCCGCTGATGGCGGCTGATCTTGCCGGCCCCGGGCAAAATATGCCGCCGTGGCTGCCAGGATGCGCTGCCTGTGCCGCTCAAGTTGCAGCGCACCCGCCCAGGCGAGGACGCGCTACAAGGTGATTTGCCCTACGCGGCTCTGCCGTCGGAAGCATACGGCGAAAGTGGTGACGACGATTGCTACTGAATATAACACTGTACATACTTTAATGGTCTGCCTTAAAAAAGTACTGACACCAAATCTTTACGTCATGTTTTTTTATAGATCGATGCCTACGAGGCTAACTATCATGAAACAGTAGTTCAAACACATCAGCGGACGGTAAATGAGGAAATGTAACGCAGCGGAAACCGCCGTCAACTGCATGCTGCCGTTTCAAAAAGCGCGGAGTTCGCGGGCGGCCAAAAGTACGCTAGGACGTCACGGATTCCTCTGAACAGGGCCGGCGCTATCACGTGGGTATGCGAAAACCTGTAACGCTCCATCCACGCGCCAGACGGTTGCGCCTTGCCATCAGCCGGGTGCCGGGTGGACGTCACGGAGTAGGGGAGCACGCGGTTACGTCACCTCGTTTGCTCTACCACACCCTGATGTCACACGATGTCGATTTCGGTGGAAGCCTCCAGCACAGCAGTCTCGTCGGCGCTACATTTGCAATCAATTTAGGATATGTACCACGCGACGCATGCTGTTCATACTTTACGCAGGGTATCCTGGTGGGTAAAGGAAACGAACTGTACAATAATATCAGCCCGGAAATTGGTGTCAGTACCTCTTTAAAGTGCCGTCCAAAACGTCATTGAACTGCTGGCGTGCGGCGGCTCCCTCTCTTCTGGAATCCTCCGTCAGTGTGGGGAGAAGCTAGGTCGGCGACTCCAGCCCAGCTGTTTCTCCAAGCTTACTCTACTAGTGCAAGCTTGGTCTATTTTCATTGACTCCATCTTTAGTTCTTGAGTTTCTTTTTTTTTTTCTTTTTTTTTTTTCTCTAAGTTTCCAATCTGTCCTTGGTAGCCATGAGTCGCCCCTCGCCCCGTCGGAAGGAAATCCTGCGTACGCCATGGCCTCTGGCACTCCGAAACTCCATGAAAAGAGCATCAACGCACTGGTTAATGTCTCCGCCGAAGGTCACTCCGGCAGACTTCTGCAACGGCACCGCATTGCACACAACCACAAAAGCGAGGTTCGAACAGTGGAGCGCTTGTCTCGGGCCGTCCCCACCTCGCCTTGAAACAGCTGAGCACCTCGCAGAAAGTGGGGCGACACATTGCAGCACGCGGCTCGGCAAAACGGTGACTAAACGAGCTCAATTAGAGAGCATTGTCTCTTCATCCCCGTGAAAGAGGCAAGGAAAGAAGATGGAGGTATATGGTGCCACGTAGAAGCGTGCCCTTCTTTTGGGGCGCCACAGGCTGAGGTAATCCTAAACGCATTTTCGCAATTTGTTCGACCTCTGTTTGTTGTGGACACAAGGCGGTTGCATTTTGAGGAGAACTTGTCGTGAACCTTTGCAAGGCTTTATCCTGAGGTGGACCTTGGAGCGCTGTTCCTCCGGAGTTTTCTTGCCACTGTAGCCCTGCGCTGCAGCTTCTCCGACAAGAAGCCGCCGTTTCTTCCTTTCCGCTCGCGTCTGGATTGCGACCGCGTAGAACTGACACATAAACGTAGAGTGCTGCGATAACCTATGTGCGGAGTCGTTGACGCCCATGTTTAGCCTTAACCTCTTATGGCCGGTTATCGTGATTTCGCGTCGCACCGAATGTAATCCGCGCAACCAGAAGAAAGAATCGGTGGCTGCAGCGCTCGCGCTCATATGGAATCTACGCATTGATGGCAACATATGGAACAAGTGGCATCGTATACAGTGGAACCCCGCTGATACGTCCCCCGGATTTACGATGACCCGCTTCTTATGACGGATCACTGCCGTCCCGGCAAACTCGCCATATAAAAAACGCATTAAAAACCCCGGTGATATGACACTCGGGTGCACGCGATCCGCTTCATACGACGGACCCTGGCGCGGATAAACCGGCGCTTTTCCCATATTTTACACCACTTCGCCTCCTCTCCCTGACCTTCTTTATTCTTAACCTCCGTTTTACGATGCTTGATGTTCAAAGGTCCGCAGGCCGGACAGGCCACTTAGTGAACAGATGCAAGCAAGCAGGCGGGTATTCGTGAGCGGGAGTTAACCTGCGACGGCCCCACGCCGCAGCAGTACGCCAACGCACCAACCGCGAGAAGTCAAAGTTAAGGTGGCAGGTGGACCGTAAATTTGAAGCTGCCGTTGAGCCGCCGACGAACGCGAAAAAACATACGACGCAGCCCCACGGCGATGACCGAACAGCCGCTTTCCCCACCGATCGATTTAAGTTTCTCGCTTTCACGACGCTCTTTCTTTCTATATCTCTGCTCTCTGCTTGTTAGTGTCTTCCAAAGCCGCTTTGTCCCTCCACTATTTTGTTCGCTAGATTACCTCAATTCACGAGCGTCCACCGCAGGATTGGGACAAAACACAGGAGGCGATGGGTGGAGACACGTATACTTGTTGGCACCGCCATTTTCGGTCACTCACTGGCCGCCTCAGCAAGTCACTGTATAGCAAGACCGCGCTATAATTTTCGCCGCAACACGATTTACTCGCAAAGGTTCCATTACCTTATATATTTCGCGTGGCTGGGTCTTGTAGGAAACGAAAACAGCTATGTGTTGAGCACTATGACCCAATAGCGACGGCAGGGGACCGTTCAAAGGGTGTCTCCACCATGTACGTCAATGGCATTTTTTGTTCATCTCCGCTTTGTACTATTGTTCGTTTCGCTTGGCCTTGGCAGTTTCACACTCGCCTTTTCCCCTCTAAATTAGCTCGACCACGTTGGCCTTATATCGCGTAGCGCTTGGCGCTTGGCTGGCTAGATGGACGCCCTAAAGCGGACGGGGCCACAACATAGGCGTTGCTTTTTTTAACTTGGGATTTCAGCTAAAGGTTCGCAAATCACACGAGAACGCGCTAAATATAGTAGTTTAAATAAGTTATCAGCCCATTTCTCGCGTGAGACCGTCTACTAGGCCGGTATTTACCCGCACCCTGGTCGTACGACACCCCGATCATACGACGCTTTCTCGCCGTCACTTGAAAGTCGTATTATCAGGGTTCCACTGTACCTCACTTCCAGTAAAGTGCTGACTGCTCCCATTCCTCCGGTTTATTCCAGTGATCACCGTTCCCCTGTGACCGTCCATTTACGCCCGTATTTACAAAAGGGAAGTAAGCATTTTGATTACAATAGAAATGTCGCCACATTAGGTACTGCGTTGGAAAACACATGGAGTTGCCCTAAATAATTTGTTTCTGACGAAATTTACCATGTACTGGTCTTTTATTACATCTTGTTTTGTTTTTGTGCCATAGCCGTAACTTTCTTCCGAAAACCCCGACATGTGTAAAAGTTCTTCGGCGGCTTCCTTATAAGCAAACTAGCAAAACAGATAGCAAATTTTTTTTTTCATGCCTTGCGGAAAATTCAGGCTAGAAGAGGTTAAATAACTGCTTTGTGCCAGGAGAGGGCTAAAGTGCAGCCCAAGGCGTTTGTATTTCGGATTTCTGATGGAGTGAAATGGGAACGTTAGCGTGTGCAGAAGAATCAACGCGGACATAAACTTTGGCTTTCCCTCCCACGATCAAACCAAGTTTCCAGGCGCCGTTTCAACAAGCGCCATTCTTAAAAACTCTACTGCCTAGGAACCACCGGCAGAGCGTCCTCAATCTCCCCGCCCCACAGCGGCGAGTCATGGATCGGCACAATTCTACAGCCTTAGACCCTGCATTACACTTGCACGCATGAGGCTAGACCCTCGTTCAGTTGCGGTGTGTATAGCTTTCGCACAAATCACTTCCGCTTCGAACGATCGGGTCACGCCCACAACGCTCGCTCGAGCAGTAGCGGACGTTTCGAAAACAGCCTGGGCACCATTACGCAGACCTGTGTGCTGAGAGAGAGAACCGCATACGGCGTAGGCTGTATGTCTTCATCTTGTTGGCGCCCAGCGTAATATTTCAACTGATAGATATGGCCTGCATTCCTTACACACTCAAAGGACGCCTCATTGAGGAGCACTTGCTTTGTACAATATCTCAGATGTCAGAGAAATGAATGCCGCTGATGAGTGCCGCTGACATAAATCATTTTTTATGTTTTAAACGAGGCAACAATCCCATCCAGGTTAATGCAAAATTAAAATCAATGGAGAAGCGCCATCAAGAGATTACGCGTGTTAGGCAGTCGCGATCACTTCCACCTTATCTGCTGGCATAAAAATCGAAGTGCGTTTCTGCTTTCAAGAAAAAAAAAATTCCGCCAATGGCCTGAGTACTCGTTACATTGCATCAGAAGTCACTACGGATGTCTCGCGTCATTAAACTACGAATCAATCATGCTAATTTCAAGTATATAAGTTGGCCGATATTTCTAGGGACACAAATGCAAAGGGGACGACCTATAACATATAAGATGGATTCGTAACGATATGCCTGCCGCAGTATTTTGAACGAGAGTGTCCACTAGGGTGTCTCGGTGTTATTACGAATAACTGCCAGTGAAGCCGCTCTTGCTCTTCCACCTGATTGTGTCCACTGTCAAATTGGACTGCTAGAGACTTTAAATAAATGAATTTGTTAACGCCGCGCCTCCTCAGGGTTCGTCTCCGATATAGAGTATATACCAACTACAGGAAATGCACGTGGCTCTAGCGTGCCTCCGCAACCTTAGTTGGTTGCAGTGTTGCGGAGTTGCCACTCCGGAATTGGAATGATCCCGGATTCATTCCACCTTTTGGAGATGCCGGAATGGAATGGGAATGGAATGACGACAGCACTTGGAGGAATGGAATGGGAATGGAATTGACGGCCTTTTGCCCGGAATGGAATGGGAATGGAATGGGGATTTTTTAGACGATGGTGTCACCATTGCTGGCGCCTTCCAGCTACTTAATTAGTCTGTGGCAACGACTGCGTCGGTATATTTCAAAGGTGACGAAAACGAGAACGCATATTCGCTACCTCGAGTGACTGAATCCGCGCAACCTGCCGCAGCGTGTGTCAAAGTGAACTTCGACCTGCGCCAGCACGTCTGTGCGGTGGTGCTGTTAGGTCGGCTCTTCAAGCTTCGGCAGGCTGCGGGTACGGAGGGAGGGAGGAAATAATGAAATATGCAATACTGAGGCATAGCTTCTCTGTAAAACTGTCCGTGGCGCCGATGGTAGACCGGCGTCTCTCACACTGGCAAGCGCCGTGTAGCCAGGCCAGCAAGTGGAGAATAGTGTGGAGAAGCAGAGGGGATACGAACGGCGCGCATCCGAAGCCGCGGTGTTTCGCACCGCAAGATGATGCTGCGATGTCTCGGAGCTAACAATAGAAAGCGTTCGCTCATGAAACATGAAACAACGAGTAGATAATTCAGAGACTTATCTACTAATGCGTGGCATTCTTACGCCGCCTGTCGTGAGTGTGGGTTTTTTTTTTTCAGGCACATTTTTTAAAAATGCTGTCCCACAAATTATCTTCATTTACGTTATTACAACGATTACATTTGAGACTTTTCCGAAATCTGAATTATTTTGGAAATGCAGGGCGTTACATGGTTCATCATTTTCCCTAATTATTTTATATTTGTCTTCATTTTTCTTTTTCAAAATTTCGTTCGAACAATTATGTCTATTTGCGCTATTACAACGATTGCATGTGGAACTTTCGCGAATGATGCATTATTGTGGAAACAGCATGCGGTATACGATTTGACATTGTTCGTATTTTTTCAATATATGTCTTATTTTTTAGTTTTAAAAATTTCGTCCTGCCAATCATCTCCATTTAGGTTATTACAACGAATACATTTGAAACTTTTACGAAATCTGCATATTTGTGGAAATGAGGGCGTTACACGTTTCGCCATCTTCCGTAATTTTTTAAGTATTTCTCTTATTTTTTTTAGTTTTTCGTATTTTTGTGCGACCAGTTATATCCATTTACGCCATTACAGCGACTACAGGTGGAACTTTCGCGATATCTGCACTTTTGTGGAAATGCAGGGCGTTACACGGCTCTGGTGTAGGAGTACTCGGCAAAGAACGCCACGCATTAAAACTGTTAAAGGTGTTCTGTGCCGCAGCCCTCCCGTCTCTCGCATTGGCACAGTAGTATTATTGTAGTGCTCGATGCTGTATATTCACTTGAAATCATTCAAGTAAGCATTTAGAATACGGTACATGTGAGCAAGCTCCGCGCGACATGTCTCTTAGTCATCCACAGCATATATACTAATGGCGTTGATACGACGGTACGCAAAGCAGATAGCAAGATAGCATGCGGTGGACTGCGCAATGAAACGGAAAAAGCCTACATCAACGTAAGAGCGTAATACCTGTTTCATCTCGCATCGCTCAATAACAAACCGTTAAAACCTACTAGCATGCAAATATTATAATATATACTCCATCCGTTACTTCTTATGCAAAAAGGGGCAGTGCGACACTGAACCTTTTTAAAGCGAATGCTTTCTTAGTAGGACGGAGCACATTCTCTCAAAAATTTATTACATTACCCTTTATACCGGTTGCTCGAACGAAAAGCTCTAATAAGGTCTCTACACACGGCGCGTGCGAAAAACCGGGGACCGCAAATGAAGTCTTTCTTTTTCTCTGTCTCTCTGAAACTGGAGTTCCATTGCGTAAAAACGCTTACTTCAAAATCGCAAAAAACGAACGGGTCTAAATGAGACAACACACGCTTCGATCATGAAAAAGGAGTACAATAATGAACCTTTACCTTTATCTCATAAACCACGTAACTTTGTACATACATTTAGATCGTTCGTAGTTGCGTTTACTTGCAAAAAATTGTCTCATGGGTTCGTTCTTCGCTTGCGATTTGGGTGCTTGAAGGTTTGACGATCGGTTAGAAGCACTTTCAGCGAAAGCTGGACGCACTTTTAGCTTTCGCGCTTCTTTCTACTTTCGATAGGACGGGACGGTAATTTTTTGCGTTGGGTAGTTGTTCTGCACGATATATGTAAACAACCTGTAACACCTGCCAACTTGGGCGACAAGTGGCACATTTTCCTCACTTTTGCAGTTTTAAACCCGTACGATAACGTAAGATACACGTTGCGTTTCTCGGCAACTCCATAAAGCACCTGAGGCAATTTTTACGATGCGGAATTAAAGGAATGGAATTGAGCTTCCCATCCATTCCAGAAGTGGGAATGGGCTAACATATGTCATTCCGAGGAATTGAAAGGAATGGAATCACGACAAATTCTAATTCCTCGGAATGGAATTGGAATGGAATGACGATGCCCATTCCGCAACACTGGTTGGTTGCAACCTCGCTTCTGTCGAGACCCCTGAGTCGTCGTCGGCGGCTGCAGTTGAGAACAATAAGAACCGCCTACACCACCCAAATAACAAGGCTTATTTAGATGTCCTGCATAGAACGCGTAGCCACCCAGACCTGCGGGTTCATTATAACAAGGGCGAAAAGCGTCACCGACTGACCGGCGAGGCCGCGAATACACCAGCGAAAGGGATGAGGTCTGCAAGACACGCGGGAGACCTGTTTTTGTGGGAATGCTGGGGTTTACACCTTTCACTGGTTACGTGTATTCGAACGGGCAAAAGTGGTGGCGAATAATTCGAAGCTGCCCGAAAAGCGGCCATTTGAGCTTTGTTCTTTACTGGACGTACTGGACGTACGTACAGTACGTACTGATGAGTGATTGTAGGGTTTAACGCGCCGACGCAACGCAGGCGATGAAATGCGCTGTAGTGGAGGGCACCCGATTAATTTTGACCACCTGGGGTTCTTTAACGTGCGCCCAAATCTCGCACACCGAAGGGCGTTTTTGCTTTTTCGCCTCCATCAGAAAAGCAGCCGCCGCGGCCGGAATCGAACCCGCGTCCTCGTGCTCAGCAGCACAACGCCTCAGCCACTGAGCCACCGCGGCGGGTGCACAGTACGTACTGGACGTAGTGGACGATGCCTGCTGAAATGAGGCATCATGACTGCTCTTTACGCAGTCCATTGAGCCTTATGAGATTTAACCTCCTTGGATGAGCCATGCGCGTTTACCGTTAATTGGTAAACGTTTGTGACACCCCGTCTCGAAGTTTCCCCCGTGGTGGACCAAATGGCTCCATACCTGCCAATAAAAAAGAAAAAAACGGCCAGAGGCTCGCACTACACGAGAGTGCAACCTCCGGTAGAATTCGCCTTGTTTAACAGCGCAAAGAAGGGAAAATACGAAAGAAAAGAGGACGGACCGTTTCAGGAGCCCCACAGCCGGTGTGGCGTTCCCCAGATCACTTGGGCCGCGGCACAGCCGTCGGTAACTGCGACTTCGATCCTCTAGCTCCGGTTGGGTCCGCCCGGTTCACTGTTTTCCTATTGCTTTCTTATTTCCTTGTTCCCAGGACGTCTCGAGGTCGTGGAAATAAACTCTAACTGGTAATGTCGCACAGACTCTCTTTACCAAAGCAGACAAACGTTTCCTTAAGGCAAGAGTCCGGACGAGATCGAGTAAATAATATATACTTCGCATCTCATGCCTGAGCAACTGTCGGAGTTGTCTGGATTTTTTGTTGGGTATAGTTGAGCTGCCCCAGAATATTCGGACACGAAATCTAACCAGCTGTTGTTGGTAGTTGCAAATCCTAGAAAACTGAAGCGGACACGCTCATGTAAAAAAAAAAAAAAACACGTAATATTTATTGCTGTCCCCGTAAAGAGGGGCTGGGGTAGAGGGTGGGCTGTATACAATGTCGATGTATGTTAGCAAAGCCAAGACCCACAGAAAAATTTGTTCGCACGCAGTGACCTTAGGCTATTTCTGGCATTTCTTTCTAATGATTTAGTATTTCTAGAAACACTTCCTTCCCTAGGGCCGGAAATTCTGAGTTAGACTCCGACTGTGCTACCCGCATTCATTTATTGTTGCCGGGTGCGAAAGAGTTGCCCAACTAAGTAGCACCTGCAGCCCATACGAACGGAAGAGGAGGAGGGCGAAGACAGGAGATGGCCGGTTATTAAAGCGAAGGCTTCAGCTTTCTAGGAATGCGTAAGGTACAGAAAGTCGCCGTGCACCTAAAATCGGAGCGCGCGCGCCGGGAAAGAAAAACAGCACCGCTGGAGGACGGTGCTGAGAAGGGGGGGGCGGACCTTAGAACGTTCCGAACGCCCCTAGTATCCGTGGCCGTGTGGGCTCAAGGCTTCATTCTACATCGCTACGGGTGACGAAGCACCAGGAAATAGTCACGGGAGGGAAAGACAAAGAAAGTACGCCGCGGGTGAAGGTGATAAATCAGCAGAAAGTTCAACAGAAAGTTCAACACATATTAACAAAAGGTTCAACTAGGCTTACTGCTTCCCCTTCCTAGAAAGTTTTAAGCGTCCCCAGTAATTTTTTTGAGCCGTCAGGTTTATGTTGTCCCCATTTTTTACGCTAAATTCGTTGCACTTTCGGCTTCGAGGAACAGAAACCGAAATTCACTTCAGCCGCAGCTCGAATCTTTCACTTTCTAGGGAGTATATTACCTCCACGGCATTTCGCAAAACTTGCGACGTTTAGTCCCACCGCTTGGCGCATCTCGTAAGCACCTTTGAGGGGGCAACTCGCAGGCGCGCAAATTATCCCAGAAGGCATTCGACTGCAGGCATATAGTCCGGCCGTACTTACGAAGAGCTTGCATAAGCTTTCCCCGCGGGCCCTCGTTTCGCAAGGAAAACAATGACGTTTCCGTGAAGGCGGTCAGTTGACGCCTCGGTCGCACAGCGCAAACGTCGCACGACGTCACTTTCCTTTTCTTTAAGCACAAGTAACTGCCCCGCTCTCTGTACTGTTTTGCTTTTTGCGGTTGAAGGGCCTAAAAAAATCACAACAACAAAAAAAAAAGTGGGGTTGATTTCGAATGTCAACGTGCCCCCATGAACCATTAGGACGCGAGAATAGGACTCGTGTACAAAATTAAAGGGACCCTTCAACACTTTCGATAAGCGCTTTCACTCTTTCCTTCGCGTCTGGAAGCACCGCGGAAGCTACACTTATCGCCAGCACGGAGCGGCACTGCGTGATTTGCTCGTCGCACCAGATACGCCTTCCGTTTCTGCTTTGTTTTTGTGGCTTTATTTTTAAAGTTGCTATCGAAAAGCGTTCATTGGTGCAACTTAAGGAACACCGGCCAACAGCCGAAACATGTCCTTAATGACGCAATTCGAGTGGTTGAAGAACGTCAAGACCGGGAAAGAGAGAAAAATCTTTTGAGCGAGTTCACAAGTTATCGGATGGGCATAGAGCA
This sequence comes from Haemaphysalis longicornis, assembly GCF_048455015.1. Classification (NCBI taxonomy): domain Eukaryota; kingdom Metazoa; phylum Arthropoda; class Arachnida; order Ixodida; family Ixodidae; genus Haemaphysalis; species Haemaphysalis longicornis. Next base: position 194,255,567 of record NW_027526295.1, on the reverse strand, counting down.
GTAATGTTTGGCTGAGGTACTTTGCGACCCCCAAATCTAAGTACTGGGTGTGTTGGGTGACTACGTCCTGCAAGCATTAGAATTAAAAAAAAAGCTGAAAAAAGTGTTGCAGGGTCCATTTAAGGTAACATAAACTATGGGTGTAGTTAATTAAGTCATCTCGCAGAATTATGGTGCGAGATAAAGGCACTACTTTCCGCTTTATTTACAGACAAAACATTTTACTTGTTTTAGGCGCTACTTATGTTATTGGCAGCTTTTAGCGTCTCAGGAACAGAACAAATGACGAAAGCGAACCTTTTCTTGACCCTATCGGCCGGAAAAGCGATCTTTCCTCGAGGAACGTAGCCGCTGACCTTCCTTAACCGTTCCTTTTACCAATCAAAATTGTGCACGGTGATGGAAGCTTAGCAGGAAATTGATAAGACTGAAAAGAATGAAGATTTTTACACTCAAAAGCGGTCCACGCGCACGCTGGTTGTAAGGATGCGGCCGTGTGCACACCCGCACCTGCCAGCCAGCATGGCGCGCGAAGCACTGGGCGGACGCAGCATGGTGCTGCTTGAGCGAACGAACCGATGCAAGGGAGCTGCAGCTTGTCGCCGCACGCCAGAATGGAACTGACGACGAAGGCAAAGTTCTACACACGGAAAAGGAAATGATACTGTTAGGAAAACTTGCGCTAGGCATCATCTTCCGTGCTAATAGGGAAAGCGGCCATCTAATATCAACCGCGATGCTAAACCTCAAATTCTCTATGCGGACTGGCCATAAAAGTATCTGGCTGACTGGCATGTTTTGAAACGCCGCCGTAGGTGCCTTCCTTCCTGCTACTGCAAAAGACAGGCGCTCCGTATACGCCGCACACACAGATTGGCACGTGGCGCGCTACCCTCGTTTGCAGTACCTAATGTGTGCGGAAAAAGACGCCATTGAGCTTTCCACTGCATTTAGGCCTTTCACATGCTGGCCTTTGCTCGTGCTTGTCCCTTTCCAGCCCCTGCAAAATTCTCCCTTATGACATTAGTGAGGTTAGCTTTCTGAACACAGGGGTAAGCTTTTTCTTGGAAGGCGTTCAAGTGCCGGAAGGGTAAGAAGCGCTTAAGATAAGGGTTTGTTCAGATAGGGACAGCCAAAGTGGTGCATGACTGTTTTTAGAGGCGAAGGCTGGGGCTGTAGGCATCTCCTGTAGTTGCCATCGTCGTAATCATCGTCTCATGTAGTCACGGTACTAAGACACCGGGAAACTCGTTTACGCCTCACGGTAGAGAGCTTCGTGCTTCACAGACAAGATAACTTTACAGAAAAGCTGCATACCGCACATTATAAGTAATTTACCCATTTACAAGCAAGTAACTACGCTGCGTGTGTTGAGAATATCTGACATGCGATCGTCGCTGTCGAGGGTGTGTTTCAGTTTTACGTGGTACATGTGAAGTTCTAACTGCAAGAAACTTGGTCTTTCCAACTGCCCGCCTTTCAGCTCCCGAAGATGGTAAAGTGATGTGCCTCTTAAAAAATGTTTTTGTTTTAGTTCTGGGAAAGATGAATTTTTATTCCACTACAAAATCTGCCTACCTTTACTTTGCACACTTCAGTGTTAAGGGGAAGGTGCAACTTTGTGCTTCCGAGGGCCTACAAAGTGTCGACGAGCACAGGTCAGAACTGTTTGCTGCCCCTCCGAGTCCGTGTCGCATTTTGAATGCCTGAAATTGCTTTGGTTTGATTTCACTATTCATGTGAGAAGGTGCGATGCAGAGTAACGGCACAACATTGCTGCTTTGCTCTTCTTTGTTCTCTCAAAATGTGGCGAGTTCGCCATCATCAAGATACAGCACGACGAAATTCTTCACTTTTTCCAGGATGCTGCCCACAAACTATTTCGCACTTTGTGTGGCTTCATTGGAAGGTCAGCGAAAATTATGCACAGCAGCTCGATGCTTCACAATTAAGGCCACCCACACCATCGTATGCCCTGTTGTCATGTCCGGTTGCAGAGAAAAGCCACTTTGTCTTTGTCTGCGCTTTTCTGTATCTCGAGTAACTGATGTTTCTTCTTAAAATTGGCGGTACCACCATCGCTTATATACGTTATCGCATGCTCTTCAAGTAGACGCTTGATTTTGACCAACCCCACGCATGCATCGGCTGAATCAAGACTGTGGTCGCGCAGATAGTGGTCGTAGTCTTTCTCAACATCGCGACACACTTGAACACACTTATTTGCCTGTGCTATCAGCGGTATACTTTACCTTCGCCGGGCAGCTCTTCCGTACAGCACAAGCGAAGTTCTAAACGGAGCTTGTCGACACTGTGACGGTCCTTGGAAGTAGAAAGCTGCACCTTCCCCTTAACACTGAAGTGTGCAAAGTAAAGGTAGGCAGATTTTGTAGTGTAATAAAAGTTCATTTTTCTCAGAACTTAAAAAGACATTTTTCAAGAGGCACATCACTTTACCATCTTCGGGAGCTGAAAGGCGGGCAGTTGGAAAGACCAAGTTTGTTGCAGTTAGAACTTCGCATGTAGCACGTAAAACCGAAACACACCCTCGAAAGCGACGATCGCATGTCAGATATTCTCAACACACGCAGCGTAGTTACTTGCTTGTAAATTGCGATTGAGTAGCGTCAGAAACGCAAAATATGGGTTTCTGGCACAATCAAGGCAAGGAGAATAAGAAATATTGTTAAAATGGCAACCATGCTTCGGTAGAGGACACAAGTTGAAAAACATCAGATATATTTTAATGCCTTCCGCAACGAACAAGGTGAAGAATGAGTAAATATGGCTACTATGGTCAGTTTTCTTTATATCACTTGCTTTATTTTTCTAAAATATGTAAAAGCAGCCATATTTATTCGTCTCGTTTCACTGCGTACTGCTACTCAACTGTTCATCGGACATTAAAAAATGTGTTCTATGTGACCTTATTTTTTCGAGTTAAAACAAAAATAATGCAAGACATCTTTAGTTTTCTAGACTACTCTACAATTGAGTGCCATTTTGTGTAAATATCGCAAAAATTAAGAAACATTATTTTTTTAATGACGTCGAAAGTGGCCCATTTTTACAAATTTTCATTTTTTGTCGCACTTAACAAAGCGGTATTTTGCAAACGTTCCGTCCTAGAGCAATGAGCAGCGTATGGAGTATTCAGGAGCCCCTGGTAAACTAGTATAAAACACTAGATAGCTTAGAATTTATGCCAATGTGTAAAATTTCGTTTTAAGTAGCACTTTTGAACGACATTGCTCTCGCCACAAAGTTTGAGAAATGTTTTCTCAGAAAATATAAATGTGACGAATACATTCTTTCTAAATTCAGAAGAAAAGTTTGCAAATATGTGGCTTAAAAATTATGAAGATGAGAGGAATTTTCTCTTTGTTTTACAGGTCCCCAAAGTTGTCACACCAAACAATGTGGAAAGCAGCCCTGCCCGATCACGTTCTAAGCATTTTCTTTATTAAACCAACTATGGCATTTCTTGCTAAAATAATGCGAGTTCAATGGTGAGGATACAGTTTTCTACACAATATTAAAGTTTAATCGGAAACAAAAAATGGTCGTGGAACCACTTTGGCTGTCCTTATCTGAACCCACCCATAAGTACAAGTTATGATTGTGAATACAGGGGCTGCTTTCTGTTCAGTCTTTAGACATGCATGCGTGCCTAGACGTAGTCCGCGGGGCAGGTGTGCACGTGAGGATCATTTGCATACTAAGTCGCTTGCGTCCCCCTGGATTGCCGTAGTTACGAATGCTGTACCACGCAATCTTTCAAGCTTTTTTTTTTTTATAAGCTGGGCTGCCAATCTTCCGATCGTAATTTTGTAATTCTAAATAAACTAATGCTTTTATTTTCATTAAGGGGCGGTAGGAACTTATTTATTAGTGCAACGCGATATTTGTTTTTGTACAGTCGGCATAAAGTACCTTGAAGAATCGGCAATTAGTTGGTGCTACGGGAATTCGAATGGACCTATGCAACTTGCATAGGCGTGTGGCTCCAGAAAATTCTGTGGGATGCCGGTATTTTTCGCCGTCCTCCGCGTACAATACCACAAACGTTTCCCACCCTTTAGAAGTGGGGAGTTATCACACTAATAAATATTGTGTTCGTCCACCGTGAAAGCCATCCTGACCGTCGCAACAAACTTGCGACGTTCTAAAGCAGAGTTGCCAAAGCTGCCTTCTCTATACGCCAAGAAATTCACTGGCTCCTGCATGCCTTGTAAAATGGCTGGAGGTGTGAAAACAGTCGCGAAATCTGCCTATGTATAAAACTCACAAAGCTCAGGAAAAAGTTGAAGAAGACTAGAGAGGCCCTGTGTTGCACATCTACAGCCTGCGCCCATGTGCAAGTCACCAGCAGGCCACGCGGATACTCCTTAGTGCCACATAGATACTGGCTTGCGACATAGCCCCGTGTCCCTCGAAAAGACCTACTAGTATCCTCTGAATAATAACGTCGCAGTTCATTGTCTGAGAAAAAAGCCTGTTCCGGTTCCCTTTAATGCTGTCCCCACGGACAGTGCCTCTCAGGCCCGCAAGACCATGGGGCTTATTGAGTCACGCTAGCGCCGAGCTTGGCTTGGCTGCTCATGCGCTAAAAACATGCCAAACCAGAAGCGTATGTCCCCTCGTCTCGACCGGCACCATCGCGCTGTGCTAGAACTTCGCGTGCCAAGACGCATCTACGCTCCGTCCCGCGGGAACAGGGATCAAAGGAAGCGCGATCGCACGACACTTCATGGGTCGCTGCCACGGCCTGCTCATTACCGCCGGCCTTCATGGAAACACGAGAGTCGAACGAGCTTACATGCTTTTGATGTGCGTGCGTGCGTGTTGGTTTGTATGTGCCGCCCGTGTGGGCCACACCCGCGTGGCGCGAGTCTATGCGGCGCGTGGGAGTGAGTTATTGTGTATCCACGTGTCGAAGAAGCATGCAGCGAGGGTACGGGTGAAGAGCAAACACGACGATACGCAACGCTTAGCAGCTAACGAGCGCCACGCGCGCATCGCAAATACAATTACCGGTCTCGCGGTCATCCGACCAACCCGTCCCGAGGAAGCGAGGGGGCAGATGCGCATGAAGAACAAGGCGAGGGCAGTCGCTTGGCTGGGATGAACGATATACTAGACGTAATAATTGAACAATGAAGGATGGGAGGCCACGTGCTCGGTCCGCCTCTGACCGTCAGGCATGGGAAAACACAATGCGTGTGGCAACGAGGCGCACGAGGCCTGCCAGGATGGAAGAAGAGCTCCAGAATTTTTCAACGCGACCGCAGTATATTCGAGGTCACAATGGCATCGGGCCATCCGCCGTCCCATCCAAGAAACCCCCTGCAAAGAAGGCTCCACTGCACCCGGATGCATAATGAAGAAAAGCCAACTTTACGAGGGAGGACTTGGTGGGACTGAATGTAACTATGTGTGAAATTACACAGTAGCCTTTCAGCGCAGACATTTGATGGTGTTGTTGATCGTCAGGAGAAGACTCCGGTATGCATTTTTTCCCCAGGGGAGTGCCAGGAAGCTTGATGTAATCCAAACGTTTTGTAACAGCCATCCAACCCGACGACGTCTCATAGCTTAAAAATGTCAGTGAGACGTCACTATCCGTTATCATCCTTATTTTCTACGATCAGGCTGAAAACAAGGCGAAATCGACAAGAGATGAAATTTAGTAAGAAAGAGAGAATTTTTCTTTCGAATAAAGTTATAGGTTTGTGAGATGCCTGAGGATTTATTGTCAACACGCCGTGCTACAGAATAAAGTAGGACAGCGCAAGCGCGAACTGTTGCCGATTTTACATTCACTGGCCACCGCATTAGGCATGTCTTTTTGTCATGTTTTTTTTTTTTAATGTTCTCCGTACAGATGCGCTAGACTTATACAAAGGCACGAATTATCCGAAGAATTGTTTAAGACAAGGATATTTTATAGCTTCTGGAGTGGGCCAGTTGGTTCATTCTGAGCATACAAAACAGCGCAGAAAACACGAGGACTAAGAGGTGGAATTAACACTGAAAGAGATGAAATACTTGAAAATGTGAACGTGTAAGTGGGCAAATGACGCGATGTGATTGCGTCTATCTTATTATTGTGTAACTCCGGTTATTTTACTGTTTTGTGTGTGGCAATTGTATTTCCTTGCAGCCCGCAAGGGCTAACAGTATTGGAAATAAATAAATAAATAAATAAATAAATAAATAAATAAATAAATAAATAAATAAATAAACTACGCTCAGTTATTTGTCAGCGCTTGTCTGTGCTCCCTTCACTCTTAGTACGCGTGTTTTTGCGGCGTTTTTTATGTACACATTTTATAACGATGTGCGACCTATGCAAAGGTGCGGCTTACCTGAACATGTAATACATTTTGTGCACGTGTACTTAGCATGGTAGACTAATAGGATCTTTCTTGTTCCGATCTCGAAGCCCCGCCTCTCTGCTTCTTTCCTCCAGGCGCGGAATACCTTCATGCAAATCGGTTCGCCTTAAGTTCGGTGGCATACAGTTGTTTCGTTCCGGAAACGGAAAAAATGGTCCCGGAAAAAATGGTCCCGGAAAAAATGGTCCCGGAGAAAATGGTTCCGGAAAAAATGGTCCCGGAAAAAATGGTCCCAGTGACCATCTAGGAAAAAATGGTCCCATGGCCCAGCCAACGTGTTTCCCTTCTAGTTAGTCCGATATGAACTTTGTTGCGGTTTGATTTTGTCCTTTTGCGTTTTAGCTAAAGGTTTGAGAAAGATGGAATGCTTTAATATTCCTATAAGGGGCCTAAATTAACGCCTTTGGAGGCTAAAATCTAACAAAGAAAATTAGGTAGACAGACGGACGGACGGACGGACGCTTTGATGGATGGATGGATGGATGGATGGATGGTAGGGCTGAGCATGGATTAAACATTTTAATGCTAGTAATTGGATTAAAACCGCACAAGCAACTGCGAGGCCTGGAACCGTCGGTTTAGTAGCTTAGTTGAACACAGCCATCTCAGTGTCTGGAAGGTCATAGAAGCTCTACGCTGCGAGGTTTCGTCAGTATTGGTGGAAATTGCACAAGAAGTCGTGGGAGCTCCATCAAAGAAGCGCACAATGTCGTCCCGGGTCTAGGACATTTCGGTGCAAGGCATATCGGTGCAGACATTTCGGTGTCGGATATTGTGGTGTATGTACATATCTGTGTATGGATACCGTTTCGCTGCACGGACACCTCCGTGCGCAAACATTTCGGCGACCGAATTATCGTGTGCTTGCTTGTTTGAAACAGCCATTATATTTTTATTTACGATTAACATGGGTTATAGACAACAATCTAGCGCACCGCTTGCATTTTTAGATTGGTGCAGTCTTCAATTTTTTCCGGGTATTTTTAGACACTTAACATTTCTATATTTTTCTTTAATACCTCCTTCATTTTAGCAAAACAAACGTTCTTGGTTCGATTAACCGGCTTTATTCAAACAAGACTTTATCGTGCCTTGGCTTCGGGACCAATTTTTCCGGGACCATTTTTTCCTACCTTGGATTTGGGACCATTTTTTCCGGGACCATTTCTTCCGGGACCATTTTTTCCAGGACCATTTTTTCCGGGACCATTTTTTCCGGGACCATTTTTTCCTACACCCCTCGTTGGATTGGTTTTTTACGATAGTAAGCGAAAAAAAGTGGCAGTGCAACGCCGGCACGTGCCGGAGGAAAAGCAAGCACAAAAAGAACACAACTCCCGCTGACGCAGTTTCGGGCAGGGGGCACGCGAGCGCTGCGAAGGCGGAAAATTTGAAATGCGTTGGGCAAACCGGCGTTGAATTAACCAGGGGAGGAATGAGACAGGGCGGCGAAGAGCGTGATGGGTGGTAAGAGTGAGCGGATAACGGTGCCACAGCCCGCTATGGCGAATCACTGTTCTGCACTTCCAACAGCTTTCACTTATTGAGCGGAACTGCTTTAATTTTGCTTTTCGCATTATCTCACGATTGATCTCTAAGAAATTAAACATGCAGTTGCTTAACGGAAGAATGAATAAATAAATTATCGTCGGGATAATTACAGTAACCCAGTCATTTGGTCTCCAAATTCCCCCTGTTTCGCAGCGCTAACGTACAGTAAAATACAAACATGAGTTGGGTTCATTCCAATTTTTTATCCCTTAGTGCGAGGATGACTGCGCAGTTGCACAGCTGTCGACTACGCAGAGATCGAAAATTTGAAACTTATTATGCTTGGAAATAATTATATGAGCGCAGAAGGGGAATTGAGGCTAAACTTGACATTCCTTAAGCAATGGGCACACGGTGCTAACTACGCGGGCCCTCTGTATATAACCAAGTCGTATAGATCCGACGTGTTCCTTTATTATGCAAATACCCTCAAGTCGTATACATCACACGTGTTTCTTTAATATGCAAATACCCTCATATTCATAAGAATAATCTGTGAAACGCTGCGCCAGTTGCCTCAATCAAGTCACCTCTATGCGAATGGCAACTTCAGAACTGGCCACTCTGGAAAATCGTGACCCGAGTTAATACAGGCATTATAAGGATACCATTGAAGATAACATTCCGTTGTTCCGGGGCTTTCGCGTGGCTTTACAGTGGTCGGCTGCGAACTTGTGGCCCACTTTGCGCGCGAGGCCAGATAGGACCGAAATCGTTTTTCATGGGCAAATACGTGTTCTCTCCAGTCACTACGCTTCGCGGATACATTTTATACCTCACGCACGGCACGCATGCAAATGCGGCAGCGACGAATGCACGCAGTCTCGTGGCCCAGTCCAACACGCACGTCCAAATCAATAGCGCCAATGGTCTTCACTCACGCAAATGAGGGCTCGGTCGCACTGGCTGGCCTGACGTACACGGCCCGCTGCCGATACCGCAATCAGTCAAGTGACTTCGTTCGTTCAAGTGACTTCGTGCCTCTTCGTTTTCCCTACAAGGAGCGTGTTCATTCGTTCTAAGCACCAATTTCCGAGCCATATATGCTAGTTTTTCTTTCAAGTATATGCATGTTGCTCTCATACAAAAATACGTTTGCGTCACGGGCATGGGAAATTATTTCAGTGGTTAAGCGAACATTACCAATGCCATTTACCGGCTCCGGTCTTTTCAGTATAGGGCGTTTCGGTTTCGGGGCCTTTCGGTACACGGAGCTTTCGGTACAAAAACCAATTTAAGCTCGCGTTGTAGGCAGCAAGATGTGTGCGTCGTAGCAGTTGTAGACACAAAATCGTACTTATTTATTACTCGTGTTCTTGCTCGTAATTCTGCGTTATTTTAACGTAGCGAAAAGGTCATGCGGCCTTCCCAAATGAAGCACTATTTATCTGCGGACTTGTTGCCGTAATAACTGTAGCTTTGATATAATATTATTGTTGCGTATATCGCTTTCTTTTAAGCGACTTATTATCACCATATCTTTGTTTAAAAATCAGTGACGCTAACAATTTTTTTCCACTTTCGAGTACCTGTGATAAAGCTGCGTAATTGATCGCCTTCGCTAGGGGATAGGAACCAGTCGCTTTCTAACTCAATCACAAACAACTTGTAATTTTTTGGCATTTTGCATCCATGTGATCTTCTGTTTGCTGGTAACACAAGGCGCATAATGCCTTATTACGGATGCGTTACCAAGGGCACCTTCTCTACCTCACCGGACGTTTCTGTCCCGGCGTCACCCCCATTTCCAGGAAATCGGTGTGTTTAGTGTTTGTGGTTTGAAATGCCCAAAGGCATTGTTAATGCTTTCTGGAACATACATAGATTTAATTTGCAGAAAGAAGAGGTCATTTGTCATTTTCGGCGTTCTTCCTCAAAGCATACTGGCCATACTTTGGCCGTGGCTTTGTTCTTATCCGAGACCAATGTCAGCATCAGCTCCCCACCGCCTGTAGCTCTCTAGCTGCACAAAATGAAAAATGGAAGCGAAGCCACACAAGCAGGGTTTGGCACTACACTATCGAGAGTGTAAAAAAAGAGACACGCGGACTGCAACTAGCAGCTTCAGGTTATCATGAGGTACTTCAACTCAGGTCGCCTGGAAACCTAGTAACCAGCTTCCCAAAGTGTAGCAATGTAGCACTGATATTCGAACTCTTGATGTTTTGTGGGTGTATAATCATGAGCCATATAATGGTCATTTATTTGATGGATATTGACTTTGATAAACGAGATGCAAGAGTCCGGAATATTTTCAACAGCAATCATACAAGTCAGCGCAGCGTAGCCGCACATGAGCGACATGTGGTCGTGGCTCGTCGACATCGCTGAAGCTCACATTCTACATAAGCAATAACTACCAAAATATTCTAATGTAATAGTATCAATTGACAGAGGAGCGAGAAACGAGAACAACCTGAGAAAATAATCAGAAATAAAAACAAGCTTGATGAATGGTGTTGTTCATAACGTTCAAATTAGCCACGGCTTCATTCGACGCGCCAAGTGCATATCTTCTACATTTAGAAGTGAAAGTTCAAGTATGGGAGCGAAAATAACACTAAAAATACAATAAAATGACGCAGTCTAAAGTTGCACACCCTAGCCATGGCTCCGAAGGTTCTCATAATTCGCCGGACCTTCTGACGCGGTTTGGGAATTATTAGACCTTTTGACCCCATGGATCTCCTGACTCGTTGGATCTTTTGACTCGCTTTGGACCTTTTGACTCATTGGATCTTCTGACTCTTTGGACCTTTTGACCCACATTGGACCTTTTGACCCGTTGGATCTTTTGAATCGGCTGTCACGTGATTATTGGATCTTTTGACTCTTTGGACCTTTTGACTCTTTGGATCTTTTGACCATAAGCGGCAGCCAACAGGGTCGTCCCTAACCATGAACCAGGGAGAAGGGGCTTAACTAATCCCCTAACCGCACGCGGGAGTCGCGCGGGTCCTTTGTTGGAGTAAACGGCGGCGGGCGCCTCGATGTTGTTTGTGGCATATGCCGCCTGTGAGGACACCCCAGGAAGGGAATAAATAAAATAAGAATAGCTTGATTACTTGTTTAAACAACACAGAAACTTACAATTTAGATAGGGGATTATTCTGCAGCCAGATTATCGACAGCATGTATAGACGACATAATGCCCGGGCTAACATTCATTCCTGCCTTTACGGTGTTGAATTTGTAAATAATGTAAGATTCACGTTGTTCGCGTTTTCTTGTAGTAGAAAATCCACTTTGTAAAAGTGTGACCCTGATGGAGTCGAACGGGTGGTTTTCGGAGTTAATATGTCGTGATAAGGGTAGATCCGGGAGTGAACGAACATGTGCGCGATGGTTGTTGAAGCGCATGCGGAATGCCGTGTCCGTCTGGCCAATGTATTGGATGCCACAAACACCGCACTCCAGAAGGTACACCACATTAGAAGAGTCGCAGTCGAGTGTCGCGTGAATAAGATGCTTGAAATTTGAGTTGGTGCTTTCTGCCACCGTGGTTGTCTGCATGTGTTTACATACGCGGCACCGTGCCTTTCCGCATGGTCGACACCCACCCTTGGGTGCCCTCTCAGTTTTGGCGTGTACAAGGTAATCTTTAATATTTTTGGGGCGCCTGTATACGACCCGAGGAGGGGTGGGGAAGATTTTCGAAAGCCGTTCACTCTGTTGTAGCATGTTGAAGTGCTTTTTCAAGATTTTGTTTATGTTTGGGGAGTTGCCCCCGAACGTCAAAACTAGGTTGCCTCTCCCCCTCTGGTTTAGTTCCTTTTCATGGTGCAGCAACTCTTGGCGATCAAGGTTGACCGCTTTGCAAATAGCGTCGTTGACTATGGGTGGTGGGTATTGTTGCTTCGCGAGTACATTGCGCAAGTTTTCTGCGTTTGCCTCGAAGTCCTCGGTGCGGGAACAAATTCTCCTAAATCGGTGGGCCTGCGAGTATGGGATACTCGTTTTGCAGTGGCGCGGATGACAACTGTCGAAGTGCAGATACTGCTGCCTATCGGTAGGTTTTTTGTACACGGTAGTGATCAGTTCTCCTTTGTCTGTATTTATATGCACGTCAAGGAAATTGATTTCCGTGGTTGAATAGGTATAAGTGAATGCGATGCTTGGATGGGCCTTGTTGAAACACTCGATGAAGTCGATTAAGTCATCCTCCGTACCGGTCCAAATAAGAAATACATCGTCCAGAAAGCGTTTGTAAAAGAATGGCTTAATTTCACGGGTTGATAGAAATTTTGTTTCGAGATCGTTCATGAATATATTAGCGTAGTTGGGTGCCATTCGAGTACCCATCGCAGTGCCGTTTATTTGTAGGTAATACTGATTGTGGAATTCAAAGCTATTTAATTCCAGCACTAGCTTGGTCAAAGTTTCAATGACTTGTGGGCTTGGCGACTCATGGTCCCGATGTATGCTATAGGATTCAACCAGGGCTTCAATCCCATCTCGGTGAGGTATATTTGTGTACAGAGAAGTTACATCTAGAGTTACAAGGAAGGCGCCATCAGGAATTTTTATGTTGTCGATTTCCCGTAGGAAGTGGTTAGTATCACGAAGATACGACGAATGGGTAGCGGGTATTTGCTTAATCAGGGAGTCTATGTAGCTTGATATTGGTTCGGTGAGAGTGCCTCTTCCCGAAATTATTGGCCTACCAGGGTTCCCTTCTTTATGAACTTTAGGCAGCATGTAAAACCTTCCTGGCGTTGCGTGTGCTGCTGTAAGTGCTTTACAGAGGCGTGGCTCTATTTCCCCAATTTTGACAAGATTATTTAGTGTTGTTGTTATTATTTCCTGATGTTCAACAGTTGGATCCGCGTCAAGTTTTTGGTAGAAAAATTCGTTATTTAACTGACGGTGGCCTTCTTGAATGTAGTCTGGTTTACGAAGTATTACAATACCTCCACCTTTATCGGCCGGTTTTATGACAATGTCTGTTCGATCACCCAGTGCCTTAAGTGCCTCGCGCTCCTCTTTAGAAAGGTTCTGGGCCCCTGGTTTGCGAGCGTTATAAGCCCGCAGGACGTCTCTTTGAACGGCCTCAATGTACGAGTCCAAGTGTTTTTCCCGCTCTGATTTCGGTATCCACTGCCGCCCTACATTGACGGAGGTTGGGGCAGTGCGCTCCTTGTCCAGCTTATTGAAAAAAAATTCTTCTAGGCGTAAATTTCGTGAAAAATTGTCCAGATCTTTCAGCAAGCTAAACTCATTGTATCGGCCGGTACTTGGGCAAAATGTCAACCCGCGCGATATTAACGACCGCTCATGAATAGTAAGCTGTACCCCGGAGAGGTTAATTATGTTTTCTCTATGTTCTTTTGAGTTTTTGACATTTCTTTCGACTTGCAGGGTAGAATTGGGGGTGTAATTTTGGAATTTCCAATGTCTGTGTGGTGCGGCATATGCCACAAACAACATCGAGGCGCCCGCCGCCGTTTACTCCAACAAAGGACCCGCGCGACTCCCGCGTGCGGTTAGGGGATCAGTTAAGCCCCTTCTCCCTGGTTCATGGTCAGGGACGACCCTGTCGGCTGCCCGGGCAGGGCAGAAGAATAGAGCTAAGAATGATGAATGGCGCTCGCCCGTCCTGCCGGTAGGCAGAATCGTGCATGCTTTGAGCCACAGTGCGGAGATCGTACCTACACTCTTAACGAGCCTGCCTGTTTGTTTTGTAGGGTTGGCGTCACTGAGATATGTGTGCGGCTGCGACCGCTTCCTGTAAACTCTTCCCGTAAGGTCAGTGACCATTAGAATTCTGTGCCTCCCAGTGATGGTGTGAGAGCGTCCCTGTTACTGCTTTGCGTTTTCGTTTCTTAAGCAGAGCGGCCCCCCTCTGAAGCGGGCGCTACCTGTCACTCGTTCTACAAGCTGACGAACGATGGAGGACATGTTTTTTGAAAGAGTTGTGTACTCCTCTCTCTTTTCTGCATGTTTAGGTTTGTTTGTGTTTTGCGTTTTCTTTCTTGTCTTTTTTTTTTTCTCTCTCTCTTTTTTGCAAACCTTCACCTCACCTCGCCGAGAGCGTGTTTGTTGCTACCTCTCTCCCCAAATCCCCCTCTCTCTTTTTTCGGCGTCGTTGGACGACGAGCTTATAAATATGTGCACAGAAATACGAAATGTTGTCTTGAGAAAGATCGGCATCCGATCGAAACGTCGGCCAATAAACAGTTTTGTTAGAAGCTATACCCATTTTTTACTATATATATATATATATATATATATATATATATATATATATATATATATATATATATATATATATATATATATATATGGGAGTTGGACCACGTTTTCTGTCCTACTGTCCTATAAATGTGTGCGTGCGTGTGTGCCCTTAGAGGAAAAGGCCTGTCGCCGCAAAAGCTTTGTGATTCGAATTTTTGAGAGCGTTAGATGCAAGGTTTCATTCTCAAAAGCTGTATGAAGGACTTGCCCGGTTCATCCCCTTTTTTTTTTTGTCATCTAACTTCAAGTCGAAGCTCTCAATTCATTCGGGTCTTGCACAAAATCAATCGTCTGTAGTACGGTCCACGTTAAATGAGGACCAAGTCTCAATCGCCAACTGTTAAGGAAACCAAAGTTGCGGTCCGAACATCTCAGAAATGTACCATCGCTTTCTATTAAAGCATGTTTCCCACTAGCGAAGAGTAGGTTTGTAGTTATCAGCGCGTACTTCGAGACCTAAGAACGCAGCCGATGGATTCGTGACTATAATGTAAGAATGTTTCATTTGTTTTAAAGGAAGCAGCAGTTTGGCGTCGACTTTCCGTTTTATTCCTCCATTTTGGCGCTTCGCCTTGCTCAACTTTGCATGTCCGTGTCTACTGCCCATAGATAGATAGATAGATAGATAGATAGATAGATAGATAGATAGATAGATAGATAGATAGATAGATAGATAGATAGATAGATAGATAGATAGATAGAGAGAGAGAGAGAGAGAGAGAGAGAGAGAGAGAGAGAGAGAGAGAGAGAGAGAGAGAGAGAGAGAGAGAGAGAGAGAGAGAGAGAGGGCGCACATGCAATCAGGGTCAACGAAGTGGGCGGGTAGGTGCGTGGCTCGGCGTGGTTACGCTGCAAAGCAGTCGAATATCTGCTCTTGTGGCGCCTGCCGCTTTCACCTGCGACCGCACGTGTCGGAGATGTGCACTCCTTCCACAAGCTTTCTTTCTTTAGTTCTTTTTGCACCTGAGTCAAAGCATTAAGGAAACGATCTTCATGAATATTATTGCGGAACACCAAAGACGAACGTTCCAACGGGGTTACAAAAGGGGAAGGGTAGAGAAATCACATCGGCGTAAAACGCAAAGGAGCAGCGCCATTGGAAATGAGAAATGATTCCTGGCCAACGAGAGATAGCGAGTGTGCCTGAGGGCTCCCCTTTTTCAAACTAAAAGGAGACCGGCGATTGTATCGGTTACGCAACAGTGGCTTATTGCGGGAGAAGCGGCCCTTCCAAATGATCCCGGCCGCGTGGTCAAAATACACTTAGGTCGCGCCGGTTGTACAACGATGGCGTGCCGTGCATTGAGAGATATCAGAGTTCCTCCATCCTTACGGATGTGTACTAGAGCAATAAGGACACATCGGCTTGCGTATGAATGGCCGGCACGTATAATCGAGATATGCCAGGCGCCATTTGCGAAACCCCTTAGGAAAAGAATAGACCATATGTACCAACGCCACTTCGTTTGGAGCGGTGGCGCGGGAGATTTCAAACAGAGATGGGTTGTTCCTATCTGCTTTTCCAGTCTAACTTCGCAATCGCTTCCGCCCTACCCAGCGAGGCTCCTTCGAGATAGCAGTTTTATTTTTGTCACGCCGTTTTGCGGGGTTCGTCTGCCGTATGGTAATTGGCTCTCACTGAGCCACTCAGCAAAGAATGAAAAGCATTCCGAGCGGCTTTCACTAGATAAGACACATATACGACTACGGAAAGTTGCAATAGCCAGCTTCTGTGGCGCAGATATTATGAGCTTTTGCACCTCTTTGAGGAGCTAGATCACGATCCCATTTCCCGCGCTAGTGAGGCGCGGAATGACCTTCGTAGCTTCAATATTTTCGTCTTCGCCGGCAACGACCACGAAAGATTCCGGCCGAGGTACAAAAGCATGGAGATTTTACGACAGGAATATTTATGTGGCATCACTATAGAGAGCTAGTACGAGCACGTGTCTTACGAGTAGGGTCATTTGGCCTTAGATCAAGGTGACCAGGTGCAGTTCGGCAAATTTATGGTATAGCCGTCACACGTACACGCAAAATTTAGTAGCAGTTCCACTCCGTCGTAGTAGATGCTCAGAAAAGCTTTATAAAAACACCACAAGCTGTCGACAAATTAAAAAGGGGAAATAAAAATGTCATCAACTGAGAGGATGTATCTGGTGTATGGGAATGTGTCTTATAGAATGCGGCATCTTAATCCTCACCGAATACTACAGTTAGAGCTGGGTAATTCGAACCCCGAAGGGAAGCTGTTTCAGTTCGAGTTATTGAAAGTTCGAAACAACGAAAGGGAACAATAACAACAGCGCACTGTGATTGGGAAGCAGCAGGGCATGACAACAATCTATTGCTTCAAAAAGCCCGTGGTTGCAGTCTGCTTTCGGTACTTGAAGGCGACAGCTAGCACTTTTCGCTCTATTGAGGGAAAGTGGCAGAAGGCCTTGTATTTGTGTTCTTGAAATCTGTAGAAGGGACGGGCGGCCATTACTTCCTCAGCGGAGGGCTGCACTGGTGCTTCGCCTTTTTTCTCCTTATCTTCACTTCCATGTTCTGCGCTCGTGACCTGCGAAATCATGTCTCCGTCTGTCAGCGCACCACTGCACTTGCGTCCCCGTCGACGTATTCTGCAAGCGAAATGTCTCCCAAAACGCCCGCCACGGTGACGCCATGGTGACGCCATCTTCGAGTGCAGTTGGCTTACAGAGCTTGCTTGCGCGGCTTACAGAGCTCAGTGGGAATAGTAATTCGCTATCGTAACCGCTGTAAGTTGCTATCAAGAGCGCGGTGCAGGCAGTGGGGGCGTTTCTCTGCCCGTGCGGTGGCGCGTAGTTCGAATTACTCATATACACTCTAAGAAATGTGGGGAGTAGTTGAAGAATCAAACAGCGTTCCTATTCCTGCCAGGGTCGTTTGACACCGTCCGCACCACGCGTGGCGTTAGATGGCGTGTTCACTCTACTAGGAAACCAGAATAAAACTGCTGGCGAACTCTCCCCGCTCTTGATGGAGCTAAGCGGCGGTTGTACCCCTTTCGCGGGAGAAAATAGAACAGCGTACCGACTCTGTCTCGCATCGATGGAGTTCGTATATCCTCCGCGAGAGAGAATAGAACAGTATATCGACTCTATCAACTTCAGCTGCACGCTTTCAGGTGTGCAAAAAGGCAGACACCTCTATGGCGGACGCGAACTCTTTGAAATCGTATGAAAAAGTAGTTACCTAAACAGCAACAGCACCGGGCCATGAAACAAAGCGTACTTAAAATAAAGTGCAGCGTATTCAAAAGAGCGTGCGAGGGAGTGTTACACGTCCTCTAGGAATGGGTCATTTATGTGTTCTAACGCAACGGTGTCCGTCGGACTACTTGAGCGTTGTACCTTTGCGCGGTCTTTTCATCGCGGCGGGGCTGGCGGACGGACGCGTCTCTCCGACGTCTCCGTCTCTTTTGTGGCATTGAAACCGCCGTAGTACTCCTGTACGTGTCTGTGAGGTGCGTTTTGGTGTCGGTGGCTGTGTTTGAAGTATACCTGACTGGTGGAATAACATCGTTTGGCTGCTGCGGCCGCCGCTGAAAACGTAAGTCACCATTTCAGTTTTTCTTGCGCAGTGCGGGAGAGCTCGCGCTCGTTCCCGCCAAAACTTCAGCTTTATTTATAACAACTGGCGCTCGTGAGTGCTGCTTAGCCTTGTTGGTTCTTGCGAAGAATTAAGTGGTCACATACATGTGCTTTCATTTGTGTGACACCAGTTCTAGCTATCCTTTTTCCGGCTTTGTGTTTTTCGAACAAGCGGCCGTGCTCCCATCGCAGGTTCACGACGTTCAGCATGCGTTGAAACAAGACTCGTGTGCAGTATAAGAGTCGCGGATTTATTAGGCTGGCTTCTTTAGGCACTGGACACATGTACGATTGGTACACGCGATTCGCATGCGACTGAGCGTTACGACTGTCGCCACGAGTAGCCGTACGCGTGAATTTGAGACACATGGCCCGATGCGCGCATGTGATGTGTCGTCGGCGTTGCTCCGCCCACTGTTTTTCAACTACGACGATCGCTGAGCTGAATTTGTAGATTCCGCGCGTTTTTTCGCAAGAAATTGATAAAGCAAGCAATCTTGAAGCGTTTTCTGCCTTCGGGAACAGTCCGCGCTCACGCCGGCCGCGCCTGCCAGCTCGACACACTCAGCGGCTCGAACCGGCGCAGACCACGGTAGCAACCGCTTGTCGCTGCTCTCCCGAATCAATCTGTTCGCTAAGAAGAAGTTCCACATGCGAAAAAGTAGGTGTTAATGTGGTGAAAAATTGTGCTAGGGATTGTTGTCAGGGCTTATTTTAAAAGCGGCGATCAGATATCTGCCGCTATGCAAGCCTGCGCTGACCGGCCGTGGATGCCGCGGCGCGCGGTGCGCCGAGCGGTCGAGAGATGGCGATACCTGCGCGGAAGCATCTAAACAGGCTACGCAGATGTCTTGGTCACCGATCGCTCAAACGGCCGTTATAGCCCAAATAAAGTTTCACATGCGAGAAAAAGGATGATAGTGTGGTGAAAAGTTGTGTTACGGATTGTCATCCGCAGTTCCACAGATAGCGGCGATCAAATGTCCGCCAGAATGCTAAGCCTAAGGTTCCCAACACCCGAGCCGACCAGAGCAACGCAAGCCTGTTGCGGGCGGTTGGGGCTCAGCGGACTCTCGATCGCAATGATGGCACGACTGCATCTGGCTTGCCAGTCGCACGTCGTGAGCCTCCTCGGACCAGCGAACGACCCAAAACAGGCCCTAACGATCAATCGTAACGATCAGTCGCATGCGAATCGCGTGTACTAATCGTACATGTGTCCAGCGCTAGCTATAAATTAGGCTTGCGTTTCATTATCTTCTTGAGCAACGTAAATATATTGTCGAGCGACAAGGTAATTACACTGCCGCCGGGCTTATCCGTCGGTTCCGTTCCCATCTGGCGCGTCTGAGGAGGGAGAAGTGAGAGACGTTGACAGCAACACCGTAACCAGTTTATTACCCAATCAGTTACTTGGTTACCCCTTAAAATATAACGCAGTCAAAGGTCACAAGGTTTCAATTCAACCTCCAAGTTGGCATAGATGTCTTGCGAAAAAAAAGAACGTGAACGTTTGTGCGTTCCGAACCCATTGTGTAGTGCGTTGCCTTGTAGCCTCTGGTCCCGTGTTGTTAGAAAACAATACTTAACGCTAATAAAACGTTGACGGCAGGACATTTCATCGCGATTAATTGTTTATGTGGCTACAGTAGCCACAACAAAATTTCACGGAACCGCTGGCGTGTTGCTTTGTCTATTGGACTTTTTTCTTATTACCTTGCGCGACTGCAATAAGAGTGAAGCCCATTTTCGGTGAAATTCCGTACTGTTTCTCAAGAAAGAGCCAAGTAACGGCTACCGTAAAACGTAGTATTGAAAAATGAATACTGCAGTACGTTTTGTTTCATAGCGAGTGTTGACAAGCTAGAACTTTAGGCTGAATATTTTCACGCGGACATGTGGTAAAACTGGTGCTAGGTGCTGTATTTAGTAAGCAGCGTGCATTTAGCATTATAGTGAACTTTTTTTTTACTTATTACAGGCGCTACGACGTAAAGGTGTTTCCCGTGGATGTTTCCAGGGCTATTCTACAATAGTGCTGTTCAACAACATATTGTGATCGCCTGGCCTTCGGAAGCAGAAAGAGAGCAAAGATGCCTGATGTGGCCGACAGCTGTAAGTAATAAACACTTGATCTTTGGTTACTTACTTTGCCATAGTCATCTGGCAAATAAAAATGTGTCTTTTAGCCTTCATGGTGTCATTTGCATACACTTTGGCTTTCTAGCATCGACTGACCTTAGTTGTGTTTTATTATAAATGTCATTAGAGACATAACATAACTGCGTAACCAACTTTCTGCTTGATTAAAAATGTGTCGCTTCCACTGCAGTGAGTTAATGCTGTAGCTTTTTCAAACTGCCAAACACTACAGTATTTTTTAACAAACTTATTTGGTCACGAGTAAGATTCGATGTGCAGCTTCAAGATTGATGGGGATTAGGAATGCGGCTGTGCGGCATTTATTTTCTGCTTGCCTCTCGTTACTCCCCATGATTCGGCCTTGTTACTGTTCACTGATCCCATGATTAATTCCAATAATGAGAGGCTGACAGTTTTGCTGTAATATTGCTTGTCTTCAAGCCATCCTTTTTGATAACACCAAGTACTTGCAGGTTGGCCTGAGGTTGCAGGTTCTCTTGTTGGTCTGGCTGCTTTTTCTGAAAGTGGTTGGTTGGAAAAAAAGAGGAGGAGGACCTTGTTGGTTTAAAATTTGAATAGGGGATCAGGACCCCGATGCTTTAAATTAATCCGTGCTCTCGTTCTTCTCAGATGGCTTTTCAGTTGCACTGCTGGTGAAAGAAAAGCCAGAGGCGTTGCTCTCAAAGCTGGAATGCATATTTTTCTTCTGTATGTTGAGTAAGTGAAATCCAGTGTAGTACTTGTGAATCAGGCTCAGCAATCACCATCACAGCAATTCAAATTTGCTAAAGGGAGCATTTTGCCTCATCAGTAGACAATTGTGAATGTCACATTGATGAATCGTTAGCGTAGTCACTAAATTGTTAGCTTTAAGTGTATAGACTACTAACTAGCGATTCGTTTTCCTGAGAATCGCTTTGTACAGTGGTTTGTCCACTGAGGAATGAAGAGCAAAATACTGTTACTTGTGTTTCTTCTGGTACTTGCATTTGTGTGCTTTTTATGCAGGAGCCAGGAGAGACTTCCCTTTACCCTAGGATCTTGTTCTGGGGCCAAACTGCGGAGAAATCTGGAGCCGTGACCGTGCACTTCGAAGAGCTCCAGCTGACGGCTATGGACATAGTGGACGGGTTCGCTTTGCTTTTGGCGGTCTACTGGACCTTCAACATCCAGTATGCCCCAAAGACAAAGCGGACCTGTCTGCTTTTTGAGATGATGCTCGGCCTACCACGGACAGAGCAGATGGTTTCGGTCATAAAAGCAGCAACTGCAATACAGGTGGAGCGACGTGTATGAGGATGTCAAAATAAAGCATGAAATGCAGTGTGAAAACGATTTGTCTTATTTTTTTTTTTTTTGGCTAAGCACAAACCATAGCTTTTTTTGTAAAGACGCCTTGCTATGTTTACTTGTGAAGTAATTTTACTGTATTTCAGTTTGTAAGCATGAAGTAAAGAGGGCTGACACTAATGCTGTTGTGGATGCTAAAGTGTAGTCTTGTTAAAGGTAACATCGTGCTGCCTCTGAATAGTAGAGTTCGGCAACTCGCAGGTAGTGCATAGATCCTGCTTCAAAGGAATACATTAGATCTGACAAAGAGTAAGCTAGCCCTCCTTGAGGAGGCATTATGGGACTCTAGTTGAAAGAATACAATGATTCTGAAAAGAGTACGCTAACCCTTCCTGGTGAAGTATTGCAAAATGCTGTTTGGTGGAATAAGGTAATTCTGAGGGGTGGCAGAGGTATAGCAAGATTCTGGTAAAGAATTGTATAACTCCCTGACTGGAGGAATTATTCGATCCGTGGTGAGGGAATTGCCGGACGCGGTTCCTGAAACTCCTGTGAGAATACCTCGACCCCCTCTCCGCGAGAGGCCTGCGACTCCCTTGTGAAGGGTAAGGCTATTCTGCTAAAAGGGAGTTGCCTGATGCTGGAAAAGGGAATCGTATATGGGACAAGGGTTTCTATTCCCTTTGGGAATTGGTGGGACTCCTTTAGTTCTTAGAGTGTAGGAACGAACTCATGTTCGAATTAACGGGCTTTTAACCGCGCAGCTGTTCGCGGCTGGCCCTTACGACACCCTGTCCTGGTATCGTGTCGCGCACTCTTGAACGGGTTCCGAACAAAAACGACCGTAAATCTTTTTCATCTCCGCCACGCAAAAACTGCTTCCGAGTATAGAGAGAAATTTTAAAGAATAAAAAAAGGT
The DNA here is from genome assembly GCF_048455015.1 of Haemaphysalis longicornis. Lineage (NCBI taxonomy): Eukaryota > Metazoa > Arthropoda > Arachnida > Ixodida > Ixodidae > Haemaphysalis > Haemaphysalis longicornis. The sequence continues at coordinate 194,233,416 of NW_027526295.1, read as the reverse complement.
CCCAGAGCCTTTAAATTTTGATATAGACGGCTTGTATATTTGATATAAGACGGCCGCACTTCAGCCATGAACACTTTTTTTCCCAATCGTATAACATCATTGAGCAACCTGCCCGATAACATAGTCACGTGTAGTAACCGCCAAACTTTCCGAAACAAACTGAACAATCACGTCGCAACCTGACATTATATGGGCGTGCCCACAGAAACCTCACTCACATAATAGATCTTTAAACATCAGTTCTCAAGAGCAATGGGAGGCCGCCTTGCTCCGCTCTCACCCCGATTCACACCAACTACTCGTCCAACTGGCGGAAGATGCCGCTAGGGCCCACGGGCTCATGGCCGCCATCTAACGGGGAAGACCGGGTGACTTCCTCCCGGTCCCCCCTTCCTTCTACCAGTCTTGGCTTGAATAAAGTTCCTTCTCCCTCCCTCCCTCCCTCCCTCCCTCCCTCCCTCCCTCCCTCCCTCCCTCCCCCCTCCCTCCCTCCCCCCCCTCTCTCTCTCTCTCTCTCTCTCTCTCTCTCTCTCTCTCTCTCTCTCTCTCTCTCTCTCTCTCTCTCTCTCTCTCTCTCTCTCTCTCTCTCTCCCTCTCTCTCTCTCTCTCTCTCTCTCTCTATCTATCTATCTATCTATCTATCTATCTATCTATCTATCTATCTATCTATCTATCTATCTATCTATCTATCTATCTATCTATCTATCTCGTTCGCTCGCTTTCTCACGGAATGCAGTAAACATGGGTCGTTTTACATCACTTTTTGGGGCCCTGCTTTCCTGCTTTTTGCCTTCATTGTCCTTGCAAAATTTATTTGTACCGTGTATTTTGTCTTTTTTCTTTTTTTCTGCCGTGAGTGTTTGTGAGCTGTAATCCGTTACTTGTACGCCCCCCCCCCCTTTATGCAACGCCTTCTGGCCTTTACGAAATAAATGAAATTAAATATTTACTCTGAAGAAATGTCATCCCAGCAATGCGTTTGCGTTTAAAGGTGAAGTCCGCTTTAAGAGAATCGGTGTAAGCTTGGTCTGTGTAAGTTGGCTTTCCACAGAGGATGCTGCACAGTGAAGCATAGCCATCTTTGGAGGAAGTATGCTTACAGAAAACGGCTCTAACTCTCCCGTTATTGAAAGTATACCGCAACAGATTATATGCCAATTAGACGCTAAGACGACTATGCCACTACGCCGAGTTTAATTTACTCCTCAAATTTAATTCAAACAAACTCGCGGAGACCACGGGAGCGGTCTTGTTTGATCCGTTCGTGCCGTGTGCTGATCGTCTGCGACATAGTCGTAAGTAGTCTGCTCGCGTATTGTTACGCTAGCAGAGTTGCCAGCGTATCGTTACGCGAGAAGACGATACTTCTGACGCGAGCAGGAGATATTTCTAACGCCACAATACCATATTTTAATTTGGAAATAATACTTAACACGGCAGAGAGGCCTTCATTGATTGAAAATCAGAATACAAAGGGAATTTAAGTAATGTGTTTGTACCACAGAACCTGCTGAAGCCATTGTTACGCGAGGAGCAGACGATATACAGGGTGGTGCGATGATAATCGGTACACTTTAAAAAAATTTCTCGAACGAACCGCCGCTCTGTTCGCGCTCAAACTTCACACGAAGGTCGCATTTTGTGGTCTATTTTGTTTGACACCGGGATCAACAACGGTACTTACCTGGTTATTCTGAAAATAAATAAAACGATTTTCGCCTATGGGAAAATGGCGGCTGATTTGGACGTGTGAGCCAGCGCAAGTTGATCTTCGAACGACGGCGCCACCTGGGGTATTCAGAGTGAAACGCACGTTTGGGATTCACAGTAGGAAGGAGCCAAACGGTGTAGCAAACGATCAGAAAATGTGAAAGCGGGTTTTCTGATCGTCTGCTAGCTCGATTGATTGGTTGTATTTAACGCGCCGACGCAACGTAGACGATGAGGCGCGCCGTAGTGGAGGGCTCCGGATTAATTTTGACCACCTGGGGACCTTTACGTGCGTCGAAATCTGGTACACACGGGCGTTTTTGCTTTTAGCCTCCATCATAAAAGCGGCCGCCGCAACCGGGAAGCGAACCCGCGACCTTGTGCTCAGCAGCGCAACGCCTTGGCCACTGAGCCACCGCGACGGGTCGCCTGCTAGCTCATTTGGCTCCTTCCTAGGTGTATTTTCTGATTTTCTGCTGCACCATTTGGCTCCTTCCTACCGTGAATATCAAACGTGCGTTTCGCTCTAATACCCCCCAGGTGGCGCCGTCGTTTCAAGATCAACTTGCGCTCGCACGTCCAAATCTGCCGCCATTTTCCCATAGGCGAAAATCGTTTTTATTCATTTTCAGAATAATCAGGTAAGTACCGTCGTTTTGCCCGGTGTCAAACAAAATGGACCACAAAATGCGACCGGATTAAATTGGTTGATGTGGTGGGATTACATTCGCTGGCACCCGGATAAAAATTAGATGGCACTTGGATTAAATTAGATGGCGCTTGGATTAACTTAGATGGCGCTTGGATTAAATTGGCTGGCACCTGGATTAAATTATATGGTAATTGGATTAAATTAAGCGGGAAGAGCTGTAGTTTTTATTCGAAAGACGCATCTACATATATCCACACTTTTCGCCCTGTCACCGCCATTGCTCACGTGTTGCAGCTTTGCGAAGAAATGCCGACTCCTAATCTGTTAAACTTAACGACGGCATGCTCTAACAATTAATTCTGCCCCCATAATCTCTCGTACCGACTGCTCTTTATATTTCGATCGGACAACACATGACTCAAACACATGACTCCGTGGTGTCTCTGTTTTCTTGTCCTCGTCCGCATGCGCTATGAATTTTAAGTGCGAATGCACTTTATAAGCGACCCTGAATTCCGTTGACCGCCGTTCGTCCACATAGCAACAGCTGCGGGTGCGCGCGCTCCTCGTCTTCCTTGGCAACGGGGGGAGATGGCACATACCCACGCGGGAGATTGGCCAGGAATCTCCTCGTCTTCCTTGGCAACGGGGGGAGATGGGCGCGCGCTGCCTGGCCGCTGACATGGCACATACCCACGTGGGGGATTGGCCAGGAATCGGGCGTGAGAAGGGCTAATGCACCCGCTTAAAGGAGTACTGACACGAAATTTCAAAGCTGAAATCTGCTCTAGCAATCAAGTACAACGACAACACAAATAGGTGTCTGTGCATGGCACATACCCACGTGGGGGATTGGCCAGGAATCGGGCGTGAGAAGGGCTAATGCACCCGCTTAAAGGAGTACTAACACGAAATTTCAAAGCTGAGATCCGCTCAAGCAATCAAGTACAACGACAACACAAATAGGTGTCTGTGAATAAATGCATCTTTCTTTCTTTGTAGTTGTGTGTGTGTGTGATCTCTCTTTCGCGAACATTACCGAACCGCGCAAATTCAACTCCTGCATTCGCACTTTCACATTCTTCCCCTCGTGGAAATGCGGGGAATTTTTTCTGCAGTGCAACAGCAACTCGGTCACGAATCCGTGCTCGTTTCTATGATAGTCTACTGCGGAGTCCCATTTTCCTGTACTGCAAAAGAGCTTCGTCGGCTAATATATTTTTCGACTGGGGCTTTAGTTTATTCCCGGATCAATAGCTTGTTGGGATGCGCTACTTGATGATATAGCGCCATGCATCGACTGCACAATTTTCCTACAGAAGCTCAACAGTTCCTAGTAACGTCTGGCCTGTATACCAGCACTAAACCGAAGATTACAGTTACTAAATCAGCATTCGTACAATTGATGTTTAATTTATATACATTTTGGTTATCGCTTAAGTTCTTTTTTACTTTATTACCACGTCTGAGTATTCTATGCTTCATTTTTTTACATTTATATTTACTTTTGCTTTGGCTTAGGAATAACTTCTTGCGCTTGTTGGACATTGTACAATTAACGTTTCTTGCCCCCACCCACTTTACGCAGTGGCTTCGTGCCCTTCAGGAACAAATAAATGAAATTACACGAACTTTTCGATTTCCCAGAGAGTGCACCTTGGACGCAATTTAGCTGCGGAGGCGGAAAAAAAAATGACCGCAATTGAAAGCCCCTTGCGGTGTGTGTATTTGCACTGAGCCTGAAACGCTTTATCAAGATATGTTTCAAGGAGGAAAAAAGCCTCATAACAGCATCGCAATATTGAGAAAACTTTACTGTTTTTTACACCGCTTTTCCTGCAATAACGATGTTATTCTAACAATTGTTCACTAGAAAATAAACAGGGACCATTGCAGAACTGCAGGGCACTCCAGCGGCGTTACCGAGAAAGAAAACACAGGCGCCAATATTTTCCCGAAAATTATTTTCCAGAAAGATGAACAAGTATCCTTAGCATAAACACGAAAGTTGAGTTCCCTAACTTTCGTTCCAGCGGTCTCCGGAATAATTGCGCCGCTTGGCGATTCTGCCGGTCATTATGCCGGCTTCCAGGAAGTGGCCGGTTGAAGTGATCCAGGATCGGCTTGGTGGTCGTCTTGGTGCCTCCTACACAGTTCCAAGGCAACTTATCATTCGAGAACACGCAACACTGGATAACGTAACGGATAAACCAACCGCAAACATCGAGTTAACTTTCACGATAGCGTATGCTGCATTATTTGGCCCTTTGCAAACAGCGGCAGCAACGCTCGCGAGTTCCGGCGAACATGGTCGCGGTGTGCCCTGGTTATGTTTTGATGGGCGCTCGTTAAAACATTGCTAGCGTTGTTTTGCTGCTTCCCTGCTTGTAGAGACCTTTGAGAACATGAGCGAACGCCCACACACACACACAACCTCCCACATACACACTTTCGCATACACGCACGCGATTGCTCCACATAGGCGCGCGCACACCCACAACACAGACAAAAAAGTGAACATATTGATTTTATTCACGAGAGGATTACAAGCATCGGAGAAAAAGTAAAACGGAAACAGATAAGGAGATAAACACGCAAATGCTATAATGAGATGTAAACGTTAACTCGCCAAGTGGCTAGGCAATATCACGTGGCATATATTTTGCGCTTCGTCGTATTTCACGCTCCCGAGAATTTTTCGTATGCATGTACGTGAGTATGTTTAGCGGATATTTGAAAAATAAAACGTCGCTGCTATTGTTACGGATCGAACACGGGTCCCGCGAGTTCCAAAACGCCCGAATTATAACCACCCGGGCAGAAGTACTTTTTAAAGCGAAGGTTTACTACGCGAAAGGAAAATCCGGTGGTCCTGTGTACGCAGAAAACTCCTCCGGTGCAACCCCAGGCGTACGAACAAGACTAAAACACGTCGGAGAGAAGTTAGAAGTCAAGGGGTTGGACTGATTGATTATGAGGTTTAACACATCGACGCTACACAGCCGATGAGGCGCGCCGTAGTGAGGGCTCCGGACTAATTTTTACATCCTGGGGATATTCAAAGCGCGCCTACAACTCGCACACACGGGCGTTTTCGCTCTTCGCCTTCATCAGAAAAGCGGCCGCCACGGCCGGGAATCGAACCCGCGTCCTTGGGCTCAGCAGCACAACGCCTTAGCCACTGAGCTACTGCGGTAAGACGAAGTCAAGGGAGAGAGACTGGCTGAGTTTATAGATGACGTAGCTCCGCTCTCGCATCGGTACGTCGGAACAGCACGTCGGAGGAAAATAAACATGGGTAAACACCGGCCGACCGTAACAGCTTCGCTGGTTAATTGTCTGTACGGAGTCCATGGGCGCATTTTTAAATTTTTGTTTTGCTTTCTCTATTGTACCCTGCAAGCAGTCTGGTAGCTGTAATTGAACCACGTATACCGTTCATCCGTACATAACGGTGCGTCAATTTACGCCCCATAAACGTTTGTTCTGAACACATTTTTTTGTCCACATGGTATTTGAACACCTTTAAACAATGTTTGCCCACCTTTAAAGGGCATTTTCATGGGAAGAGATGTTTGCACCCTTATTGGTACATAAGGGCGTAAAACGATTTAGTGTCTACAGTGCACAAGCAAACCACACTCTTGTTTCTAGTGCCTGCTTAGGGCGAGATCCTTAAATTTGCTTTCGCGGATTTGTAGGCTTATTAACAGTTCTACGAAGGAAAATTTGACATCCATCTCAATGCAGCGATTCGGCTACGAGAAAAAAACTATACAGCTTCTCAGGAACTTACTTTGTAAGTTTGTAGCCGTACGGCTGCAGTGATATGGATGTCAAATTTTCCTTCGCTGAAGCTAACTCCACTTTGGGGATTTGCCCAAAATCTGAGGGTTAACACCTTTCAGCAAAAAAAAAAAAAAAACATTTCGCTAAATCAACAGGCTGAAAATATCTTTATCAATCGGTAGAAACACACAATTTGCCCCCAAATCTATTATTTACCTAATAGGAACCAGATTACCCCGAATAGGGATTGGTTCGGGCGAAAAAGAAATTACTTTTTGACATTTGTTTTTTCTCACATCTGCGAAAGAACCAGTCAGAGTGAGTGAAAAACTTTAAACGAGAGGCCATTGGGCCCTGGGGGGAGCCTTGTTAGTTCCTTCTCGTATGCATACTGCCTTGCCTGCTGTATTAAGGATGCATGTTTACCGTTTTTTCACGTGGAAATCCTATTGACGAGATGTGCTGTATCACCATGTATAAGCCCTGTACATAATACCGGAAATAAACTCTGTTCTTATCAGCATAAACCAGTCAGATGTTTTAACCGGTATGCGATGTAACAAGAAATTTGGAAAAAGCCCAGTTCCCCACCTTATTTCTCCGCAGGGGTGTAATTTCCAGAAACCCAGTCTTAGTGAGCCCCAACGTTGTGATAGGAATGTACTCAGAAAATTTTCAGTGTTGTTCCGATTCAGCGCGCCGCTGCTCATTTCGAGCGTATGCAAGCTTCGTGCAGTGTTCCTGTCTTATGTGGCAGAACCTACCCTCCTCATGTGCGCCTGTCACGCGGGGCGCGTTGGCGCTGACTGAAGCAGTTGCAGGTACGGAACACGAAGCCAACGCTTCCTAATGTTGAGACTTGCCCCGGCGACGCGTACGCCAGAGCCGAGATTACCTCTTCCCTCTCTCAGACTCAACGAGCGCCGCTACTACCGACCCTTCCAGAACTCGGAAAGATTGTTGTGTGTGTCTGCACTATTTTCGGATGGTGTGCACAGAAGCACCGGGAAAGCCCCGCAGCCGTTACGGCTTCTGTGTACAAAAACCCGCCCTCTCGTTGGATAGCGCAATTCGTTTTGCAACATAGAATCCATGCTGTCGTTCTGTTGGGGTGTTGCTGTAAGCTCGCCCAGAACGGTATTGTTCCTGTATTGCTTCGGCTCATCTTTCGCCATGCAGTAAAACAGCTAAGTTTGCCTACGACTTCGTGTCATCCTCACGAAGGCAGCAACTTTTGCTGGCCGCTCGACCACCACGTTACCACACGTGACAAAGGCGACGGAGCCCGGTTCGGGGACGCCTTCCCGATTGTAGCCGTCTTTAGGTCCACCACGTTGGGCAGCGCGTTGATGAACCAGCCAGCCAGCCAGCCAATCTGGCATTTCTCTTTAGGGAGTGGATGCCTACTTACATATATTTTTGTACGTTTGTCTGCAGGCCCATCCGTCAAGGTCTACCTCAGTACAAAAAATGCGCACATCACTCTGCACGTACTCTTCGTCATCACTTCGCGCATACGAGAACGCCTCGAGAAGCAGACAGCGAGAGTCGTCTGTCATTAGAAATGCGGGAGGCTTGTACGTGAAGTAGCCATTTTAACAGCCCCACGTGATGTGAAAACAGTTAAGGACTGCAAAAAAGCTCGATTACCCAAGACTCTATTCGGCTGAAAAGAAAAAAAGAAAGTAAGTAAATTAATTGCATTACGCATCACACAAGACACTAAGATGTTACCACACCGATATCAATTCCGGTGATGAATGGAGTACATTTTTTATTGCAGCCAAAGCAGAACGCATTGACCATGAATACTGTGCATTTGCATGGTTGCCGGAGCGATGAAAGTGCGGGGTCTTCCTCTGAGTCTCAGGTGCACGTGGGCTGAATTGGATGCAACGAGACATCTCTTTTTTAAACAGTACATTTCGTTTTCAACAGTGTGTAACGGCGCCTATTGAAGGCGATTAAGCACAATGCACTGTTTTACTTGAAATCGTTGCAGCCTCTGAGTTCATTTCGCACTCATTCATTCAAGAGTGCGAAAACGAATGTTTGACACGCTTTTGCTTGGTATAATGGCGGATAAATTTTTTTCTAGGGCCCGGCTGCCCGACGAAGGACGGCGACGACGTCGCCGGTCTAATCGCCCCGGGTGTGCCCAACTAAAAATATTCTCTCTGTCTGCCTGGTCCCAAACATGTAAACTGGTGGAATAGGCGGGATTTGTAAGACGCCTCTGTAGCAGACTGACTTTTCAATTATTTTGCTGTACTCATGGCTCTACTCACTTCGCCACAACGGGGGGTATATCAAGGCAAAAGAAGTGGAGGTGGAGCGAATTCGTGTCGTACGTGCGTAAATGCCCGTAGGGGCAACTTTTAACAGCGAAGCTGTTTAGAAAATCGTAATTTTTCGTGTCCACAGTTAAAGGTACCAAGAAATTGCCGAGCGCGCGCACGTGAGCGCGGGCCTCGCGACGTCCGCCCGGCAGTTAACAAAACCAAGAAAATGCCTAGCGCTTGTGTGTCCGTGCTTACCGACGACCGCCCAGCGTCTCCTGCGCACGTTTGTCAAGCCAAGCATACCCACTTAGGGAGATTGGCCAAGATTGCGGCGACCGCCCGCCGGTTAAAAAACAAAATACCGAGCGCTCGTGTGAGCGTACCTCGCGGCGACCGCCCAGCGTCCCCGGCGCACGTTCGTTAAGCCAAGCATACCCATTTAGGAAGATTCGCCAAGATTGGCAAAAAAAAAAAATCTCCGGCGTTCGCCGTAATCGTGGCAACACTTGCTCGGAACGAGAAAGACGCGTCATAGCGTACGCCCCTCCAAGGTGATTTCTAATAATTATCTCTTCCAAAAAAATTGAAAGCTCACACTACAGAGGCCTCCCGCAACGGAACTCATACAGTTCAATAAATGTTTATTCTTCCTCCTCACACTTATAGCAGTAATGATGGAGTAAAGGTCGTGGTCGTTGCTGCAGCGCAGAAGAAGCAAATCGGCTGCAATCGTCGACTTATGCCTTCGTGATGGTCGTGAAGGTTGCGCACAGCTTCGCTACCTTCAAGTCTTGCAAGTTAGTGTGAGATTCCTTCATTTTTTTGTCGGAGTGAAGCATTCATCGCATACTGCGGAAAAAGATAACATCGTTCTTCTCACGGGCGTATATACTAGAGGCACGAGCCGGAGTCGTAAGAAATTTGTGCAGAAGGATAATTCGTCATCGGTGAGCTCAAGACAAGAGGACACGACAGAGGTCATTTCGAGCAAAAGGGAGATGAGGCAGAGGATCGAACGGGTGTTTGCCAGTACGAACAATTTTTTTTCGCTTCATCCAGGCATACGTCACATTCTGTCATAAAAATGAAAGATTGGTTGGTAAATTCTTTTATTTGGAGGAGGAACGCTACAACCTATATTCGCTACATTCACTGGGCAGTTCCCATGTCGCTGGCAGTGGCAATCGTCGTGTCCCTGCCGCCCGTGCAGCCGTAATGGCAGCAGGTGGTCTGCCACGGTATAGAACAAGAGAGAGAGAGGGGGGGGGGAGAGAGAGAGAGAGAGAGAATAAAAATAATAATTTGAATTAAAAGTACAGACAGACTTGAATTATCTTGATGGCACCGGTGGGCCCTGGTTCATGGAGCTGCATCATGGATGGTCCCTTGGACGATGCCAGTGGGGTCCTAGTCGCGCAGGACCTTTTCCACCCAGTAATTCCAACTTCTAGTGGATGAAAGTCAGACTAAGATCCGACAAAATGATGCACGGGAGAGGAGATTAGGAAAAAAATGGAGAGCAGTCACAGTAGGAACGTGGGACAGAAGAACAGCCGGAACAGGATGCTAGGATGCGTTGTTGGACAAGTTTCTATTAATGCATTTCAAGATGGGGACTGCGCTAAGGTAAACTCTCACAAGAAGAGGCAGGACAGGCGCGAGGCTTACAACTTCACTTCACCCTCTTGTGATACCTCAACTTAGTGTTACCCCTCCTCTCGAACTACACCCATACACGAGTGTCGGCAGGAGTTTGTCTTGAGGGGGCCAAACCCATTGTATTGAGGGGGTAAATAGAGAGGGCGGGGAAAAGGCAATTGCGCTGATGCGGCTTGGTGGCAAGTGCCACTCTTGCACCCCTCCGGCAACGCAATCTGGTCACTGTACATTTCTTCTAAATCTGGCTCTGCTATGCTTGTTCGCTATGTGTCTTCTACTTGTACCGCTTTTTTTTTCTGATAGACAACTTCGCCATCACTGCGTGCTGGGCACGCCTGGTAAGGCTCCACCTTACCAGGGGTCCCAAAAGCACGCATCGTCGCTCTGTTCGGAGCAGTTCAACAGTCCTTTTTGCCATTCCAAGCGCATGTACAGGACACTACGATCCTAATTTGATCGCCAGGTACGAATTCTCCAGGACCATCTACGTGTCTACTGTTTCTGCACGGAGCCAAAGTGACTGGCCGCTGTCAAGTTGAGGTATATGGCGGCAACGTTTGCACACACTAAACAGGGACAAAAAAGAAGGGACACGAAAAGCAGCGCCGACAATCAAGTATTGTTTACAGCGAAGCTGTATATGCCTCGGTTTCCACATGTCGAGTGCGTGAAAAAATTTGTCGCACCCAAAAGCTAGCGTTTCGAGTATCCTTCTTCGAGTGCTCGGGGAGTGACGTCTTGGCCAGTATTTTCTTCCTTCCAGCTTGAAGGGCTTCCGGAGGGACTTCTTGGCCGATGTCTTTTATGTCTATAAGCATGCGCACATACCGGTTGCCGATTGATTGATTGATTGTAGGGTTTAACGCGCCGACGCAACGCAGGCGATGAGGCGCGCCGTAGTGGAGGGCTCCGGATTAATTTTGACCACCTGGGGATCTTTAGCGTGCGCCGAAATCTCGTACACACGGGCGTTTTTGCTTTCCGCCTCCATCAGAAAAGCGGCCGCCGCGGCCGGGAATCGAACCCGCGACCTCGTGCTCAGCAGCGCAACGCCTTAGCCACTGAGCCACCGCGGCGGGTATACCGGTTGCCGGTTATGCGAGCGCGGTATGGGGGAGGGGGGGGGGGGGAGGGGGCGTGCACGCACAGCCAGGCTCCAGGCGCTCACCGTAGGCATACCCCTTGTGCAGGCGGGAGATTTCAATGTGGATGTCGCACTGTCTCATACGATCTGACTCCTGTTCTCCGTGATCGAGCGGTTTGGGTTGGTGTGTTACACGTACAGTAAGACGCCTAGGACGCGGGAGGAAAAAGTACAGCCCACGTTTGCCCCCTAGAATAAAACCCGAGTCTTTCCAAGTTTAATAAACCTAATTAGCTAAGAAATATGCTCAGTCCAAAATTCCAAACAAACGTGTTTTGCTTTGCGCCTTGGAGTGCGCCCATTCTCGCCGGTCTTCCTTCTACACAGAGTGGAAGGGCGCTGAATTGCTTTATTTTTAAAACAATAGATACTAGATACCTTTAGTAACAATCCATGACCACTGTCCAACAGTAGATGCGTGCACATTATGTCAGAATATAAGAAAACACTAGAACCCAACTATCTCAGTAAACTATCTCATATTATTGAGCAACTGAATTTCTCTTTCAGATAAGGCAACATATGGACGGCTCATGCATGCTCCGATCATTCTAGACGTGTGTCATGCCTCCACAATCTTCCTGGTAGTTTGATTATGGTGATAGAACGAGACCACAGTCGTTAGGGCAAACGAAGGTTCGCACTGCCTTTTGTACATTGCGCACAATGCATCGCCTGATGCGTGTACGGACGTCCTTTGAAGCTGGACTGGAGCTCTCTCAGCCCTATATTTATGCATGTATACCATAGGCTGACCAACATACTGCTGCCTACACGTAAATTAAATCTTGTACACAACGTTGTTTTTGCATTTCATTATCAAGTCATTAAGAGGTCAAAAATCATTTTCATTTACATCACCGTAATCAAACTATACACCAGGAAAATTGGGAAGGTATAACACATGTCTAGAATGATGGGAGCATGCGTTGGCCAAATATCTGTTGCCTCATCTGACAGTTAAATTCAGTTGCTCAACAATGTGACATTGTTCACTTTGATAGTTGGGTTTTAACAGCGTTGCTCTTTAAGGTGGTGGTTCGGCCAGCGAACGTGCGCAGCCAAACCTCGCCGAGTGATCACTTCATCGCGCGCGCCGCAACCGCCCTGCGTAAACCACGTCCGATGGCAACAAGCGGTAAGGTGAGCCACCCCGCGACGCGTTTTCGAAGCCGTGCTTGTGTTCACGTGATGCTGATCTTGAACAATAAGCTAGGTGGCGCTGCCAGCTTCGCCATTTTCCCGGTCTTCCCACCCCCAGTGCGAAACTGCCCAATTTTTGTGTTTCTTTATATTATATATCTTCCGAAATGCGCACGCATCTGCTCTTGCGCGGTAGTCATGGAGTTGTTACTGGGGTTAATACGTGGTGTGTGAACACCGCCAGTCATACATTTCTGCGAAAATTGGGCGTTACGCAGTTTGACCTGGGGATGGAATTGGTGGACTGCGCATTAATATGCTGTCTTGGGTTAAAAATGTCGTCGTTGAAAGGTAAAAGCAGAACAAGAACAAAAGATAAAGGAAAGCTATGAATGCTACGCACTAAATGGTGGTAACTCAATAGGGAGTTTCACCCAGTTTTGAGCAGGCCCCACATTGACGACACTAAGTGAAAGCTGGTATAATCTGGCAGGCGTCCTTCTATTACATTGCGCTGGTACTGGGCATATTTTGCAGGTGCCGCATATTGCCTCACTAAGATAACAAAGCAGGTTCGCCACTCCACGATACCCATTTGTCAACAAGCTACCCACATTGGCACGGCCTCCCAAATGACATGCAGGTGGGAACACTCGAAAAAAAACTTTTGAGCACGTTTTCCTTCGTCCAGCCGTCGCATGTAAGACACTCATACCAGTGATGACGTCCTTCTTTTCTTATTCCGACCGGTGGGCAGCGATAAGGAACAGGGGGGGATTACTGTTGATAAAACAATCACGAGGCTTTGCGTTATGGTGTTGCTAAGCAACTGATCGTATGCATTGAACGTTCAGATCCACAAACATTGCACCTGAACGCTCTGGTGGTCTCTACGGTCGCACCATGTGCTGACGTACACCACGCACGCCTTCCAGCTGCCGTGTCTTTTATTCTACGTCCTTTCGTCCCCGCTCGACGACTGATTTATTCCCGGCGCGTCCGCGCGCTCGTGCACCCGTATGCTCAGGCGGAGCGAGCCGTTCCAGTGCTTCGGCACGGCGCGGCCAAGGTCAGCCAGGACTTCCCTCAATGACGAGGTTGCTGACAAATGACGAGTGAACGCTGTCGCCATCTTGTCCTCCCTGTCCTTGTTTCTTTCAGTGGTGTTGAAGGGCTGTAAAAAATGACCCCCTGTTTCGTGGAAGAAAAGAACAGTAGTAATCTTCGAGGTTCTTGAAGAGGAAAACCATCTGAAGCAGCGAGCCCTGCCTTTAGTTGGCCTAACCTCTTCGGTATTCATTAAACCGTTACTTTTTTCTCTGTCTGTCTGTCTGTCTGTCTGTCTGTCTGTCTGTCTGTCTGCCTGCCTGTCTGCCTGTCTGCCTGTCTGTCTGTCTGTCTGTCTGTCTGTCTGTCTGTCTGTCTGTCTGTCTGTCTGAAGCGAAACAATCTCCCGGAGCTCACGAGAACGCTGGAAGGGTAACCAAACTTTGCTGGGTGTCCTGGATGGTTCCGAAAGATTTTTCTTGTGACAGGCAGCGATAGTGCGGCCAACTGGAGTGGTGAGTGATGTCCGTGCGTATCCTAGCCTCGCCATAGTACAGACCCAGGTTTCAATAGGCCACTGCTGCCACACGTCAGCGAAGTGTGGAAATGAAGGCCGCGTGCGTGCGTGCGCGCGTGCCTGTCTCCGGGCATCACAAAGACGTACAAAGAATGGGAGTATAAGTTCGATTGTATGTCGGAGTCCTGCGGTGGAAAGCGGCGTCTGATGGGCCAATGAAAAGCTCACGTACCGTAATGGACACAGAGAATCCGAACGCAAAAATACAAATCGAAACACACAAATAGCACAATTTTTTTCCATCCAAGATAAATTTTCGCATGTGTAGACACTAGATGAGCTTACTTAGTGGCTCCAGTCGCATGCATGTATTCGTAACAGTAACAAAGTTTCGAAATGTGACTGTCCAAATATGCTACAACCACCTAATTACGCGGTTTCCACGAACCATAATCTTGCATTTTGCGTGTTCTGGTTCATATTTTCACGTTCGCATTTCATTCGTGACGACTGTACATGGGGCGACCATCATTGACGAGCTACGCACAATAACAATTACAGCAATCTAGGTGGCAGGCCTTCTACTGCTGACGGGGAAAACGAATCACGTAGCCAAAATGGGTGTAGCAACATATGTGTGAGCCAAAGTGGGTAGAGAGCAGAGTTCGTATCATATTTTTTCTCGGTCCGTGCTGCCAGGCGTCTGCGAATTGCAAAATATGGGTGGCGAAGTGGAAGCAATCACGACCTCCACTTTAGCGCCTACCGGACATTTACAATGCGGAGTAGCTATTCGGGTTTTAAAACTCAATTTAGCCGAAGTTGAGACAAAAATATCCGGAAAACAACACCCCATTTCTTATACCTTAAGGTTCAAGGAGGGCAGTGCAATGAAGGCACAAAAATGGACATACAACATTCACCAAGCTTTACTAGAACAAGCTCAATAGCTCCGTCGTCGAAAAGGCATTTGTGTCGGTCAATGCGACCACATTTCCCAGAGACGCTGTGGGTCATGTCTGTGCATTAGGACGGGTACCGTTGGTAGTATGAGGGTAAGGAATAGGCGGGCGACGGGCGCATGTTTCACCACGGAACGGCAATAATATTCACTTTTTAAGAAAACCAATGCACAGAGAAGGAGATAAAAATAAGGAAAACCAAAATAAAACTCCTACTTGTCTCTACTTTTGTGCACTGGCTTTCTTCAAAGATGAATGCGCACCAACTGAGCTTGTCACCTTGGAAAGAACAGGGCGGCGTAGAGGTGGTGGTGAAAAACGTTCTTTACTGAGCTCAAGGGGTAGGGAAAGGGGTGTGGTCAGCCTCCTTCGTCCAGGAGGCCGCGGGCCTGCGCTGCATCCGTGGCTCGTTGCACCAGCGCGAGTTGACGCTCCGGCGCCGAGCTGGTCAGCGCAGACTCCCACTGCTCAGGGGATGGGGATGGGATGGGGTGAGGGTGGTGGGGACAGGAGTATACTAGGTGGTAAGTTGAGAGTGGGATGTCACACTGTGGGCAATTGTAGGGGAACAGAGATGGGGAGAAGTGGGACAGGATGGTGTGGTTGTAGTATGTCTCGGTTTGCAGTCGCCGGTAGATATACGCTTGATGGTTGGAAAGAGTGTGATGAGGAGGTGGGTATATCCTTCTTGTGTTTGTGTAATGAGAGAGAATGGAGCTGTATGTGAGGTCGAGTGGGGTTAGTGCCTGTGGGACAGGTGGGGCTTGTCCGGTTCTTCCTGGCCTTGCTGTTGGGAGTGCCCGGTTGAGGAGGTCGTGGGCTACGGCGTGGGCCGCCTCATTTCCTGCAAGGCCGGTGTGGCCTGGTGTGCAGATGATAGAGATGTCAATGTCTTCGGGGAGGTGTTGTAGGATCTGGATGGCTTGAGGGGGTGCGAGGCCGGCTTGGTATAGGCGGCAGGCTTGTTGGGAATCCGATATGATGGTCAAGTAGGGTTTTTGTTGGTGGGTAGTGGTGGCGTGAGCGATGGCTAGCGCTTCAGTCGTTGCTACAGGTAGGTTCCGATAGGAGGCTGCAGTTGCTAATTTACCAGTTGAGTCGAGGACTACCAGGGTTGTGTGCTTGTGGTCTGTAGATCGAGCAATGTCTGTGTACCGTGTGTGAGGGTCTGAGCTGTGTCGTTTTTCAAGGAGCCTCACCCTGGCCTCTCGGCGTCCCCGATTGTAGGTAGGATGCATGTGTTTTGGAACAGGATGGACCTTTAAACGTTGACGGATGGTGAGAGGAATACGTCGCGGTGCTTGCTGTGAAGAAGGGGTAGTGCGTCCGATGTCCTGGAGAACTTTTCTTCCTGCTGGTGTCAATATGAGTCTCTGGAGGTGTGATGCGCGCTGTGCTTCCAACAGTTCACTTAAGGTATTATGCAGGCCGAGTTTGAGGAGACGATCGTTAGATGTGTAGGTTGGGAGGCCGAGGGCTGCTTTGTAGGCTTTTCTGATGAGGGTGTCCAGTTTGTTGATTTCCTGCGGTTTCAGGTTGACAAATGGGGTGCCATAGGTGATGCGGCTGACTATCAGCGCTTGGATTAGCTTGCAGGTATCGTGTTCTTTAAGTCCGTATGTAGAGCCTCGTATTCTTCAGATGAGGTGTGTTAGCTGTGTGACTGTTTTTTGGAGTTGTGGTAGAAGCGCCGCTCCGGAGCCATCGTAGTGGAAAGGTACGCCGAGCACGCGGAGCGTGGTAACTTGTGGGATGGGGGATCCTTGAATGACGACTTGGGGATCTGGGGTAGTGGGAGGGGGTCGGCCTCTTGTGCGGGAACGTAGAATCAACAGGGCCGATTTGTTAGGTTCTGCTGTGAGGCCCCTGGGTTGGAGATAAGCAAGGGCGGCGTAGAGCATTTATATTTAATTTTTGCTCTTCACCAAGACGTGCTCTCCTCTTCGAAAGCTAATGGCTTCGATCTTGGCCGTTCAGAATCCTTTGGCAATTTCAGTGTTGTTCTCCGGCTTGACTTTCTTTCTTCGTCATGGTTCTTTTGCCGGTGCTATTACCTGCTATTGATTGCAGACCTCACCTATACACCCTTACCCCCTCCCCCCTCCCTCCCCCCCCACACACACACACATCTTCGAAGTCCCCGCCCCCCTCCGCTGCCTCACTAGACACTCGCAACACCACCTCACGGTTGCTTCTCCAAATTCAGAGTAGCACCTATGTCTTGCTGTAATGCCCGCGGCCTAACGTTTTTACCGGCAGCCCTAGTAATCCGTATTGCTGTCGCGTGACCACCGTGTAACCTCGCTCGCCATTTGAACACTTCTGGAAGGGAATTTAGCTCTTTCCTTGTAAGAAAAGGCTAGCATCTTTGGTCACGGCCGATACACGTCACCATCGCCTTGGCTTGCTCTAAACGCACAAAAAAATGAGCGCAGTTTGTTTCTAGTCAATTTCGTCGCCATGCGCAAGCCTTTTTCTCGGGCACTGGCTTCCGGTAACGAAGCGAAAATTATCTAGCTGCTAATCGAACTGGAGCATTATGAAGAAACAATCAAACTTATTAAATACGAGACGAACCCAGCATTTTTTTTTTTCAAAAAAGCAAGTATTTAGAAATTATACGCCCTCACACGACCTTAACGATCTTCTTGCCGTGTACATCCATGAACACCAATGGACAACCCTATCGGACTCTGCACATGAAAATCTAAGCTGCAATGCCGATTTCTTTAATGTGCTTTGTAATTTCGCCGTTTTCCGGCCGTGAAAAACGTAGTTCAGAGTCCCGGATGGGTGGCCACCCGTCGACCAAGGGAAATGATTGATTGATTGATTGATTGATTGATTGATTGATTGATTGATTGATTGATTGATTGATTGATTGATTGATTGATTGATTGATTGATTGATTATGGGGTTTAACGCGCCGAAACTGCACAGGCCATGAGGCGCGCCGTAGTGGAGGGCCCCGGAATAATTTGACCACCTGAGGATCTTTAACGAGGGCAGAAATCTCGAACACAGAGAAATTTTCTGTTTTAGATACCCTCCGTCGGAAAAGCGGCCACCGAAGCCGGGAATCGAACCCGCGTCTTTGGGCTTAGCAGCGCAACGCCTTAGCCACTGAGCCACCGCGGCGGGTCGGCCAAGGGCACAGTGGACTCAACGTTGACGTTCCGGGAATGTGCCTTGCTTCGTTAAAGAAGAGGTACATGCAAAAATAAACACGCGAACTTAACCGCTCACGCTTTCCGCGAAGCATGCATAAGCATGTAGCTTGTTTGCAAGTGCCTGAAAACAGGTCTTCTAAGAAGAAGCAGCTACGACGTACGAGCTGCTGCTGATCCCGCAGAATAAACAAACTAACCGGGCCAGGGGGGCTATGCCACCGCGCTTAGAGCTTTCGCCTGCAACTGCCTCGGTCCAATCGTCGTGCCCTTATACGTATTCCGTGAGCCAATTTCTGGCACACAAACATAACAAGAAATGACCATAAGATAGTGATAACACTACTTATCATGCGATCTGTCTGCTTCGCCATCTCTGGGATGCTTGGGCAACCTAGAAACATGTCTTAAGTTCATCAGTAGCTTCATTACACTTGGGGTAAACAACTACCGCGGGCTCACTTCGCAGTACGTATGAGTGCTTATATGGGAGCACAGGTGACCTGTACGCTGCAGCAAAAGCGCAGTGCGACGGTGAAAACGTGTGAGAGAGTTGTTACGAAAATTTCAGCCACGGGTTTTCGCATAGTGTACAGAATAAAGTTCGGACTCCGTGTTTTAATGCGAAAGCATTAGCTATAACTATGTTTATGGAAAATCCGGTGGCCGTGACAGGCAAAATGCCAGACTGTTGAATGAACCAAAAAGATGCGCCTAATCTCTCACCCACTTTGGTTAGCTGTCTGCGTCTTTTTGTCCTGTGAATTGGAGGAAATACGTTAATAGAGAGTTTTAGCAGTCCGTCTGTTCCATCATGTACGTAGTTAACGTGTTTACCGGGACCCGACTGCGCATGCGCGCGCGAAGGGCGAGGAGGAAGGGCTAGGAGGCGCACTCCGCCGTGACGAATGCGCGGACATGGCGAAGGCCGGCCCGCGGAACTAATCCCCCTACCGCGACGAATGCACAAGCGCCCAGACGAATCCCGGTCAACACGGTAACTTCGTAGATGACGGAACAGACGGACTGCTAAAACTCTCTAATGTTTGTTCAAACCCGAAAAAAAAAATCCCGGGCCATGTCCACTAACGTGAAACCTGCGGAAGGGCGAAGCATGCAGTGTATACGTGTATTCTTGGCGCCTTGGCGTTTTTGCCCACGGATGTGAAAGCGTTAGGGGATAGCCCACGGAGATGAAACGTTCTGACGCGATGCGTTGCAAAGCGAGTGTCCCGGTGTGTTCTTTTAGTGCGCGCTTTTTTCTGTGGAGATGAAAGTTCTAGCGCGAGACATAAACGGGTTTCCCGGTGTTTTTGCACCGTGACTACATGAGCCGACGACATGTGACGACGACATTAGACGCCGACAGCTCGAGCCCCTAAATGGCTTGGACCCTAAGAGCAACTGTGTTAGATACGTTATCAATTTGTTCCCCACTACGCAGGTGTTGATGAAAAATAACTCCCAAGTATTTCACAGAAGACACATTTTCAGTTCTACGATTTTCTACGCCGTAAACTTGCAAGGCGTTGCTTTGGCGTCACGATAGTGATGGTGGCTGTGCGTTAGGCATGGCGAACACTTGCCTGTTTGCTCGTCACGCTGCGCACATTCTTGTGCTCTTCTCCCTTCGTCTTCCGAGGTATAATAATGTGGACGCTAACGTTTCCAAGACGCTAACGTTTCCAAGACACACACACTACAGAGTTCATCACATCCTGGAGTTTCATACCAAAATATGCTAGAGGGAAATCCTGCGCCAGGGTCTATGTGAGCCGCGCTTCGGTGAAGAAAAGATTATTCTTAGTTGTTTAATTAATATAAAAGGTGGGTTATAAAACTTTTATTTGCCAGGGATTAATTTGGAAGTTCATGCGAGAATAACACGGAAAAATGTTACCATTTCTTGATGATTTGGCTTCAACAGCAAAAAGAAGCCATATGTCTAGCCAAGCCAAGTAGGCTAGGAACGTTACTAACTTCTATGGTGGTGCCTACGACGGCACGCGATCGCGGCGACGCGTTTGTCCCTATATTAGCATAAAATAAAAGCTCATGCATCACACACGTGAGAAGTGAGGCGCTGGAGAATACGCTCTCCTTTGATAGGAGTGGTTATGTTGACGTCGCCGCCAAAAGGGAATCGGTGAATCACCCGTGAGCCCGTCCTCACCCGTGCCAGCTCTTTTTTTTTTTTTTTAGCTAAAGCCACTGTGCGTACCGGGGACTCGGCGGTCGCCGTGAGGAAGGCGCTCACGAGAACTCGGCGTTTTCTCGCTCCTCGTAGTTTTTGCCAAGGTTTTTTGCTAAAGCCACTGCGCATGCCGGGAAGCTCGGCAGTCGCCGCGGGGCATGCGCTCACGAGCGCTCAG
Organism: Haemaphysalis longicornis; assembly: GCF_048455015.1. Lineage (NCBI taxonomy): Eukaryota > Metazoa > Arthropoda > Arachnida > Ixodida > Ixodidae > Haemaphysalis > Haemaphysalis longicornis. Next base: position 194,212,972 of record NW_027526295.1, on the reverse strand, counting down.
CATTTCCTTCGTATTTTTTCTTGCAACAGCGAACTTACTGCTTGTACATAGGAAGTGACCACGCAATCATCGCCCTTTTGATCAACACCAAACCAAGAAGATCGAAACGAAAAAAAAAAACAAATCACTGAATGGTATAAGTATAGGAAAGAAAGAGAAGGACAAAGCCCCACTGATCTTGAAGCTTGGACAAAGGGCATTGTCGGTACGAAAATGAAGCAGACCAAGACCAACACAATTCAAAAAGGAGGACCTTGTGTAGACAAGCGCCCTGCCCATTGCTGGGAGGCCCGAAACGCGCTTATCAAGTGGTGGAAAAAATGCAGAACAAATTGCAAGCTCAAAGAAAGGATAGCCAAGCTTAACCAACACATCCAGCAGTACTCAGATACACTCAGAAGACAACAATGGCAGATGACGTGCTAAAAAATTCAGGGAACCTTAAACATAAGTAAGACATGCCGTATCCTGAAAGCCCTCATCGATCCACAAGCCACCAAGACACCAAGACCATGACCAGAAACAAACTACAAACGCTAATTGATGTGCGCAATAATTCCAAGGAAATGCTGAAAGACTTGCAAAACCTGTATAGCCCCTCCGCGATCCAACCTGACTGCCGGAGCTACACGGGAACCAACAACGAAGATTTGAAGAAGGACTTCGCCATGGCCGAACTTAAAATAGCAATCGAGAAGCACTGGATGCAAAATGCCGGGTCCTGACCAGATACCTACAGCCCACTTAAGAAACCTGGCAGGAAGTGACATGGAAGCCCTGCTCACAGAAATAAATCACATATGGAGAGGACGCCCACTTTACTCAAAACGGAATTTTGGGTACATGATATTCATTCCTAAACCAAGCAAACCCTTTAACCTCAGCAACCTAAGACACATCATGCTCACGTCCAATGTGGAGAAGGTAATTGAAAGGATAACCTTGAAAAGACTTCAACAGCATCTCGAAGATCAAGCGATACTATCTCCTAACATAGTAGTTTTAGGAACAACCCTCGCCCCAAGACGCTTTACTTCGAATCTACGAAGACATACACAAGGAACCGAGTCTCGCAGAACTGAAAGCAATCCTAGCCTGAAGAAGATGTTTTACCACGCTGACCATGACTATATGCCCGAAGAACTGGTAAACACTATTTGTGGGTGCAGAATGTACAACTACGTAAGAAACTTCTTCCAACTCACCATCGGCGTTGGCAACCATCCCACTGCTCCCTTCTCTAACCCATAAAGAGGCATAGCCCAAGGGTCTGTACTTTTACCAACACTAATTAATCTTGCCATGCTGAAGGTCTACAGAGAATTATGCAAGATTCCGGACATAAAATTCTCCCTCTACGCAGATGATATAACACTTAGGATCAATAAAGAAGGTCCAGGCCACTACCAAAACACCATGCATTTGGCACTAAATGCACTAGGGAGAGCAGCCCACAATATAGGATTAGGATGGTCCGCAGAAGAAAAAAACGGAACTCTTAGTAATTCACAGTCCCCGATTGAAGCCCCCACCATACACCAAAGTAACAGAAACCACGACATATACTACAAGCGCTCTATACAAATTCTGGTCCTCCACATACAGCAGTGAGAGCAGAGCTTACACAGGATTAGAAGAGTGTCCAAAAAAATTAAAGGGCTCAAGGAAGCAGACTTAATCCGCCTCAGGGACGCCCTCATTACCACGCGCCTCAGATATCAAGCCCCCTACGTAAACCTCACCAAAACACTAGAAAATTGGCTGGACGCACTAATAAGGAAAGCAAAGAAACTTGCCGTAGAAATCCCATTCAGCGCCAACACAGCGAAGCTTCTCGTATACCACCGAAGACATTATAACCACACACCGTCACAACCATGTACTACGGCTAAACCGCACTCACTCGCGACGAGCCATACTCACAGAACTCAGATTCCAACCAAGCCCCACCCATGCCAATGAAACCCCCATAAAGCAAGACATCCTCAAGCACATACAGGTGGCACCCATCTCACGGTACAAGTACAAAGAAAATAATTCACCTCGACAAATTACAGGGGCATTTTATTCAAAGAAAGTTGTTGGAGACCTTGACCGAAAAAAAATTACACCATCTTCCCGTGGGGACCCATGAGGAGGGTGCGAAGCATCATGGGGGTTCCGTGTAGGATCCATTGTGTTGCCGTTATGTTGTTTCATTTATCGGAGCACGAATGGGAACGTAGTGTGAACCCCCCATGTAGAGACAGAGAAATGTAGAGAAATGAGGAGAAATGTAGAGACGGCGAAGAGACCGACACCCACGTTACCTGATCGAACACCTCCCGGTTCTCGTCGTTGTTGTTGTTGTTGTTGTTGTTCCTTTCTGCTTTTGGCGCGTACCCACTTGGGGGATTGGCCAGGATCGGGCGATATATTGGGGCTAATGTGCCCAATTTAGGAGACTAAATTTTGGAGAAAAAGAAAAGAAAAAAATAAATAAATAAAAAATTGTTGATCAGAATAATTGCACAACAAATATAGGAATTTGTAGAATGAAAGTGTGCACTATGCAGGAATTTGCAAGACAAGACTATGCGGGATTTTGCAATAGGCTCTTATTTCGTCTGTGTACAAGAAGAGCGGCTAACAGGGTAAGCGCCTAGTCTCTGAGACGTAGGTGTGGACGGCCGTAACCAAATTCCTGTGGGGAGACCCAAGCGAAATGGCACCGAATGACAGTAAGACCGGCATTGAAAGGGTAAGTCCAAGGTGGTGAATTGGCTCCACCAGGTATTTTCTTCTCATTGAAGAGAAGCCGCGGCAATATAAGAAAAAATGCTCTAGGGTTTCGGGTTCATCACAAAGAGCACAATGACGAGAGGAGGTGAGCCCAGCGCGGTGCATGTAGAAGTTGAGCTGCGGAACTCTACAACGTAAGCTAGTTAAAGTAACCTCGCATTGGCGAGATTCGCAACATCGGGAGTCCCACGCATATGCCAAATGGGCGTAATCATCGAGGGAGGTGATGGCATCCTCCTGCCTCCTCGCCAGATGTTGATGCCGACGGATCCGTGCTCCGGCCAGTATGGAGGGAAATGGACAGATGTCGAACGGAGGGCTGTCTAGTGCTGACCTCGCTAAAGAGTCTGCTTCTTCATTCAGATATAAACCCTTATGCCCAGGCACCCATATCAAGCGGATTTCTCTTAAGTGGGACGGAACTAAATAACCAAATGTGCGAAGAAGAGCAGAATTTTTAGGGGATATCAAAGAGGAGCAAACAGATAATGAATCAGACACAATTACGACATTTAATATCTGGGGAGGTAATTTTTTTAATGCTATGACTATTGCCATAAACTCAGCATAGAATATTGGGGTGAAGTCCGGTAGGCGAATCGAAAACGACCAGTTGAGTTGTGGACTGAAAATCCCCACACCCGCTCTCTCCTCAAGTTGAGACGCATCAGTCGCTACAACCACGTATGTATCCAAGCTAGACAGATAGTCGTTCAACAAACCGGTTAGTAGACGTGTAGGTAGCCTTTTCGCATTGTTAGGAAAAATGTTATTAAAGGTTAGGGGAACAGGGAGAGCTTCCCAGGACATCTGCATAACGGACGGAATGTTAATATTAAGAGGTGAAAGTAAAGTCTGGGCATACACACATTGAGGGCGGTATTGGTGGGGCCACCACGAGTTAAAAAATAAAGCCGGTCGAGCCACCATCAGCGACAAATCTCTGCTGAGGGGCGATTCGAAAATCCTAAGCATCGTCAGAGCAGTTAAAAGCTTAAACCGAGATTCTAGTGCAGGCAGCCGGGACTCTAAGTACAGGATGTTATTAGCTGTGTATTTCGGAAGGCCGAGACATAATCTCAGGGCACGTCGCTCTAGCAGTATAAGCGGATTGAGTTTGTACATTGGAGATCCTGAAAAGAGAGCACAGCCAAATTCTAAAATAGGGCGCATGTACCCGCGGTAAATGAATATTAAGGTGTCTCTTCTCATCCCAAAATTCCGGTTGCTAATTCTTCGCAACAGGCCAAGTGCCCGTTCCCCCTTCGTCGAAATGTGCTTTATATGGTCCCGCCAATCAAGCTTACTCTCATAAATCATACCCAAGTATTTTAGAGTTGTCACTTGCGGAATAAAATCCTCCCGGTATCTAAGGCAGAGGGTAACAGGCACTGATACGGGGAATACCAGGACCGCGCACTTGGCAACGTTCATTGACAAATTCAGATTTGACAGCCACCTTTCGAGAGAATCCAAATAATTTTGTGACGCCTGATAAAGCTCATGTATGTCCCGTGCTGCTGCGAAAAAGGCTATATCATCCGCATAAACGTAACTGCAGACTTCATTGCTGGTAGGAATGGATCTCATCAGTATATTAAACAAAACCGGAGAAAGCACTGACCCTTGTGGAACGCCCCTTGTCTGATGTAGTGTGGAAGTCCTAAAACCATTTTTCGAGCAAAAGAACTTGCGGCCAGATAGAAACTGCTGAATCCATGAAATAATGTAATTGGGTATCCCGCATTCTTTAAGTTTAGCTATAAGGACGCTGTATTCTACACTGTCGTATGCTTTCGCAATGTCCAGTGTGACAAGCGTGCAGATTAGTTTGTTTCTACGGGCAAACTGGATACGACTCTCCAGGTCCACATGGGCGGACCAAATGGAGCAGCCTGGACGGAAGCCAATTTGATGTGCACTCAATAAATTTTCCCTAGATAGGAATCGAAGTAAACGGCCGTATACAATTCTTTCGATCAATTTGACTAAGTTACTGGTCAAAGCAATTGGGCGAATGTTGTCCGGGAGAAGGCCAAGACTGGGATTTTTTAGTAGGGGTACAATTTTTGCAATTTTCCAATCTTCGGGCACCCATGCTTTCTCCAATGACGTGTTGATAATGTTTAATAGATCGTGAGGAGATTCCTCAAAGAGAAGCTTAATCGCTGTAGTCGAGATGCCATCGGGTCCCGGGGAAGCTGGCGGGAGGCGCATAACTATATCCGCCATTTCCTCCATCGTGACAGGGGTAAAGTCAAAAACTGGGGTATTTTCAAATATCATGGGTCGGAGAGTAGCCGTAAACCTTGTTTGCAAGGCCCGGGCGACTTTTTCGAGTGACTCTGAGCTTTCTTCCGGCGTTTCCACAATGGATACACCGTTGCTTCTGTCGTCAGTGCTCTTGCGGTGACGCAAAAAAGCAAAAAGAATACGCCGGTTTTTCGTTTTGGAAAGCGCGGAGAACCGTTGCGAATAATAGTCTTGCTTAGCCGTTGAGATGGTTCGGCGAAAGATTGCGGAATAATACTTGAAATTGGTCCAATTATTGGGGCTCTGATTATGGATAAATTTTTTCCACGCTGCTTTCCTGCGCCGATAATCTCTCGTGCAATCATTATTCCACCACGGGCTTATACCGTCTCTCTTGGTTGACGAAACCACAAACTCTGAATTTTTCAGTGTACTTTTCATTAATGCTGTGACGTTTAGGGCCCTAAGCTCCATAGAATCACTGGGCAGAGACGCAAGGGACGAACTCAACTTCTTTTTCATGAGTTCATAGTTAACCAAGGTCCGCACTGCACGGTTAGGTGTGCTTGGGGAGACCGCAATATCAAAAATTATCGGAACGTGGTCGCTACTTGTAGGACCATCTACTGTACACCAACTAGAAACCAACCCACCCTTTACGAATGTTAAGTCTAAAACTGAGCGCGTTTGATTCCGAAAAAAAGTCGCACTACCCGAGTTAAGACAGACTAAATTATTTTCCTCTGTCCAGTCTAATAAACGCCAACCAGAAGTGTCGGTCTTGAAGCCCCAGCTCACATGGTGTGAATTAAAATCTCCGGCAACTATGACGTTTTGATTACAGGAGGAAAGGGCGAGATCCAGCGGTTCTGTGGTGGACACTCCATTGGGGAAATAGGCATTCAGAACAGAGAAGGAAAAGCAACCTGGCAGACATATATCTACCACCATGAGTTCACTAACCGGTGACAAAGACTGGAAGGACAGCTTGGCTTTGTGGCACATCTTTGTAGCTATTAGAATAAGTAGACCCCCTCCTCGCGTGTCCCTATCTAAGCGAAACACGCGAAAATTTGGTAAAGTAAATGGTTTGCCTCTAGACAGCCAGGATTCTTGAAGGAGAATAATATCTGGGCAGTGATTATTTATAAGACATTTAAGATCTGTCAGTGCCGCAGCTATCGAACGGCAGTTCCACTGGAGTACTCGGATCGACATTATGGAGAGTTAATGGCAGCCATGGCTGCCTCCAAGATGCTTTCTTTCAGTTTAATGTTCCCTTGGACCTTTTTAGGTTTCTTGGATCGCGACTCTGGGGAAGAAGTTGGTTGTTGCGAGGTGGATGGAGTAGCTCGCTTAACGTCAGGACGCCTTGGCGACTCAGTGGAAATGTCAAGTTCCATTTCGGTCTCATTGAATGGGCAAAGATCTGAAGAGGAAGGCTGACCTTGGGAAGTCACAGAAATAGAAGGTGCAGAAACCTGGACAGTTGCCATCGGAGTAGAGTTTGGGCCTACTGTCTCCTTCGAAGTCACATTCTGGAGAGCGCTCGCTGAGGAAGGATTCCTTGCCAGATCGACAGCTCGCACCGATGAATCCTGGGGCTCTTGATCCCTGGGAGGCGAAGATGAGGATTGCAAGCAACCCTGCTGCCGGAAGGGAGCCACGGGCAAAGAGAGTGCCTGCGCAATTTGATGTGTTTGCGCTGCCAAAAGATTGGACACCTGCTCCGTTACAGACGCAACCATATTCCGTGAAACCTCCGGTAGCACTTCTTTGAGAGCAAGCGCTATCGCTTTTGCAAGGGAAGCCTCGTTGGATGGTGCCTGGCGGGCAGCAGCACCTGCATATCCATGCGTTCTCTCTTTAACTATCGCTACCGCCTCCTTGCGAGAGCAACGGCGCTTTTCAATAACCTCAAGGATACTGATTTCAGAAGAGCGGGCCGGGCAGTTGGAATAATCAGCGGTGTGAGACGCTCCACAAAGGCAACAGGAGAAGTCGTCTGCGGTACATTGGCTAGCCAAATGCTCGCCCCCGCAATTGCAGCAGCGCGATGCTGACTTGCATGAACCTGCGCTGTGTCCGAAGCGCCAGCAGTTCCGGCATTGACGAGGTCGGGGGGACAACGGTTCTACCCTGTAGATGAGAGGCCAGACTTTGATTTCCGATGGGCACGATGTACCCGCGAAGGTTGCGATCACCGATTCTGTTGGAATAGTGGTACTCTCCACTACACGGGAGCAACGGTACACCGAGATTACCCCGGCATCCCGAAACTGCTCAAGGAGCTCGCTGGGCGAAATCTCCGTGTCTACACCTCGGACTATTCCTTTTGTGCAGGCAAGGTGGGAGGGGACAAAAGGACTCACCGGGAACGATGCGAAGGTCGAGCACTTCAGAAGATCGATTAAGCAGGCCTTATCCGAAGATTTGCAGACGATTCCGCCCTTCCCGTATGGTCTCACCTCCTTCATGTTCATGTTCATGAAGTGCTCACTCGCCCCTTGCAGTTCCCTCTGAATAGTTTTGAAATTTTTAAGCCGGATCGCTCCGCCATTCGTAGGGACCATAGCCACAGGAACGGCCGTCACACCATTCCTCAGGAAGGCGTCCAGGGGTAAGTCCTGCGCCGAGAGACTAGCCGACCAGGGAGAAGACCCCTGGCCGGGAGAAAAAATAGACATGGCAAAAGCCTATGCGTTCACCTAGATGAACGTAAACGTAAACCCAATAAATCAGACACCCGATACTTGGCCAAACCCAACTCCGATCAAGCAGCGACTGTAGCTGACGTGTAGCTCTGCCAGCGCACCGTCTTTCTTTATTGCGTGCTCACGCTCCTACCCCGCTGCCCGCCCTCTTCGTCCTCTTCTCTGGTTGAGCTGCAAGGCGCGTGACGCTTCCCGCCACAGCTTTCCCACGGGAAATTCAACACCCTCCTCTAAAGTTTTCAGTTCGTCGTTTCCGTTGACGTTGAGCTTCGCGTGCCTTCGTTGTATCAGTAGCTTCTTGACGTAGTTCGAATGAGTGAAGGACATAAGGCGCGTTCGTAGCACATGCTCCGGTCTCGGTTTGTAGCGCAGTGGGAAGAGCGCCACGTACCTCCCGTTGCGGCCAGGGAGTCATGGGTTCGAAACCGGGTGCCACCTAACTATTTCTTTTTATAGTGTGCTGCGCTGACGTCACGCCAAACGCTGACGGGGCTGAAGAGACGCGCATGCGCAGCAGAGTGCGGACGGCGGACAACAACAACAAAAAGGGAGGGAGGGACACAGCCCCGAGCATGAGATGATTCGCATCTAAAACGCATATTCACGGATGCCGCCAAGAAAGGACTGATGTGTGCAATACCGTATACGGATCTCAAAGAGGACGAATTCTCCATACCCATGAGCTCTACCACTCCACAAGAACCTGAGATGCTAGCCATAGCACTCGCAATAGGCCGAACGACGACCACCAGGGGTTCCAAGAAGACGTGTCACCTGCTTGCAAGAGGTATCACCTTCTCAACCTCCTTGCAACTTCTATCCGCAGTAAAAAGACAGGCCAGAATTCACTGAGTACCTGGGCACATGGGATTGGCATGGAACGAACAAGCAAATCAACTCGCCCGTGAAGCATTCATTCGTGCTCCCGCTGACCATGTATGTACCCTGAAATCTCACCCCTCACAAGATATCAAACTGAGGCAGTACCTTCACGACAGGACGGAGTACCCGCCCCCAAATCCGTTGGCGGACATAGAAGAAAAACCCCTGCTTAGGCGGCGAACACAAACACACTACAAACACCGGCATGGTTACTCCGCCTAAGACATGGGACCAGGATCATCCCCCATTCCCAGTGAAGCCATTGCAAGACCACACTTAGCCAAGAACATTATCTGTGGGAATGCACACACGCCTCCGAACTCAGAACACATCGCACTAAGGAGTGGCTCGCTACCGCGTGCAATCACCAAGATCAGCGGGACCTGATGGCCTTCACCTGGAGTGCTACCAGCAGCTGCCCTGACGGAGGCGGCTGACAGACGCCTCCCAAACCACTGCGATCATAGAACGGGAAAGTTTCCCTTTCTCACTCTCTATCTTTCTCTCTCTCTTTTTTTCCACTCTTAAAAGTACACTACAAATACTGACCGTCGTGCCAAGCTTGAGCGTAATGAAGCCAGCCATTTCTCCAAAATAATTTTCTTAACAGACATTTATTTCTTGCACCTTCCTGTATGTCAAAGAAATTAATGCGCAGCGATCACGCACGTGACACAAGACGATAGTGCGGACACAGTCATAATTTGGCGGCAAGATACAGCAGCCGCTTGCACGGGGCTATCACAACGCAGGACGACCCATTTCACAATGCAAACGAAAATACGTAGCGCTGTGCATCTGACAACGGCTGCTCGTCGGCTGGGTGAGCGAGTGACGAAGATCACGTTCAGTAACACTTCGTTCCACGCCGCCTGCACGTAACGAGGGCAACAGGCGCCGCGGCACGTCAAAGAGTGACGTGAGCGACGCTCCTGTCTACGAAAAAAAGAACTTTTGACAGAGTATTTGGACAGAGCGACATACATCATCCAGCAATACGCATGCGGGTTTGGCCCGAGAAATGTACAACGGGTAATTTTTCACACGATCTAGCCTTCGTGCAGCATACCCACTTGGAAGATTGACCAGTAGGGAGCTTTACGGGGTTACTCTGCCCGCTGCACGAAATAAACAAAACTACGAACTGGGAACGTAAAAGTTGTAGAATAGTAAGTGCCACGCGACACGTCAACATGAGGGCACCAGAGGAGAAGAGGTGCACACCAGCTGCGCAAAACCCTATTTCTAGGGAAGCTGTGGTGTGTGCCACTCTACTTGGGGAAGTATAGTTCACGCCGTAAGAGAGAGCACGGCCGGTCTGGGAGCGGGCAAGCGCAGAGCTCGCGAGCGCGTCCAGACCGGCCGTGGCCCAAGAAACGAAAGCGAAGAGAGAGAGAAGCGTTCACGGTGTATCAGCAAAGAAGCCGGGCGAAGTAATTCGTACCAAAATACAAAGAAACAGAAAAGACGAAACAGATGCGAACACGCTGTTGGAGCAAAGGGTAATTAATGAGTAAGGCAAGCCTTGAAAGCACGTAAGCAGGGCTAAGTGCCCCCAAACTTTTTTTTTTGTTCAGCATTGCTGTATATTACTAATTTTTTTTAAACGAGAGACATTACTTTGCGCCTGAATGTTTGACTGAGCTAAATGATTTTATAGCACATACTCCTCAAACTAGTGCCGCGAAATTTGTACCGTCTACGTCAGCCGCCCGCAAGATCATGACTTTCGAACGAATGGAGGGCTGAACGGCAGATATCCTACGCGGCCGAACTAACCTGCTCATATGTGCAGCTTTCCCACTCATGGCAGTCCTTTCAGCAGTGATTACGCTGTAGTTATTTAGAAATATGTAAAATCTTTTTGCGCAGCTAATATTCGGGGTGACACTTGCTTTGTGCACAGTTTCAAGCCTTGCACGTTGCGCGACTAGGTTCCTGAACCATGGAAACTATCCCATGGAAATGCATGGGGAGTAAGATTTGACAGCGAATTACACACAAAATATTCAGAATCCTGGAAAGTTCTTTTAGTGTTTTCATATTCACGTTGACTTCTTGCTTTATGCCAAATATCACTTCCCTGAAGTGGTTTTCCTATGTTACTGAAAGATCGGAATTTTGAGCGAGAAAACTGGGTATATGGCTCCAGACATTGTAACTATGCGTTGCGTTGTGTATGAACAGTAACCTTCTCCGTAATGAAAGTCGAGGACCGTTATTCCCGAAGAATTTATTGCGGGAAAGCAGTCATTCTAAAATTGGCGTCATTTCACGTGCATCATATGGCTAGCGTCAGTTTAGGACGAGGACAGCTCTTGCACGGACGCCCTGATGATCGATGCAGGCCTTACGCGAGGTAATTATAGGTGTCCTCCTTGTCCGCTGCACGCTCCAAGTATTCCTTCTCAATTAGCATATTTATGCATTGCTTTATCATCGGGACGTGGGGCTTAAATTTCGCGCTCAGCTGGTGCAGGACTTCGCCGACGAGCTCCTGGTGCTTTAGCGTTATGCGTGATTTCATTATCCGCACAATGGCGGCCTGTATCACTATCTTCCTGTCTTCGTCGATTTTCTTTTCGATGGCCTCCTGGTCAGCCTTGACCTCGGCCTTCAGGGGCACGCTAATGTTGACGCGGAGCTTCTTGTGGTTGTAGGCCTCGTGGAGAGAGACGGAGGCTTCTGGCGGCAGCTCTCCGCTCTCCGCCGCATTATCCTGCGAGCAAAGCAGGAGCTTGCACTTGAGCAGCGTCTGCAGGACCTGCCGCAGGATGTACATCTCCATGCCCGTGCTTTCTTGGAGCTGCTGCACCGTGAAAGAGAGCGCGTTGTTGTATTGGAGAAGGACGGCGATCTGGAAGGCGGATGCCTGCAGCGTGTAGCTGTTCCCGAAGCAGTTGGTGGCAAGTTCTCCCCTTGAAAGGTTGCAAAGCCACTGCAGCTTTCGGGCGCTGTGGCGCTTGCTGTAAAACACCGTAAAGCGCTGAACGCTGCGCTCCAGCTCCTGCGGCAGTGCGAGCTCGAAGGATTGCGAGAATGGCCACGATCCGGAGGTCAGAACCTGAATAGAGAAGTCCAAGCCAAGGTTCTCCCCGGAATCCTGGACGTGCTGCGTGAATTGCTCGTTGACGTCCTTGCTCACTGCTATATCCCGGATCATGCGCTCCAGGGACCAGACGTATTCAATGCCGCAGGCCAGCTTGAGCTTAGAGATCATGCTAGCCTCGGCGTCGTCGCTGGCCGACAGTTGTAGCACGAGCCGCCTCGCTAACATCCTGGAGTAGAACTTCTGGAACACGTCTTTGTCGTCTATGTACTTGAACATTATAGTAACTTGGTCCAGTACGTCTTCGAGTTCCGACTCTCCAGGATTCGCCGCGCTTTTCTTCAGCAGCATGTCGCAGTACTTGGCCAAGAGCTCGGGAGGTTTCCGTGATGATTTGGCGAGCACAGTTACGGCATTTTTGTTTACGAAATGTGTGCAGGCCTTGTCGAAGGATTCGACGAAGTCTTCCTCATTCGCGAAGGCCGTCAGCACCAGCATGTTGTACTTGCGGTGCACGGAGAGCAGCGTGTCCACGTAGAGCTTGGGATTCTGGACCCCAGCCTTCCCGATACGCTCAATGGTCGACAGACCTTCGGCCAACACGTGCTGCCCGAAGAGCGCACTCAGCTCGACGAGTCCGTGGTCTGTGCGCGACACCAGCCGGTACATGCGGCTAAGGTCATCGCAGCGGTAATCACGGAGCAGATTCTTGAACTCTTCGTAGAGGATCTCGAGGCGCTGCTCTATCAGAGCTTTCTGGCAGGTGTCCGCGAGTGGTTGCTGCGTCGACTGGTACAAGTACTGCCGAACCCGCCGCTCTTCCTCTGCCAACCACTGCTCCACCTTCTTGATGTACTCGGTGACAGGGTTCTGTTCCAGGAAGGCGGTTCCTGCTTGGTTGTAGAACCTCTCGGTGGCCTCCAAGATGGGTCCTTCAAAAGCGCTCTTGTAGACCGAGAAGTTGGGCCTCTGGTCCGACGGGTCCTCCTCGTTCAATCCGAGCTCGACGTACGAAGACATAATGCCGCGAATAAGCGCCGCGTCTATCGGCTCCCCCCTCCGTTCATCGTCTATCAGTTTCAGCACGGCGCGTGTCAGCCGGCTGTGGAATTCCTTGAGCAAGCTCTCTTTCCAGGACAGCACACACAACTGGGAAGTGTCGTACACATCCTTGTTGCCGGTCTTCCACTCCTCCTTGAGCCACTTGTTGTTGAGATGAAAGAAAATCTTGCTCACGATCATGCTGGACAGCTTGTAGCTTTCCCACTTGTCGCTGTAGAAACGCAGGGTATCCTCGTGCACGAGCGCGGTCGCGTCCTGCAACAGGCCGTCCACGTAGCTGCGCAGGAACCTATGGAGCCTTCCGTAAAGCTCGTAGCCGGCAGCCTTCGCCCCGTCGTCGCGATTTTTCCCGTCTCCTTCGTCCTTCGGCAGATTTTTCGGGTTTGTCCGAGTCGCCAAGTTCCATACGTGCGCGTACAGCTTCATGTACTGGGACGGGGCCATAGAGCCTTCGGTGGCGTAGACTTGTTCAATGCCTTGCCGCAGCTCGTCCCACACCTGGTCCCGGTCGATGGGTTTTTTGGCCGACTGCATGCTTGCCGTTTTTTGGGTGATGGCGCCGGCGGAAACTGCCAGGTGTTCAGCCCCCGCGAACAGCGGCTGAGAGCGAGGCTGCCCCGATCTTCTTTTTCTACCCTACCGCTGGCGCGCGGGCACGGACGCGGGGGGGTTGAGAAAGAACGAAAACGCTTAGGGGATTGGCCGAATGTTTTAATGAAGATATCCCATTTCTAAAAAATTCAACATGAAACGTACTTTAGGCCTTTTCCCATGCCGAGTTTTCCACCTTAAGAGGGGTGAAGCATGAAGTTTTTATAGAGCCTGTTCATGCCAGAGTTTGACTTTGCATTGATTGTTCGCAGAAAATTATTTGTGTGGCACCAGGGCGCTAAAAGCTGTAAAATTGTTGATAGTTTGGTGAAAACGAAATCGAACAAATCGTAAAAATAATTTTTGCACATGGCTGCTGTTATATTCGTTGAACAGGCCTCTACAGGTGGGTGTGAAACTGTCGTTTCCTTTGTCCAAACTCATCAAGCTTTTTGATTAGAACAATATACATTTAGCGGTTTAGCTACTACTTTGCAGTGACTGAATTGTAAGCTACGTATTTACGTGCAGTCGAATGCGAATTTCGCGTTATGATTTGCAGCGAGAGCCGTGTGCGAGAGTTTACGATGGAGACGCTAATGATAGTTAATTGTCAGCGGTTTGAAAGCGAACCCCGGCGACTCATTCAAATTAAGGTACCGGCGGATGTCAGATGACCAGTGACCAGTAGTTGCGAAACCCGTGGTTTAACAACTAAGCTACAAAAGTTTTTTTTTTTTTTTTATGCACGAAAGAGCACGTACAAGAACTTGTATAAGGGGACATTGCCGCTTGCTTTCTAGATCGTTTTTCAGAGCTTATATACATTTATGGGATGCAGATGGGGTCAGCTGTGCCTACTGCGGGGTAAGAGCATCATTAGTTGGACAAGAGCAAGCGGGAAACGTGAATGCCAAAACCTGAACGAGGACGGCGTACGGATGGCTTTCTTAGCGGTGCCGCGCCGTGCTGAGCGGATAACACAAAAGCACGGCCGGACTCGGCTCCCTTTCCGGAGGGTAGTCGAGTCCGGCCGTGACAAAAGATAGAGTGCACAATAGCTGCCCTCAGCTTGATTTTGGGCGCCAGCGTCGGTAACGCGCCAAATTCAAATTGCGCTAAATTCTTTTTTGCAAACGGTCGTAGTCTTCATATTTTCAACCCGTTATGTTACGATTACTACGGCCACCCAGAATTGCACCCGCACTGCGTGAATATAGTTGAGTCCCACCGCGATCTTCTCTAAGTAGGCTTTTTTTTTTTTTCTCTCTCGCTGCGTCCAGAGCGCCGTCAGACAGTACTATAAGCACTGCACTAAAGTTACGTCCAGCAGCGTTTTGCAACAAAATGTCGCGTCTTCTTTCTTGGTTTTACACCTGGCATTTCTTTCTCCTCTTGCACGTCCCTTAGTAAAATAACGTTCAGAGATGATCACCCTAAGTTAACACCAAGGGCGATATCAGATATCTTCCTCGGGGAATCATCATAATAGCATGCATACTCGTAGGGCAACATCTGCAACGGTGGGTAATATCACCTTGGAGTGATCGCCTAAGATATTTTTGATGCGCAAGTAGGTGAGGCAACAACAAGAAATCTGTGTGCATACTGTGAAGCTTTCGCGCGTACTCTACAGCCTAGCGCATGGAGACATACGTCCAAGGGGCGTATTGTACAACGCTTTACTAGGTGGCTAAGCAGCTGGCGTTCTATCACGAAATATAGATAATGGGTAGCATGAAGTGCTCATGGTTTTCATTACGGGAACAGTAACATCGGCGTTAACTCTCACTCGGAGGCTACATTCCTCGTTTTTTTTTTTTTTTCGAGATATACAATGGGCTGCCATTAGTTTAGATTGTTACCACTGTCATTGCCACTATTTAACACGGCGTCTAGGCCACAACTGCAAATATTTTCCCGCCCGGAAAAGTGTGAGGGCCAAGTACGTATGAGAAAGGCCGCCGTAATGATGTACAGTCGTCAAAAGTGTTAACAACAACAAAGCACACGATGCGAGTCTTTGCGCAGAGCGGCAGCTTACAGTAGTGCGCGGGCTAGTCAGAGAGGTTGGGCGCAAGCGCTAAAGCAGCCGGGTGCAGAAGGTCATCCTCGTGAGCGCCGACTATCAACCGCCGCAGCTGCCGCTCTGTGCAGTGTCGCACCCACTTATTTATAGTTGTAACACCTTTAACGGCTGCAAGCGACTCCTCCACGTCCCAGTTCACGTTTGCAATGCTGTTGCAGAGTACGGCAAACCTTGTTGTGGCGCCAACAGGAAGGGCCGCGCCTCGAAAATACAGTTCAATCGCAGTTATCAGCACTTTGCCCTACCGGCTGTAAAACAAACAAAGATGCCATTCTGAAGAGAGCAAGCGCGCCGTTGAAAGTTGACTTCCCGCGTCGCTGTTGGATACGATCCCTGACCTTGATTTCAGCGACGTTTCACCCGTGTTGTTTTTACAGTACCACGTGTGGGGCGGTCGAGGGAAGGGCTGAGGGTGGTCGGAGCGCGGAGCGGAGCATGACAGTTCCGCAATAGCGCGTCGTCTACGATAATGTATGCGGGACCAGCTCGGTGCTCCCGATGATTTATGATGCACGTTCCGTTTTTGTCTGCTAATGTGGCCCACGCTCTCCCGCGGGAGAGGTTGCGCTTGTTTCTCAACACCCGCAGCGCACGTTTCGCCGGTTGATGTTGAGGCTGCCGAGACTCTTGTGCATCACCACGTGGTTGACAACCATAGAAGCGAACCAGACATCATCACCATCAGCCTCCACCATCAAAGGGCGTTCACGAGGAGCCAAAGCCGGCTACAAGCCTTCGCATCACCCCTGTGGTATGCACCGATTCGAGATTGCTGCTTGCGATTCTCTCTCTCTCTCTCTCTCTCTCTCTCTCTCTCTCTCTCTCTCTCTCTCTCTCTCTCTCTCTCTCTCTCTCTCTCTCTCTCTCTCTCTCTCTCTCTCTCTCTCTCTCTCTCTCTCTCTCTCTTCCTCTCTCTCTCCCTCTCTCCCTCCCTTTCTCTCTCCCTCCCTTTCTCTCTCCCTCTCTCTATCTCTTTCTGTCTCTCTCTCTCTCTCTCTTCGTATGGTTTATGGGCCTCGATCGTGTTGTGATATAGTATTTATAACGCACGCTTGTTGAATTGTCCGTGGCATCAAAAAATTCAAGGGCAGCCTGGTGCAGATGTGTTCTAGGTGCACAAGCAGGTTTCATTTTGTTAATTTCCTTCCTTAAGCGGATACAAAAAGATCTTGCTTGATTTCGTTAACCTGTCTGCTCAGACTCAGTTTAATAGGTGCTCATAACGTGCTTCCAGTACTCCGCTGTGGGCGTACGCCACTGTGTGGCTGTGTAGTACTTTGCTCCCTCAGCTTCAGAATATGCGCACGAGCTTCAGAGCCCGCGCATCGATTTTTGTTGCCTACCCTCGTAACGTTTATGATGACATAAATTTATTCAAATACAGGATTTAAGACTAATTTAAAAATATTAAGTATATATTGAAATATTTTCACTGACTAAGGAGATTGAGTCGATTTGCCGTTTATAAAGCGTTGCCCAAGATATCTCTTCTGGTTTGTGCTTTCCGTGGGCATACAACGTGGTAGGCTTGAGGCTACGCGCACAGGCCGATTTCTGGCCAATTCTTTCGCGTGGGTGTATGCCAGCACACAAGGAACAACAACAGCCACAACAACATAGGAGGCACGTACAGATTTCAGAGTACGCGAGCGCTGACTTCAGAACGCAGAAATCTCTTGTGGTGGACCCACCGAGTGCTTGCGAACCAAGATAGTTACATGCACGCCATTCGGCAACGAGCGACACTCCCGCTGTTATTCCGGGGAATTTTTTTTGTTTCTGCATAAGCGCGATTGCTACTGCACGCAGTTATTTACCTTCCCCGCTTTTGCAGTTCTACCTGGTCATTTAATTGGTTGTTACGCACCGACGCAACGCAGGCGATGAGGCGCGCCGTAGTGGAGGGCTCCGGATTAATTTTGACCACCTGGGGATCTTTAAAGGAGCCATGAAGAGAAAACACAAGTTTGTTTTATTCGAAAGATTAGGTGTTTCATAGTACCCCAAGCGCTTTCCCGGAAGCAAATGATGCTTTATTCACTGAGAAATAAGGCAATTTAAGCCAAAATTTTAAATCTCCCGCTAAAATTGCACATTTGGTGACGTGAGCAATGGTGTCACACGGGCCGGTCCATGAAACAGATACTTAGTATGTCGACTCCATATAGCACCCACACGCGGGAGTCGACCGAGACGGCGGCCATTTTAAAAATGCTAGTAAAACCTAGTGCACCCGCAGCCCTAGTCATGGAATCGCCTGATCCGGAGAACAAAACTCTCGCCGAGGAGCTCGGGCTTGCATTTAACAACCTCACACCACTTGAACGCTCAACGCTTCTAAGTGCACGAGCGGCAAGAGTTGTGGGATACGCGGTGGACGGGAAAGCGACCATTCCGCGATAGCCACAACAGACGAACGCCCTGCCGTCGGCACCGCTGCCTCGTCAGCGCCGTCGCCACGGACGAATACAGACTGGTACGTATGTGCCGTATTTTTATTACGGTTAATAATAGTTCAACTTCAGTAGCAGTATCGCTTATGCCAGTTGGTCGGTGTCGTGTATGGAAAGCCGTTCGCGCGAGCTCTCTGCTTCGACCAGAAAGATACGAGCGTCAATGCGCGGTGTTTACGGCATTTTTCCTCCAAGGTCAGAGCGCCTCGAACCCGAAAATTCGTCTGCGCGACGGCGAGATGTCGAGCTCGGCCAGGCGGTTGTTTCGTACGCATTGGCGCACACGCTTGCGTGTTCGTTCGAAACTTCAACCGTTTACTCCACCGTTCTTTGTCATAAAAAGAATGTGCAGTATGTTTCACGGGCATTTAGCTCGCTATGCAAACTGTAAGCCCTGCCTAACATGCGTTTGCTTTTGCCGGCCTCCGCCAATCGCAGAGCTTAGCCCATGTGACGGCATAGGTTCTGTTGCGGGAAATGAGCTGGTGGGTCGCATGACCATTCCCGTTTTTCCTAATTATGTAGCTTATTTGAGCGAAGTTTGCGTTATAAGTGGTGTCGTTATGGTTCTAACGAGGCAATCTTTCGAATGAACCAAACTTGTGTTTTCTCTTCATGGCTCCTTTAACGTGCGCCGAAATCTCGTACACTTGAAGCCCGTGGTGGATTCAAATGACGGTCAGGGGTGGAATGGGGGTGAGTGATTGGTGGTATCCTATAGACGTGGCCAGGAGACGGTAAGCTTTCTATAGGCCTAGCAGTACGCATGCCACCGCGCCTTGAACGAGCCACTGGATTCGGCGAAAACCGACTGAGAATCCTGAGAACAAAGATCTCTAATCAGAGCGGGTGTTCCTTGGGTGGCTTCGAAAACGAACGTGTTTCGTTTTCGAAGCCACTCTAGGAAGAAAGAGAAAGAGAAGAAGATGGAAATGAAAGAGAAGGAGGAGGAGGAATAAATGTTTATTTCACGAGCGCTGGTGCTGCTGTTAGGGCACCGCCCGGTGGGGGGCGTCCCTAGTCCGGACAGGCCCTGGCCTTGACTGCAGAGAAGAAACACAAGAAAAGTACGCCATTTAATTTGAAGACATTCTTAAACAATGCAAACACAACAAGTTTAACAATCTTAACTGTGAAAGGATGGTTCTGTACAGCCTCGGCCTTAGACTCAAGGGGCGCTATGCCCCATCTGCGCGCTTCTGCGGACGTCAATAGCGATTGGTGTGCAAATAGATACGGATAGTAGAGAGGCTGGGAAAATGTATTAATAAGAATTTTATTACTTGATTTAGAGCCGAAGTATACAAAGCCCCGCATCAATGATTGCAGTTGTAATTCTAGCTTCTGGTGTCTATTTTAAATATTCGAAAATATGCCTGTTATTTCAGATTCGACCCCGTAACTTGACGTAAAAGCGATCGTATACCATTTCGCACCTCGACATTTATGCAAGGCTCGTCGCGTTAGCTGTTACGCCAACGTGTCTGACGGTTACTTTCGACGATACAGATCTCAACAAACGCATATGTTTAGGTTTTAAAATGCGGCGAAATAAATGGTACCATATCCACAATTTCCGATTGGGGCCAACACTCGTAAATGAAACATTTAATTTCTTCATTCTGTATTTTTACCTTTATCGGGTTGAGAATATGGGCTGCTTTCGGTTAAAGGGTACATGCTGCAATCTAGCGAAATTTAGAACCCTGAAGCCCCTAGAACTAATATGGAAGACAAGCGAAGCTTAATCGGTGGATCATAGAGCTATGTATGGCGACAATATATTGATCAAATAAAAACACAGACATATCTTCCTTGAAGGTTGAAGGTTTATTGAAAAAATATAGTTGTTACATTGAAATACAATAATGGATACATACAGAAGGAGGTCCCAGAGTGAAACACTGTCGGGGGGACCTCCTGTAACAACGTTATATGGTGCAAAATTCCCAAAGGTGAAGCAGCATTCGATTGCGGTAGTGCAATAAAATTATACAATAGAAAGCGAAAACATAGCACAGAAAGAAAAGGCATGGTACAGGATTTGTTGTGCGAGTTGTTTAGGCGGTGTACAACACACTGATGCGTTAAGTGCCGAGATCCGAATAGCTCTGAAAGAAAAAGCTTTTTAATCTACAGTGAAAAGAACTTAGGGAACGAGACAATTTAATTTCAACCGGTATTGTAGAACTAATTTTAAAATAATTCTTATATAATTTCTTCTGGGACAGTTTCGATATTTTCTGTAACCATACTCTCTCCGTAGACGGCCATTATTGACAGCAGACACGCGTTCGGTAGCATTTAGGCTGGCGTACCCGCAAATTTCCCCGCCCCTTTCCCCGCCCGGCTACCATGGTCGCCAGACCAAGAGTGCCCTCTCCGCTAAAAGAGCGTCCGAAATACTACTGCGTTCTGTGTAACGTTGACAACTTCCCCGGGAACTATAGCAAGTCACTGAAACTCAGCGTAATGATAGAGTCGTCTTTTCGGCCAATTTCAGCGTGATTTTTTTCCCAAGATACCTACATTAGATTCAGAGCTGCAGAGCATTGCACTATCTGTGAAGCAGCCGTGTGCGATTCTTCGTCCACGGGACCCGATAGACGCACGGAATTTTGGTCAGAGCCTTGCGTGAGGCAGCTTCGCTGTAGATGACTGATTTATTGCAACTTCCGGGCGTTCTCAGAACTCTTCCGCTCTTGCGTGAAACACGCGGTGGTAACACGACATGGCAAAGCGCACTCGCAACCTTTGCGTGCCAAGCGTCGTTGCCCTTTTGTCCTACCAGGAAGGCGGACGGGTCCCATGGCCTTGACATTTCACTTCGGCCTCGATCGAAGCGCAAGGCATCGGACGAACGCAATCTCGGACACATTTTTGTTATTTGCGATAATGTGCCCATTAGCACATAGTAACATATTTACAGATGCAGATAAGCACCCGTCTTTCGGAGGAAAGCAAGAAGAAAAGTGTGGTGGTGTATCCAGAGCCACTGCTTGAGGTTGGGGGGTCTTCCAGAATGGAGGCCTGTGCCTCTAAGGTGTCGACTTCTCGCTGAGTCTAGTAAAGGACACGTCCATAATAGATGATCCGTATCAGCTTGCTCGGCAGGAGCTGGCCAAAGGGGCCAGATGTCATCGAATGGGGCATGGTAGCGTGGTTTCCGCGCCCGGGTCACAGCAGTTGAATGAGCCACTCCAACGCGAAATCTGCGCAGCAATACCTTTTCCTAATGAGCAACTCTACTGGGGAGGTCCATTTCACGCGGTGGGATGAGGGCATGTGTGGCGCGACGCAAATCTTCCTTCCGTTGGAGAAAGTTTTTTAGTGAGCCGGTTGTCAGCATTTGCGGTGGTCGAGGGATAGATGCAGGGTGACAAGCTCTGTTCCTTGCAATGTGAGCGGGGAGCGTATTCCGCCGAGGGGTACGTGTCTAGTAGGGTGCGGATGCCCCCTGAAATAGTGCAATTGTTGCATTTTCAGTGTGAATCCCGCATCGTCACCATGGAGTCCGTATAAGGATGCTGAATGGAACCCACTGAGGCGCGCTGTAGGGCCGGCGTTAGTTCCCGTAGGCCATCCCGGGTGGCTGCGAGCTCCGCTAGTTAGGGATGGCAGGGTGCGGATGGTCTGGTAGAGGCAAGTTTGAGAGGCGTCTGGGTAAACGGGATACTGCATCACTGTAGATAAGACGGCATCCTGGGCCCCAGCGTCCATGAAGGTCTTTACCTGCTGGTACTGGGTCTGAGCAGTCAGAAGTGTTCCTCTCGCTCCTGCTTTTGCGGTCGATCGAGTATTAAGTCATGTCAGTGGTCGATCGTCAGATTGATTGATTGATTGTAGGGTTTAACGCGCCGACGCAACGCAGGCGATGAGGCACGCCGTAGTGGAGGGCTCCGGATTAATTTTGACCACCTGGGGATCTTTAACGTGCGCCGAAATCTCGTACACACGGGCGTTTTTGCTCTTCGCCTCCATCAGAAAAGCGGCCGCCGTCGCCGGGAATCGAGCCCGCGACCTCGGGCTCAGCAGCGCAACGCCTTAGCCACTGGGCCACCGCGGCGGGTGGTCGATCGTCAATAACCTGGTGATACAGTCACGGCGGCCTGGTTACAGGGCGATCTGGTGAAGCGGGTAGGAAACAACACATGCAACTAGTTAAGGCCGCTGCCTCCGCAACAAAAGTACGTTTGTGCATATGGGCTGAGCGACATTGTTCAGCAAGTTCGGCAAGCGAGTTCAGTTGAGCCTCACATGAAAAAATGCAATTATGCGGTCTATTTCCGCGTACGTTTTCCACTTTGCCTGCGTAGTTTTACAAGGACATCTCACAGCAATACATTTTTGAATACTTGCTTTTTTTTTTCTTTTCGTGTGCTCCGGCAGCTCTCCTTACCGGAATTATGTTGTCGTTGCAGCATGTAGTTCCTAGGATTACGATATTTTCGTTGTTTGGTTTAATACCAATGAGATACCTTAAATTTTATAATGAGGATGGTTCTCTCTAGGTGTCGTCTATATTATTGCCCGGAAGCGCTGCAAAATAGAAAACCATTCGTTGTCTTTCTCGCAGCGATCTAAATCGCCAATTTTCATCTTTCTTTACAATGTAAAAAATAGAGCATCTTTCATGCTGCGGCGTCGCGTGGAGTCGGAAAGACATATGAATTCCGCAAGGATTGCACAAAAATGAGTCCCAGGGCTCTGTCGAACCCATGCAGCTATGCATAAAAAATGCGTGCGTGAAATATTTTCACAATTATCTGACCATTTGGGGCAAAGCAGGGCCGTTGGTGCGCTGTATAGTTATCTGTACCAACCCGGTGTTAAGCATCCATAACATGGCAGAACAGGGTGACAGTTGTTAGCAAAAGTCTTAGTGAGCATGAAGAACACTACATTGCAAACCTTCCTCTGTTCTGTGTCCCTTACGCAGACAGACTTGTCACTTCTCGCGATACAAGGATTCCACGTGGATTGCCAAAGTAAAATCACCAGTCCAACATTTCTTTGTCGAGAAAAAAGGAAAACTAAAGGCTAGGCATGGAGTTTTTGAGAGTTGCGCTTCGGGGTGGGGCGCGAAATTAGAGCTTTTCAAATGAATTGGGGTACCTCTGCATACGCGAAATTACAGTTCCACAGTCCCACCATAGAGTAGAGAGTATTTATTGTGACGGTATGGGTGTTTTTATTATTGGGGTTTATCCTTTGGGTCGTGATTCTGCGAATGAGGCGCGTCAGTTGTGATACCATACAGTTAGGTTTGTTGGTGGTGTAGTTGAAAAACTAATCATTTGAGTGTGGTGATGTGGAAGTGGTCCCTCTTAAAAGCAATTGAATGAGACGCTGGCTTTTTCAGAGGAGAAAGAACTAAACAGATGGTTACGTACTAAAAGTGAACGTGGCATGTAAGGATATAATTATAACGAATACCACCCAGAACGCTCACTCTGATCCACTGCCAGCAGCAATTGATTACCGAAGGGAGATAAGACAGCTGGACACCTTCAGGAGAAAAACGTAAAAAAAAGTGAATCACACTTTTGCTTGTGTAATACTTCATGGCAAACGACGGTTTGACGGGCTTCAAGAGTTATCAAAGGCACGCAAAGGGCACACAACTATAGTACGGGGAAGGACTTAGTTCTGCTGTGATGCCGACGTAGCGTGTCTTCTTGTGGGGTCCAACTCGCGTTATTCGCTGCTTCTGAGACCAATTCTCCCGCTGATAAGGTAACTTCATTCCAACGAAAGCGTTCCCTCCGTTTGCATGCGTCGAGGAACAGCGTAAGTGCGCCGCCAAGATAGAGTCCTTCCCCGGCATTGAAACTTCCCAGGCCTTTTTTTCTAATGTGATTGGTCAGACCGCGTGCGTGACCACATCACGCGGTTACCTCGCCGTACAGCCCGTGCTGTCACACGCTGGCCGATGTTTGCCTCCTTCTTTCTGTTACGTTCTCGTGACACGACGTTCGTGTTGCCTTAGTTTGTTGCTGTTCTAGCTGTAGATGACTTGCAGTGACGTCAGCGGAGCTGCCATGTTTGCGAACCGTATGGGCAGAGCGAAGGGCAAAAAACTGAGCTCTTCATCTCTGGGAGCGCTCAGAAAGCTGGGAGTAGCTTGTAAGGAAGGGCTGTTGTGACGTCATGCAGAAGCTATTTGTATTCTCTTATATTTCCTTGGATGAACACCGCTGTTCTTCTTTTTTCTGCGTTCGTTATGTTTTCTTTTCCAAGGAATGCGTGTCCACGACGCCAAAGAAAATGAAGGTGCAGGTCACTAACGGAGCTCTTAGCTAATCACGTGACTTGTTTTGTTGATGCTTCCGCGGGCGGCTATTCTCGGTAGGGTATACTGCAGGACTGACTTGGCTTGCGAACACTCTCGGCACCACCAGTGTTGCAGATGGTCACAACAGCAGTCCGTAGGGAGACCCCATAGTGTTAAAGGGGAGTTTAGAAGAAAAAAAAACAAGAGAATGTTAGAGTAGGCTATATAAACATAAAAATAACAAAATTTAGTTACACAAACTTTAGGCTAAATTTATTTTCGTACGTTAAAAAGTCAGTGGGTGCTCAGGGAATTTCGGTGACGTCACTTGGAAAAAAAATCTGCTTTTTTTGCCCTGGTATTTTGCAATCCTTTTCATATTAACTGCTGTCGGGTGCGTGGGCGACAAGAGCTGATCATTGGTGTCGTGTCGCGATAAACATCTGGGCTAAGCTGAGTGGAGAAACGCAGACTGTGTGCGGTATTTACATGGTTCAATTCTCTCTGTGAATAGGGATCTGGGTTTCTGTGTGCACGGGAATATAAAAAAAATTCCGGTCCATTCTCTTTTTTTCTTCACCCACTGTGTCCAGGCTAGCAACAATCAAGTGCAACAATAAAGAAAATACCGACAGAGTTGTAACAAATGATCCCACACTCACGCTGAGAAGGCACTTTTACTTCTCCCGCATGTGAAAATTTCGTCAAACTACGAGTGCTGTACTCTGGCGGAGGAGGGTTTGTCAAGACTACCAACGCCGGAAGCCGCGCTGCCGGCTGGCTGGGAACGTTTCGCATGTTTACGCGTCCGGCGCTCGCAGAAACAGCCCGTTTCGAGTGTCCTTTGACCACCCGTCGGAAATCTTCTGCACATCGGCGCAGTGCTCACGGCCTCAAGCGACGAGGCTGCGCGGTGCACTGTGGTCAATTCGCGGGGTCGTTTCCTATAATTTACGGGGGCATCCAGCCCGCAATAGAGTTTGGGTTTTTGACGTCTAAGTTGTAAGTGAAGACGACGTATCGATCGACGAGCTGTAGAATGAAAATTAAACAAACGTACCTAAAACTTCCCCAACCAGGACGTCCACTGCGTTTATGCGGCCCAATACCGAACCGAACAGGCGCTCTTTGCCCCCAGTAGGCCTTGCGCCATAAAAATCCAACCAAACGGAACCCTTCTAAGCAACCACCACGGTCTGCCAGCGAGGAGACGAGCCAAAGGCCGTCGCACCTATTAGCCATTGCGCTTGCAGCCACCACCACCGGCGATTATCATGGGCTCCCAAACACCCTGCCACCCCCGCCGCACCGCCGGCCGCGTCACAACCGGAATTTATTGAGTAGTTAGTACTAGTAGTAAAACTTTTATTTGTGGAAGGGAGGGCTAAAGCCACTTGGTGGGGAACATGGGTTAAAGGTCAGCTGCACTCAAATTTTCGACAACGTAAAAATAGTGTCACCTAATAGCACACCTAAAAAGGGTGCGAAATGCAAAATACTGCGTTTCAAACACCAAAGCGCGCGACGCAAACGGCCCGCGAGATTAGCGTTTTCGGAACCGAAACTTAATAGAAAAGGCGGCCATTACGGGCGGCCGGACGTGACGTACGTGATGGAACGGAAGCGGCCGCGCCAGCACCGGGGGCTGCTCAGAGCCTCCTTCACATGCGCGCGGTAGCGTCGCGTTTCGCACTGTTAATTCCACAGAAGAACTTCCACTATTACATCTCTCAGTTTGAATGAAGGCAACAAACTCTGCGCGGGCGGAGATCAATCACTATTTCTACTATACATTACGTACAAACAGCTTCGTGAATCGGCCCAGTATTTTTTGCCTTCCTGCACATCGAGAATCGAATTATAAAAGTGGTCTGAAACTATAAGCCAGCTTCCACAGCTAAATGATGCACTAAAACACGAAGACGTTTCCTATCTAATGCTGTTTTCTACTTTCACCAGAGACATGTGAAGTTGTAAACATTTTACTTCCAAGTAAACTAAATCTAATGTTCTACAAAAGTACATACTTCACGGGGGAATTGAACAAAAATCTAGTTTATTGTTTAGGAGAGGAGCAGTTTCGTTAGCTTTCGCACTTCGCAAAGACGACGACGGATATTTGTGCGGATGTATTTGTTACTACAAGAAAGGCTGATTTTGGTTCACTTAGCGAGTGAGGCAAAAGTCTCACAAATGTTTATACCTGCGTGTACAACAACTCTAGTTAGGTCGTCAAACTTTTGGAAAGGTCTAAAGGATGGAGGTGGCGTTGGGCCAGCCCAAATATGGCCAATGCTGGATGCGGAAGTGCAAGTGGTCAGGAAGTTATAAAATATATTTTTTTTTCTGTGGTAGATGCAATAGGAATGACAAATGTAAGGCAAGTGCTCATTTCGCGCTATTTTTTTCTTTCGGTAAAAATATTTTCAAGTAAAAAAGTTTTGCTAACTCCAAAACGTTTGCAAGCGCGTGAATAGTTATTAGGCTTCTAATCTCTTTTATTGCTTTGAAAAAACTGGCGGATATTGCTACGTATGCGGTTTGTTTTAAACATGTGATGACGACGGCGGTAAAGCTTGCTGGTGTAGCAGAGAAACCCCGGGCGAACGCACTGCCTGCGCCCGGTGGAGCGCCCTGCAAGTCGCCGGAGAAGCGCGAGCTTCACGGGACAGGTTCCCCAACCTCCGTCACAGGCCGCTCGGAACTTGTTACGGCGACTCTCCGCCAGGTGCAAACGTCGTCTGCTCGGAGGTACTTTGAACGATGGTATCTGGCGTGCTCTGTGATTACGAAGCTAAGGATTTCGCCATGGTGATTTTAAGAGCATAGACTACTTATTTGGATCAAATTTGAACAAAGAAAAATTTGAGTGCAGTTGGCCTTTAAGAGGGAGGAGATTACACGGGTTGCTTCAGCTCCAGGCCCTTTTTCTTCTATTTACTGACAGTTCGAAGGCTTCGCCGGGGCCGCCCTTCGTCAGACTACTCGTGACAGACCACTTTTGGCTGCAAATTTGCCTATTTCGTGTAATAAGGACTTCGTGTAATAAGGACTTATCTAATGCGGCATGTGCTTCGTGCTGTATGGTGTTACGATCAATGTGTCGGATGGTGTCTGAACTATGTGCATCGAAGAATGGCCATACATATATTAAGTGGTGAAGGTCTGCTTTGGTCTTCGTGTTACAGTAGGGACAATGTGGGGGTGAGGGTGTTGTGGGGCCCTTTGTCCACTTCTTAATGATATGTGGGTGTAAACTGCATTTGCGCAAAGTTTCTTGATGAATACTTCTTCGACTCTTGTTAATGAGGACATGTTAGCGAGATAACCAGGTGGTGCCACTTGTTCGTGCCGATAGGGTAGGGAAAAAAAACGTATTTTTTGTTTGTTTGACAGGCGTTTGTTTGACATTTGAAACGTTCGAAAAAATGTTTCTTTGGCAGGCGAGCTGTCCTGGGGAAAGTGTGGTTGTGATAATTCCGGGCAATTAGCATGTTAGTTGAACCCGGATGTTAGGCAGCGTATTTTGAGGGTCGGAAGCTCGCATTCCTGGACATATGGAAATAGGTGCGTAATTGGGACTGCGGCGCGCTTTCTGTGATTGCGATCACTGCGCGAAAAAAAAGTCTGTAACCGCGACTGTGTCGCACTTCATGTTATTGCAGCACGGCTGATTGTTTGTTTTCCTCTTATTTGTAATGCTTCTTTCTTTTGCTTGTGCTGGTTGATGTTTGTCCTGTACGCTGCCTAAAACTTGAACGTGTCATATTGTACGTCCCATTGGGGGGAGGAGGAAAGCTGTTCATACAGCTTTTTAGTTGCGGAGTACCTTAGGATCGCACAATGTTCGTCCGCGTGCGTGCGCATAGCATTTACAATCGCAAAAAGTCACACAGGCACCGGCAGGATTCGAGCCTGTGTCTGGTAGACGAGACAGAGTTAGCGTCAGTCGTCTTACGCACTGGGCTACGACCGTGAGTTAGTACTCGAGAGTCAAACGGCTTACTCCCTCGCGTGTAACGGTGCGGAGTACCTTAGGACTTCCCGATGTCCGTCCCCGTCCATCCGTGCGCATGCTACCATCAAGCGAAAATTAAGCGAAATTCGATTTGAGCCGTGAGTTGCAGTTTCATTTCGGGAATAAGCAAGGTGCAACTCACTGCTCAAATCGAATGACGGTCGGGGCGCAAATAGGATGTCACTCGGGGCGCAACTTGGATGTCATTTCGAGTCCCCGTACTTCGCACCTTCGCCATCATCCACGGAGTGGAGATGCTGCTATTTTTCCCTGCCTCCCTCATCTCATAGGACGGAAAATAAATGAATTATTACTATAATTATTGAGGTAACATCCGCTTCTTTGACTTCTTCAGCGGAGCTTCTGAGGGGAGCAATGAAGAGGTATGTTTACACTTTCTTGCTATGACGACTTTATTTCACTTTTACTTGTTGGTGAAATTAACAGTGAAGATTAGGAAATACACCGCAGTACGTCGTTTGTCTTACGTCACTTCATTTGTGTTCCAAAATAATTTTTAAAAAATGTTTAATTCACTACCTGTAGGCCCTTTTGTCCACCGTTACCTTTCCGAGGTCCTGGTGATGAGGCTTCTGCGGCAACCAGTTCGCGTTTCTCGCTATAAAAGTTGCATGTATTCTACGCGCCCGCGCTTCTCGCCTACGTGCGTGAGGCCGTGCGAACGATTAGCACTCAGGCCGAGACGCCTACATGCAGCGAATATTTGCCGGCTACACCGTGGCTGGCGCTACAAAGGCGCATATTAATAATTTTGAGCGCGACACTCTTTAGCAAATCGTAATTTTTCGTGTCCGCAATACCACCCCTGGAAAAGATCGAGTAACCAACAAGACCTTGCGAAATCTCGATGAAGACTCCCTCAACTCCCTCCTTGCCCTCTTCAACAAGCACTGGGCAGCCGGCACCCTTCCTCCTCAGTGGCGCCACGCCGACATCACCCTCATCCCGAAACCACACAAACCAATCTCCGTTGACAACCTTCGCCCTATTTCCCTCACATCATGCCTGGGTAAACTCTTCGAGCACCTCGTTCACTCCCGACTTCCGCATTCCTGGAGGACAATGACCTCTATCCTCATACCATGTTTGGATTTCGAGCACACCTGTCTACCCAAGATGTGCTTTTACAACTTAAAGAGCAAATTATCGAAAACTTAAGCAAAACGCACCCCAGTTCTATACTTGCATTAGATGTACAAGGAGCATTTGACAATGTCACGCATGCCGCAATACTCCAAGGACTGCAAACAACCAATTGCGGGGAGGCCACATACAACTTCGTCCGGGCCTTTCTCAAGAACCGCACTGCAACGCTTCGTATTGGCCCCCTCCAGTCTGACCCTTTCCCGACTCCGCCGAAAGGAACACCACAGGGTTCTGTAATCTCTCCGCTCCTTTTTAACATAGCCCTTCTTCAACTCCCAGCCCAGCTTTCTGCCATCCCCAACCTTCAGCACGCTTTCTATGCGGATGACCTCACGTTCTGGACTAACGCAGGATCCCCAGGAGATCAACAAGACATTCTCCAGCAAGCCGTTGATTGCACACTCGGGTACCTGCAGCAGCGTGGTCTGACATGTGCACCACATAAATCCGCACTCCTCGTTCTTAGAGCCCGCACCCGAGGCCGTCCCCCAAACCCCACTCCGGACCCGTCAGTCACGATCGATTCTACGCCCGTTCCCCAAGTGCCCTCACTCCGTATACTTGGTGTGACGTTCCACGCAGATGGCTCTGGGGCGGCGATTCTCCCACAACTTCATGTCACAGTCACCCAGCCCACACATCTTATCAGAAGAATCTGCACCCAGCGCCATGGCCTAAAAGAACCAGACACCTGCCGTCTTGTTCAAGCCCTACTGATCAGCCGCATTACATATGGTACTCCCTACGTCAACCTCAAACCAAAGGAACATGCAAAATTAGACGCCCTTATTAGGAAATCATACAAAATCGCCCTCGGCCTCCCTGCCTTCACGCCTACTGTCCGCCTTCTGCAATTAGGTATCCACAATTCCCTTTCTGAGCTCCTCGAAGCACAGCGGGTCCAGCAACTCACTCGCCTTGCCCTCACCCCTACGGGTCGCACGGTACTGCATAAACTAGGCTACCCCACTCCTCTTCCTTTAGACACCCCCCAGCGTATCCCTCCGTCACTCCGAGCTCACATCTTCGTGTCTCCCATCCCCAAACACATGCACCCTTCCTTCAATCAAGGCAGAAGACAGGCCCGCGTCACCCGCCTCCGGGCCGAATTCCACAACAAACCGGACACCCGATACACGGACGTCGCTCCGTATACATCCCGCCCTGCTCACGCACTGGTTGTCGTCGACTCCAAATCTGTCAATGTTACCTCCCTCAGCATTCTCCACGCAAGCACCACGACGGCTGAAGAGACAGCCATCGCTCTAGCAGCGACCACGGCTTCCTCTAACTACGTGGCAATCCTCACAGATTCGCAACAGGCTTGCCGCAACTACTGTAAAGGCCGCATCTCTCCCTCAGCGCTGAAGATACTATCATCAATCAAGGATCCACCCCACATCCAGATTGTATGGACACCAGGCCATTCTTCCCTCGAGGGAAACGAGGCGGCACACGCCGCTGCCCGCGCTCTTACATTCCGGGCGTTTTCGTCGACGGAAGAGGACCTTTCCGAACCCTCCATCTATCCCCCGGTCCCTCCCCGATACACTGAAATCCTATATCATTATCGCCAACTGCGGCTTCAATACCCTCCTCCTCACCCATCCCTCAGCACACAGGCGGCTCGCATTTGGCGTCGACGGCAGACCAACACATTCTACAACACCACGATACTCCACCACATATCTCCCTCCACTTACCCCTACAACTGCCCTTCTTGCTCCGTCCCAAACACTACCTACCACCTAGTCTGGGAATGCCCCTACGCGCCAAACCCCCTCCCTTCCCCATCCCCTGAGCAGTGGGAGCGCGAGCTGGCCAGCTCACGGTGCGAGGACCAAGAACGCCTCATCACTCGCGCCCAAGCAGCTGCGCTAGCTCGCGGCTATCTGGACTGAGAAAGCCACCCACTTTTATGCTCATTAAATGTTTTCCAATCCAATCCAATCCGCAGTTAAAAATACCAAGAAATTGTCGAGCTCGCGCACGTGAGCACGGGCCTTGCGGCGACCGCGCGACAGTTAACAAAACCAAGAAAATGCCTAGCGCTCGTGTGCGCGTGCCTCGCGACGACCACCCAGCATCCCCTGCGCACGTTTGTCAAGCCAAGCACACCCACTTGGGGAGATCGGTCAAGATTGGCCAAAAAAAAAATAAAAAAAAAACTCCAGCGTTCGCCGTTATCGTGACAACCCTTGCTCAGAACGAGAGACAGGTTATAGCGTACGCCCGTCCAAGGTGATGTCCAATGATTATCATTACAAAAAATGAAAAAAGTTCGCACTTATAGCAACAATGATAGAGTAAAGGTCGCTGGAGCAGCAGCGAAGAAGCAAATTGGCTGTAATCGTACGCGGACTCAAACCGTCGTCGTGACGGTCGTGAAGGCTGCGTACATCTTCGCTACCTTCCAAGTCTTACGCGTTCGTGTGAGCTTCTTTCATTTTTCTTTCGCGGGAGAGTGCTGGGTGGGCTATAACAACGCCCACACATGCATTACTTTGGTAATGCAACAAGTTCCTGCCGTCGGAGAGACTGGCGTACGCTCTGCCACGTCTGACCCGTAACAGGTGATCAGCGCGCACCAACGTGCACCCACATTTTCGCCTAGAGCTTTGGGGATCTGTCCCAGTATATTTTCCTCGGTTGCTAAAATTGAAGGGAAGACGTCTGCGTCCGAGAGTTGGGGGTTGTGGAGTAACTTAGAAAGAGTGAGAGCGTTATGACCGCGCCCCTTGAAAGTCATCCTCCCTGTTGGGTTAAACGATGGTCGCGAAGGCGAAGGCACGACGAAAAGCCGGAATATTGATTGATTGATTGATTGATTGATTGATTGATTGATTGATTGATTGATTGATTGATTGATTGATTGATTGATTGATTGATTGATTGTGGGCGTTTAACGCGCCGACGCTGCACAGGTGATGAGGCGCGCCGTAGTGGAGGGCTCCGGATTAATTTTGACCACTAAAGCGCTAAGGGGCGAGTTGGTTACTGTATACAAAGGAATTCATCGTACTAGCGGACATTAAGACAGGGACACAGCTAAAGAAAAGACGAAACACACGCTAGAAAAAAAGAATTTTGACCACCTGGGGATGTTTAACGTGCGCCGAAATCTCGAACGCACGGGCGTTTTCGCTTTTCACCTGCATCATAAAAGCGGCCGCCGCGGCCGGGAAACGAACCCGCGTCCTTGGGATCAGCAGCACAACGCCACTGAGTCACCGCGGCACGTGGGCATCGATCGTAGTGCAGCCGACTTCAAATGTGCTCGAGATTATCGTTTTATGGCTATTCGCCCCGAGCGCGAACACAGTCGGCCCCTGGCGGCGGCGGGACGAACCGCTAATAGTGTGGTTGGCGCTATCGCGTCGTCTGCTTTTTCACGTTGCGTGCGGCGCAAGACGCGTGCTGCACACGACAAAACAACCAATATGTGTGCTCTTTTGGCAGTAAGCAATGGCATGGTTATAAACCTCTGCTTGCGCATTTCCTCTAGAAACGCAATAATCAGCGGCCGTTGCGGGTTAATGCCCTGGTTTAATTCCACGAAACATCTTCGCCCTGGTCACCGCTTGAGTGTGAAACGTGCTATAAACATTGCTTCCACACATTGCACTTTTCTTATTGTTGAGTGCAGTCGTCTGCCGTTCTGCATTCGTCTGCAGTCGGATGCCGTGAAGGGGTGGTGGGTACTTGTTTTTTGTACACCCTAGGATAATATGTCTGAGTGTACCTGGTTGTTGGCGATATTTGCATTCTGCTGGATATGTAGTGGGGTAGGTCCGGTGTAGCCTAATTTGATGCGGGAATGTGTTTGTTTGTAGGAGTCTGAGTGTTGTCTCTTGAGATTTCGTGAGGTTTGGGTGATGTAGCAGGAAATTCCTTCAATTAAGCTTGTAATGTTTTGTTATTTCTTGGTAGGTGCCTCCACATCCTCCGAGGCCTGATCGGCAAGTTCTCGGGCTTTTTGGTCAAATTCGTTGCCCTCCATGTAGGCATGTGCAGGCATCCACACAATCCGTACTTTTCTGTCGGGGAATTCGGTTGAAAGCATGCCGTTGCGTTGTTGGTGCCGCCCAACGTGACCTGAAGCTCCTGAACGCTTCCTGGGAGTCCGTAACCACCACCGTGGCTTTCGTCTGCATGAGGGCGAGCGCCACAGCTAGCTCCTCCGCTTCTTTGGTCGATGCGTTTTCATTTTCTTTTTTTTTTCTCCTCTCATCTAGTGTAGCAAGCCAGCACGACGGCTCGGCTAACATCGCTGGTCTTCATTAAACTTATTCTCTATCTCGCTCTCTCGCTCTCTCTCTTTCTCTCTCGCGCGCGCGGCTATTAGGGCGGTGCAGACAAGGAGCTCTGTCTTTGTTGTTACTACCACTGTCTTTGCTCTTCTACCACGTATCGTAACTGGATCCGTGTAGAGCGTTTCTGGAAAGGGTCCGTATTTCCTGTTTTAGGCTTTATCTCTAGCTTCTTTTTTTTGTGTGTGTCGACCGGAATGGTGAACCAGGTGCACGTTCTTTTGCAATGGGTTGGATAAGATATTGTGCCGCCACCGCTCACGAAGGTGCTTGTTCAGCTTGACGTTTGAGAATCTCCGTTTAATTCAGTTCAACAGTTTTTCAACGGTTTTGGTCATTGCAAGTCGTGCTCTCTGGCTGGAGAGGTGGCTCTCTATGATCTCGTGCACCGTGCTGTGCAGACCCTTGCGAAGGAGCCTGTCGGTTGACGCGCTTATGGGGATCCCAAGGGCTTGCTTCGTGGCTTTACGGAGGAGGATGTTGAGCTTGTTCAGTCGAGACGCTGGAGCATTATATAGGATTTTGCATCAGCTTGTACAAACAGCCCAAGTACCCTTAGTGAGCTTCAGAACTTAATTGTGTGTTCCTATAAATTGATTTCGATGCTGTCATTGTCATTTTTAATGCGACGATGCCGGACCACCAAGAATTCTGACTTCTCTGGGGAGTAATCCGCTTTCCTTTACGTATTGCTTTACAGCGTCAGCTGCTTGTTGCAGGCAGTATTGAAGTCTCCCGAGTGAGTCAGTGCCAGTTGAAATTGTTATATCGTCTGCGTAGAGCGCATGGTTTAAATTTGGAGTACTCTCCAGCCTTGCCGGGAGACCCAGGAGCGCGATGCCAATTAGGAGCGGGGAGAGGACCGAGCCTTGGGGTGTACCTCTACATCCGAGGGTGATGGGATCTGAGATGATATAACCGATTTTGAGTGTGGCTGTGCGGTCTGAAAAAAAGTATACAATGTAGCTGAATGTTCTTTCCCCGTATCCTGTGCTGTTAAGGTTTCGTAGCATTGCCTCGTGGGGCACGTTATTAAAATTCCTTTTGAGGTAGAGCGCTAGTATTGCTCGCGGGAAGTGTCGAGTGGCGGGGGCGAGGATACCTTCGAAATCCAAACATGGACTGGTATTTGCTGGGTTTCATCCAGGTATTGCTGCATAATGTTGAGCACAACCTTCTCCCTCACTTTCCTACATACTATGTAAGGGATATTGGCCGCAAATTATCAATGTGCGGGGATTTGTCTGGCTTGGGAATAAATCTTATCTCTGCTGTTTTCCAGACGGCGAAACTAAAAGCTTAAACAGCTCTACTGTACAAACACTAAGCGCGAATAGCGAAGCCATTGCAGGGGGGGGGGGGGGGGGGAGAGGGGGGGGGAGGGGGTCTAATACATGCGCGAATCGAAGTTCAGAGTGCGTATAAAAGACCTAATGTTAGGTTACGTTCCGTTAGGTTAGGGAGAGCGAATAAAAGTGCCAGACGCGGAGTTTTCTTGCTAAACGCCACTGGATGTCAATTTAGTCGAGTACTTATAGAACCATCGAATGACCCTCTGGACACAGAAAAAAAAAAGCCTTCATATAATACCGCCGTTGGCCTCGAACATATTCACGTAATGTGGGTGAAATTCTGAGGGAAGGGGCGTATAATCGCAGCTCAACGGGTTAGAAATATGAGGACTACGACCATCTGCAAAAACACATTTAGCGCAATTTGAACTTGTACGTCAAGTTCAGTCGAATTCAGGCCGCTCTGTACCGGGTACAACACTGTACTTCCTGCCAACGCTACGGCCGCTACTGCTCCAGTTAGTGCCCAGAAACATGGGGGCCCCCACAGTGCCGGCATATCTTCTCGTCGACGCATAAACGCATCCGCATCCGCAACTCATGAGTGAAATTTTGTATCGTGCACTTCATAAGAAGTGCTGAGGCGTTTTGGGGTTTTCTTTACTGACACTGCCTTGCAGAGGCGCTATACACGTGCTTATAGATACACGTGTGCTGTGTTTTTTTTTCTTTCGCACGCAAGGCTTCCGCAGGCCAGAGAGGTTCTCTAATGTTTCACTCCTTACATGGCTCAACAACAGGCCTCTGCGACGACCAAACCCATGAGGCATAACAGAAGACGAAGAAGAAGAAGAAGGAGAAGAAAGATGGAACCCGGCCCCAAGCCTCCGATTCTCTGCCCCTGTATCAGTGAAGAGAAGACCCGTCGTGCTATGTACTCACCGATAAGAACCTGGCCCCTCGTGAGCTGCGACGCCAGGGAAGGAGCCATGAGCGAAGAAAGCTGGCAGAGCGTCAGATCCTGTACGCAATCCGACTCCTGCAGGCCGGCGCGCCGCTTCTGCTCGCTCAGCTGCGACTTCGTGCTTCCCTTCGCCGTCTGTGTGCTGGGCGTCGTAACGTCAGCGGTCTTCGCGTTCTTCCTGGCTCTCCACATACGCACCCACCTCAAGTTGGCGTCGCAGCTCGCGGCGCGCTCTCGCTCGTCGCAGGCGAGTCTGGCCGCCCAACACTACGACATCCGGCTCGAGAGCGACCTGCTGACCGGCTTCTCCGGCAATGTGAGCCTGCACGTTGTCTGCCACAACGCCAGCGAGTTCATCACGTTCCGCTCCGGCGAGCTGGCCATGGGAAATGTCACGGCGCGGCCGCGCGTCGGCTATCCCAGGGGCTCCGACACGGGGCTGCCGG